>NC_133771.1:99986407-100028217 GCF_003597395.2 Chelonoidis abingdonii
TCTTATTTGTGTCCATTATCTTTTCCGTTGTGACTTGTCAAGTTTGGCCGATGTACATAAGCAGGGCATTTGCTGCATATGTTCACATAGCCCCTAAAATCAGTGGCCACTGTTAAAATCTGAACAAAGCCGATAGGGATATCTTAAAGGACAAACTCGGCAACTAAAAATAAATTGGCTCAGGAGAGGTTAATTGTTCATCAGTGGTGGGAAGAGGCAAATGTAAGTGGACAAAATCAAAAACCGCTCCTCAATTAATTCAAAATAATAATTAAAAGCTTATAAAATCCTCCTCTCCCATCACCAGACCTGGCGCTCCCTTACCCCAGATCATCCAACCCCCTTCATACTCCATCTCATTGTAAAAAAGGACAAAAAGCCCTTGTTCTGTTCCCTTTGTTATCTTCCTCAAAAATTAATTCTTTAGTGTTTCACTAACATCAGAAAGAGGTGGGCTCGTCAACTTAGCCCCACCCTTCTTCGTCCCTTCCTTAAACATTCTTCAAAAAATTGTGAAATGACCATAATATCACTCACAACGTTCATGGAAAAATCAGGATCGGGCCCAGACAAGCAGGCAAAGCAAAAGATGAAGAAACCTGAAAACAGGTTGAAAGCCTCAAGGGCATTAGTGTCAGAAGTAAAAAAGCAGTAATTGCAGGCATGAATCCCTGGAACAATACTTAAAATATTAAATTTGAGTTCATGGAGTGTCATTTTGGGAGATAACAGTGATTTAATGAAAGAGTGAAAAGTTAACTTCACAGGCTGGAGAGAATTAAGCAGTTAAACTTTGTGAAAATGTTAAAAAGGATCAGGTTAGGAGAGGAATTCTTGGTTTCTTTGCAGCCATTCTGAAGGAAAAATGGCCACTTTTCCAAGAATGCCTGTAATAATCCAAATTATTACAGCTAGGTAAAAATAAGCAGTTATGTAAGGAAGTAAGGAAAAGAAAATGGTGTTGTATCTATTTTGTCTGTGAAAATATGTAAAGTAGAATCTAAAACACACATCTGGTTTGTAAAACTCCTGTTTTCTAGGTGTAGATAAATTGGTTTTGTTTTGTTTTTAATGCCACTAAAAATTCATTTGACTCTTTAATTCAATCAACTATCTATTAATTCAAAGTGCAAAACTGACAGACTTTTGCAAGGACAAAACAAGGTTATAGTGTTGTTTGGCTTCGGATTTAGCATTTAACCCTTAAGGGTAAACTTGATTCTTTACAAAAATTTAAAATGTCAGGCTTCAATAAGGCAGTCAAAAATCAGGAGAATAGGAGAGGATTCTGGAGTCTTTGTTTGTTGGTTGGATTTTTTGTAACAATAGCAGAATAGAGCTGTTAGTGAAAGATAGAAATTAACAATGACCCTCTGAGCACAGCTGAGGTAAACAAAGAAAGCAATGTTAAACAACTGAGCCTAATAATGGTTCTGTAATAAACTGTCACTTGTAAGGACTTGAAATCTGTAAGACACAAAGAAACACTAGTATTTGAATATGGCTAAAGTTAAAAAAGTGTGTTGAGGATGTGATTTCTAATTGTATTACTGTAGAAACGTAAGAATGAAATAAAACGTTTTGCACTGAATATTATTAGGGCTCAAAAAGCGCATAGATTGGGTTTTCCTTTTTCAATTTTGTGTTTTGTAAGCAGATTGAACTGGAACGAAAATCAAAACTCTCAGTTGATGGTTCTTTTATGAAGAGACTTACTCTGTTGATGGCTTGACCAAAGCAAGTGTGTTGATGCAATTACCTAACTGTAAGAAGGTGAAACTGCCAGCCAAAGAAATTGCCTAAATAATACATGGCTATACAAATCCCTTTAAGCAGATCTGATCTAAATGTTATGTAATATTAACCATGAAATATTTCAATGTTAGAATATACCCTGTCAGTGTAAGTGTGTATGATTTTTGGAAAAATCCTTGAAGGTAATATGGTAATGATGCTTCTCAGCTATTGCCCGTTGATAAAACTTAAAGCTTAACAACAGCCAGGAAAATTACAAATTTGGTTTGCTATTACGAAGAAAACTTGAGGGATACACCTCATGAATTAATAATAACAGTGGAATATTTCCCCATACCCTTAAAAAGTAAACCATTAAAACTGGCGCTTGGCAAAAACACAGAAATATGAGAATCTTATGTTTGCTGCCGTCGCATATTTTGTAAGGGCAATTTTTAACGACGTATCGAATGCCACGCCAAATGCGAGTGAAAATATATTGTCTTTCGAAATAAAACTTACCTCCAAGTAAGCAGACAACCTATTCAAAACAAATGAAAGTAAAAACACATACTGCAATAGCATGGAATGTACTGAAATGCAGATATTAGAACATAGGTTTGGTAATATCAGAAAAACAGATGCTCGTAAGCAAGAGAAAATCATTGTTTGACTATCAATTAATAATCAGAATTCTCCACTACAGTGAACAAAATTTGTTAGTGAAGAAATGTTGTTAAAACTCACACACCAACAGGCTCTAGAATCTCATCTCTTTTTATCAGGATATGGCAATATACAAAACCTGTGGGAGAGCATTCACCCTCCTGGCCACACATAGCAGACCTTAAGGTGGCCATCCTGCAGCAAAAAACTTCAGGACCAGCCTTAAAGAGAACTGCTGAGCTTCAGTTCATCTGCAATTGACACCATCAGCTCTGGACTAACAAAGACTGTGAATGGCTTGCCAATTACAGAACCAGTTTCTCCTCCCTGTTTTCACACCTCTACTGCTGGAACAGGGCCTCATCCTCCCTGATTGAACTAACCTCTCATCTCTAGAGCTTGCTTGCTAGCATTATATACCTGCCCTGGAAATTTCCACTACCTGCGTCTGCAGAAGTGGTATTCACCCACGAAAGCTCACGCTCCAAAACGTCTGTTAGTCTATAAGGTGCCACAGGATTCTCTGCTGCTTTTACATGAAGACTAGTACTTTTGTCCGAGGGCCGCATTACTGACACCTTCCCTCTGGCTGCCTTCGGCCCCATCCCAGCTCCACTCCTTCCATGAGGTCCCAGCACTTCCCACACCTTCCTTGCCCCCTTTCCAACCCCTTCCCTGAAATCCCCACCCCAACTCCACCCCCTCCCTGCCCCTAGGGGGTGAAGTAGGGGTGTGGAGTGTGGCAGGGCCTCAGGGCAGAGAGTTGAGGTGTGGGGTGCAGGAGGGCTGAGGGTGCAGGAGGGGTGTGGCAGGGGGCTCAGGGCAGGGAGTTGGGGTGTGGGATGCAGGAGGGTTGAGGGGTGTGGCGGAGGGCAGGGGATCGGAGTGCAGGAGGGATGGGGCAGGGGGCTCAGGGCAGTGGGTTGGGGTGCAGGAAGGGTGCGAGGTGTGGCAGGGGGTTGGAGTGCGGCAGGGGGTTGGGTGCAGGGTGCGGCAGCGGCTAAGGGAAGAGGGTTGGGGTGCGGCAGGGGGCTCAGAGAAGAAGGTTGGGGTGCAGAAGGAGTGCGGAGTGCAGCAGGGGGCTCAGCAGGGGGTTGGTGCAGGGTATGGCAGGGGGTTGGGGTGTGGCAGCGGGCTCAGGGAAGTGGGTTGGGGTGCAGGAGGGGTGTGGTAGGGGGTCAGGGTGCAGCAAGGGTCTCAGGGCAGGAGGGGCTCGGGGAGCGGGCTGTGGTCTGGCACGCACCAGGGGCAGGATCTGGCCCAGCACGCACCGGGCGCAGGGCAGGCTACCTGTCTGCCTGCCCTGTCCCCGTGCTGCACCGCTCCAGGAAGCGGCTGGAACATGGGGGAGCAACGGCACAGGGGTGTGTGTTGCTGTTGCTTTAGGCACCGCCCCCAGCATCTCCCGTTGGCCGGGAACGGGGAACCGCGGCCAATGGGAGCTACTGGGAGCAGTGCCTGAAGTAACAGCAACACACACCTCTGTCTCTCTCTTCCCCCATGTTCTTTCCGCTTCCTAGAGCGGCATAGGGGCCCGCGATGTGCGCGAGGCCAGAGCCACTCTAGGTAAATGCTGGGGAAGTGCGGGGGAGCCACAAGGACCTCGCGGGCCGCAGAAAATAACCTTGCAGGCCACATGCAGCCCGCGGGCCGCGTGTTTGAGACCCCTGTTTTAGACTCTTGTTTTGTTCTGGAAGAACTTGCTGGCACATGTCCAGGTATGTTTTATCAGTTTTGGGGTAAATACTTCTCTGACCCCATCTGTGGTCTGCTCAAGGGATGCCCCTTAAGGTCTCAGGCCTCTAACTGTCACGTCCCTCTGGACAGGGACCTATGCCTATTTCCCTCTAGACAAGGGTTTTAGGCTGCAGCCCCCTGCAACTTACTGTGATTATATCACTAGGGGTGACTTAGCTCTGCACCTGCGGTTTCACTCTTTATTTCTGACATAAAGAAAGACAATGGTTTCCCAGAGACCAGACAGCCATACGCAGAGCACAATGTTTTTGTCCTAAAACATTATAGATGAAATGTATAATAAAACAATAAAAGATCTACGCACCTACTTAAGCCGACCAATCAGCGGCGCCAAACTTCACAACCACTTTGGAGGTGAAGAAGGAACATTACAACAGACAGAAATACCTCTGAATATGACAAAGACTTTCTGTAGGCCTGAGGGCATGGCTACATTACATTTTGCGCGCTGGTAGTTAAGCTGTGGTCGTATAGCTATGTAGGGCCAGCGCTGCAGTGTGTCCACACTGACAGCGACCAGCGCTGCAGTGTGGCCACCTTTGGAGCATTGCAGGCTGTGGGGAGTGGTGCATTACGGGCAGCTATCCCAGCATTCAAGTGGCTGCAACATGCTTTTCAAAAGGGGGCGGGTGGAGAGTGACAAGGAGCGTGGGGAAGAGAGAGAGTGGATTTTTGGAGCCGACACTGTGACAGCTCCCTGCCTTACAAGTTCAGAAGAGGGGGGTGGAGTGGAGTGTGACAGGGAGCGTCGGGGAGACAGAGAGAGTGGATTTTTGGAGCAGACACTGTGTGACAGCTCCCTGCCTTGCAAAATCTGGCCATTTCCCCCACCTCTCTCTCAATCACTCTTAAATATAAAAAGGCTTCAGATCAGATAAACAGCTTCTCCGACGGACTCCCTCCCTTCCCCCCTCGCCGTGCTGTTTGTCTCCTCAAGCAAACAGCTGTGAACGTTCCAAAGCCTTGGATCGCTCGCTCGCTGCAGCAAAGAGCAGCTGTGTTTGTTTTTTAGATAAGTAGCTCCGGGGAGTACCTTCCGGTTTGTTGTATACAGGAATTGTGGGATACCTCCTAATACCCTGGAGGCCAATAACAGCGCTGGTGAGTGTCCACACCTGATGAGCAGGGCTGCATCACCAGCGCTGGATTCGCTACACCTGTAGCGGACCAGGTGTACAGCCAGCGCTGCAGGAAGGGAGTTGCTGCGCTGGCTGAGCTCTGTAAGTGTGGACACCTGGTAAGTTGCAGCGCTGTAACCCCCTCACCAGCACTGCAACTTGCAAGTGTAGCCAAGCCCTGAGGGGCAGAGACACGCTGTATCCACTCACTGAGCAGATCTTTTGAGGGACAGAGGCATTTTCATTAAAAATTAGATCCCAGTTCCTGTGAAGCCAGACAGCTCTGCAATAGTCCAAATTGTGTGTGGGAACGTGATATATTAAGTGTAGGCCCATGTTTGCATTTTATTGTTTTGTATTGTAACCATTTGTTTCCATCACTCTTGTTTTGAGTTGAATCTGTTTTTTCGTAAATAAATCTTCTTTTGTTCTATTACAAGTGCTGTGTGATATACAAGAGCGAGAGTTTAAGATAAAGCTAGTAAACTTGGGAGCAGGAACAGTGGATCTGGGATTTCTGTGAGCAGACAGTGTCAGGGGCTGGATATCCAGGGGAACACTTCAAAGAGACTCAGGTGCACGTATTGTTAACCTGCAAGGTGAAACAGAGCTGGCATTACCCAGAGAAGTGCTTGAGTGGCTGACAGGCTGGTGGTGTTAGGGACCTAACACCCAGCCATCATGGTGAAGGTTACCTCTTGGGAGAGGCAGGGGATAACAAAAAGTGACTCTTAGGCCTTGGCTACACTGGCACTTTACAGCGCTGCAACTTTCTCGCTCAGGGGTGTGAAAAAAACACCCCCCTGAGCGCTGCAAGATACAGCGCTGTAAAGCACCAGTGTAAACAGTGCCGCAGCTCTAATCCCCATGAGGAGGTGGAGCTAATCCCCATGAGCAGATGGAGTACATGCAGCGCTGGGAGAGCTCTCTCCCAGCGCTGGCGCTGTGACCACACACACTTCAAAGCACTGCCACGGCAGCGCTCCCGTGGCAGCGCTTTGAAGTTTCGAGTGTAGCCAAACCCTTAGTCCTGGGTGTAGCACGGCTGAGTCACTGGTACAGCGCCTCCTGCTGGTTATCCAGGAATTAGTTCCAGCACTCGGAGCACCCCCTGCTGGCTGCTGTCTCCCCTGCCTTAGGCCCCCATGTCCATCCCAGACCCCAGTGCCCTTTACCTGGGGTTCTGCCCCCCCCCAGCACTCTGAGTCTCCCCTCCCAGGGGAACCCCCTCACTCCTATGCCCTTCTTGCCTCAGTGGCTACTGCTAATCATCATCTAGCCCCTTTCTTTGGGGCAGACTGCAGTCCGTGGCCCCAAAAAGTCGTGGGATCTCCTGGTCAACCTCCTCCTAGTCCTGGCTAAAATGGCCATCTACGCAACCAGGGAGAGGAGGTTGGCCGATGGAAAGTCCGGTGACTGTGAGGCTTGTTTCAGGTCCTTAGTCCATTCACGTATCCGGGCGGAGTTCCTCTGGGCGGCGTCCACTGGTTCCCTTGACGCCTTCGAGGAGCAGCGGGCACTGTCCGGGGTGCTCTGCTCGGTGTCCCCATCAGGCTCCCTTCTTTGACCCTCTGACCGCACTCCTGTCCCTGTTCTTTTATTAGCTGTCCCTCAAACTCAGCTGGGTTTTGAGGTCCTGTAGATCCTTCCCTTAGGCTGGGCGGGGGGGAGGGGGCACGGTGTGGAAATCCTTTAGCAGTGGGTGGGCCTCTGCCTGCCCACTTCCCGGAACCCAATAGGTACAGTGCCCCAAGAACCATCACTTCTCCACTTGAATTTTTTTGAGTTAGTTGCATGAGTTAACTGTGATTAATCGACAGCCCTAATCTTAAGTGTTACTTGTAATAAGAGTATGTACAAAACTTTCAGATGGAAATTTAATTTTCAAGCTGTCAGAGACCCTCTAAACTTCTCCATTTTAGTTCCTCAGGAGAGCTCAATAATCTTCTCCAATTAGCCAGCGTACAATCCCTGGCTCAAAGAAGTAACATTTATAAAGTGGAAAACAGTTTCAAGCTAGGCCTGTGTTCATATCTGTCACGTGTGTAAAGTTGGATTTGCTGGTAAAACCAGTCAGTCAGTCAGATGCAGCCTGGGTCAGGGACACCAGAAGGGGGTGGCGAGGGGGCCATGGCCCTCCCACGTTTTGGTGCCACAGCCTCTCCACCTGCCCAGAGTTGGGGGGGATAGAGAGCAGCCCCTGGCCTGTGTCTCTGCCCCGTGGGACTCTTCTTCCCTCCTCCCCGGCCCAGGGCAAGAAGGTCCGCCACTCTCCACAGCTGCCTGCGTGCCACATGCAGCTCTTACCTGGACCTGGCTCCAGCTGAGGGACTGCAGTCTGGGTATGGTAAGAGCCACATGGGCATCTGTGGGGAGCTGTGGACCCTTCTGTCCTGGGTCCGTAGCTCCCGGCCTGCTCCAGCTTCCAGCTTGGCTGGGGACGGGGTCTCAGGCAGAAGAGGAGGGGCAAAGGGCCCTAGCCCCCCCACTTTGGGGCAGGCTCTGCCACCCCTGGTCCAGCTGACTGAAAACTACACAATGACTGATTAGTTAGCAACTCTCCTTGCCATATAGTGAGAATGGAGGAGCTGAATACCAGACAATCAGAAGAGCCGTCAGAGTTGATAGGAGAAGAACAATGGACTACCAAAGAGAGCCCTGGATGCACTTCTGCTTCTCACAAGGAGTCATTAGCTACAATGTCTAAGGAAGTCATATTATGAGGCCGAGGAAAGTCCATTTGACCCACCAATAATTTATTTTCAGCTTAGAACACTGGGTTCCATTAGTTGGGTGTGCCTGGTTATTCAGTGGGATGTAGGTACACGGGCAGAAAACAGATGACATCAGAACTGAGTAGCCTCCATACAGCTATGAAGCCTTGCAGTAGTTAGCTGCCCTTGTAAGTACTGCCTGAGCGAAGCCAAAGAATTAATACAATTCTCCTGGCCTGCTGGACTACCCACTGATGTTCTTACTTACCAAGGAACTAACTTTGTTTCAATTAATGCAGGAGTTTTGGAACTTCCACAAAATTTAAGTCGATTTGAATTTCAGTGTATTGCACATAAACCAATGGCCTGGTGGAGAAATTTAAAGGTACTCTGACAGCTTGAAAATTACCATATATACTCACTCATAAGCTGAATTTTTTTAGTAAAACAGGGAAGCACCAGAGAAGGGGGTCGGCTTATGAACGAGTATTGAGAGGGAGAGGTGGGACACAGTCCTTCCCCTAAACAGAGGGAGCAAGGAGAGGCAGCAGAGCTAGAAGGGAAGTGGGGGGGCCAGAGTCTCTCCGCTTCTGGCCATGCTGCTCTCCCCCCAGCTTCCAAAGCAGCTGCAGCTCCAGGGCTGGCAGGCTGCAGCGGTGTTGCGTGGCCCCGCCCCCCAGAGCAGGCTGTGGCCACACTGCCCAGCCCACCAGAGCATGCTGCAGCCATGCTGCCCAGCTCAGCTTGCTGGAACATGCTGTGGCCACACCGCCCGGTCTGGCCTGCCGCCTGCAGAGCAGGCTGCAACCATGCTGCCCAGCCTGCCAGAGCGTCTCCAGCCAGGCCAGAGACATCCTCCCCTGGCCCTCCCCAGATAAGGTGAGAAGGGATGAGATGGGGAGAGTGTGGAGGTCCCAGGCTAGGAGTAGGATCCTGTGGGTGGTGGTCACAGGGGTTACTCCTCTGACCCCCAGCTTCTGCCCCCCCACCCCAATTTCCCCACCAGTTGCTGTCCCAGCCTGTCAGGGTGAGCAGCTGGCGCACCAGGACACTTTGTTTACTTAGGTTTACCTCCGTGCCTACGGACACTCGAGGTAAACAAACCATCTCGGCCCGCCAGCAGCTTATCCTGATGGCCCAGGAGCCAAAGTTTGCCGACCCCTGAATTATAGGGTCGGCTTATGAACAGGTCACATTTTTAGTTATCCGTCTTGGATACCAACTTATGATTGAGTATGTATGGTAAATTTCTATCCCATTCATTTCCTCCATATCATTCATGATTTTATAGACCCTGTCCTATCCCCACCCCATAGTCATCTTTTCTAACCTCAACAGTCCCATTCTTTTGATTTTCCCCTAATCATTTTCATTGTCCTCTGCAACTTTTCCAATTCTTATATATCTTTTCTGAGATGAGGCAATGAGAACTGCACACACTATTCAAGGTGTGGGTATATCATGGATTTATATAGCTGTATTAAGATATTTTCTGTCTTCTTATCTCTATCTCTTTCCTAATGGTTCCTAACATTCTGTTAGCTTTTCTGCCAGCCATTGCCCATTGAGTGGATGGTTTCAGAGAACTATTCACAATGTCTCCAACGTATTTCTTGAATGATAACAGCTAACTTACGCACCTCTCATTTTGTATATAGTTGGGATTATGTTTTCCAGTGTGCCTTACTTTGCATTTACCAGCATTGAATTTCATCTGTCATTTTGTCACCCAGTTTAGTGAGATCCTTTTGTAACACTTTGCAGTCAGTTTTGAACCTAACTATCTTTGGTAATTTTGTATTGTCTGCAAATGTTGCCACCTCACTGTTCTTCCCCTTTTCCCAGATCATTTATGAATATGTTGAATAGCACAGGTCCCAGTATGGATCCTTGGGGGACCCCACTTATTACTATCTCTGTTGGGAAAATTGGCTATTTTCCCCTACTCTTTGTTTTCTCTCTTTTAATCAGTTACTAACTCATGAGAGGGCCGTCCTTCTTATCCCATGACTGCATAGTTTACTTAAAAGCCTTTAGTGGGGGACCTCATCAAAGGTTTTCTGGAAGTCCAAGTACACTATATTGACTGGATAACTCTTGTTCACATGCTTGTTGACTCACTCAAAGAATGCTAATAAGATCGGTGAGGTATGATTTCCATTTACAAAAGCCATGTTGACTTTTCCCAAACATATGATGTTTGTTTATGTCTCTGATAACTGTGTTCTTTACTGTAGTTTCAACCAGTTTGCCCGGTACTGAAGTTAAGCTTACTGGTCTGTAATTGCCAGGATTGTCTCTGGAGCCTTTTTTAAAAATAGATGTTATAGTAGTTAACCTCCAGTGACCTGGTTCAGAGGCTGAGTTAAGCGATAGTTTACATACCAAAGTTAATAGTTCTGCAATCTCGTATTTTAGAACTCTTTGGTGAAATCATCTGATCCCGGTGATTTCTTATTGTTTAGTTCATCAGTTTATTTCAAATCTCATCTGTTGGCACCTCAATCTGGGACACTTCCTCAGATTTATCACCTACAAATAATCACTCAGGTGTGGGGATCTCCCTCACATCCTCTGCAGTGAAGACCAATGCAAAGAATTCATATAGCTTCTCTGCAATGGCCTTATTTTCCGAGTGTTCCTTTAGCACCTCGATCATCCAGTGGCCCAAGTGACTGACTGGTAAGCTTCCTGCTTCTATTGTACCTTTTTGTTCTTTCATGATAGAACAATTTCATACTGCTTGCATTGGCTAAACTGAGTCCTCAACTCCTAAACTAATTGATTCTTTTGCCAGTGTGATTGATAGTGGCACTTTATTTAGTTCCAATGGAGTTGCATATGTATTGCCCATAAACTGGCCTCAAATGCCTGCTTCCAACTTTAATCTTTTCCTTCTAAATGGAATTCCTTTTGGCCTCAGGGTGCTTATACCTTTAGCAGACCACTCAGTTGGGTTTAGCACTGCGACCTGAATCAGCTGACTCGGGTCGCCCTTCAGATGCTTTTTAAAAAGTTAAAATTTGGACTGTTTTTGAAGACAAGATATTAAAAAATAAACCATGTAGAGATTTGCTGGATTTCTTCTCAATGTAAGAACTTTACTCTGTAGCTCACAGAAAATGAGGGGGAATGCCGAAGGGGGAAGCAATAGGGGAGAAAAAGTATGATAACCCACTGACTCAGAATGTTTACATCTATTTGTTTTTTAGGCCTGCAGTCCCTCTTCGTGCCTTTTCTGGCATGAGTACAAGAGCAGCTTTCAAAAGCATTTATGGTTAGTTGTCTTCCTCAGCTGCAAAGAAGTATCATAGCAGAACTGTGGCCCCCCAAACACTTATTCAGAGGAGTAATATAGTGCATTTTGCAGCAGTGTACAGGTGGCTGGACAGCAGTAAAGTGGAAAAGACCTAGTTATATCTATTCTTAAAGGAATTAGTATTCAGTGTAACACTGTAGTTATTAAAGCAAATGCAGTCATACAATATATTATATAACTAGGTGAATGAAGTTTCCAACTAGGGAGATGTTTCTTCTTTATACACAGCACAGGTCCACTCCTAGAATACTACATGCAATTTCCAACCCTCTGCTCTGGAAAGACAGAGGGGAAAACTGCTAGGCTAATACAGGCTTTAGAGAGAATGGATTCATGAAGAAAAGCAAGAGAACTAAATGTGTTTAATATTATTATTGGCTATAATACACAGAGGAATTTTGCAAAGAGGAGGGAAATAATTAGAAATCTTCCTTTTTTTTTTTAAGAGAAGTGTCAGAGTGCACAGGGAGTAAATGATATGATTCACTCTCCTGTATTTGAGTGTAATGCATCCAGCACTGCTGCATCTGAGCATCTGTTGAGCAGCAAGGGTTATGTGATACAGTATTAAAAACACTCTAATGCAACTTCAACAAGTTCAGATATACAAAATTAAGGTTTCCATAGCAATGGTAAGTCTCCCACATTATACTTATATAGTATTTTCAGTTACTGTCCAATGTGGCAGAAATAATGTTGCTATGGAAACCTTAAATTTTGCTTCTCCTAACTTGTGTGATCAAATATGAAACATGTGTATTGCATTACTGTAGATTTTTTTCATTGGATTCCTTTGCTTTTATCTAAGAAGGAGGAAAAAAAAGACAAGAGAATTTTAGAATTGCACAATTGAGTACAATAGGTTGTAAAATACACCACTTGGATTGGTTGAAAAATGAGGTGTATAGTAGGAAAGTAAAAACATTTTTAACTGGAATTTAAATTTTAAATCCAATATTTTAAATTCTATTGTTTTTAAAATATTTAATACTTAAGAATGTGTCAGTTTAGTCACAGGGTGGGTTTTTAAATTACATTTTTAAAAAATCATTAAACATCTTGAAAATGGCAAATGATAAATTATTTTTGATAATGTCATGACATGTTTTGAAAAACAATTTTTCATTAACATTTTCAATATTGAACAAAAACTTTGACCAGCTCTAGACAGTATTCAATGGAAGAATGAAAGATCTAGCTGCATTACTACCGAGGGCTTGTCTACACAGGATGCAAGGGAGTGAAGATTCCCTTTAAACCTATATGGGAATGAACTTGTACAATAAGACTTGCCAAAACCCTTACAATTTAGTCTGTTGAGACTACTTTTAACCTTCAATATTATACAACTCACTCCATATTAATGAATTACCATGATATTTTCCAGGGTTTTTTTTCTAACTGTAACAATTGAATTGCACATCATGATGTATTGCACCATGTGGAAAATAACTTGATGGCGTTTGGTTGCCAAGTATTAAGGGCACAGGAGACCAAATCAAGATGTTTTTATCTTTGACAAATACCATTGTTACTCACAACATGGAATTCCTTGGATTTTTATTCCCTTACTCATGTTCTGTGAGGAAACATAGTGATTTGATTTGGGGCACAATCCTACTCCCAATTAAGTCAATAGGAGTTTTTCTGCTGAGTCCACTAGAAGCAGGATCATGTCTTTGGATTGGAAACAGTGTCCACATATTTTTTATTCTGGTTTTCAGTAGAAGGTATAGCAATCCCACAAGATGGAGCTACCATAGAAAATCTCTGTCTTCATTTAGCCTTAGAAATACAAGTGTGCATTGGTCTGATACCCAACTAGGTTTATTTTGAATAAAATCCCCACAGAAATTTTTTCCATGTATTCATTTTCAAGTCTTTTATATCTCTGTGTGTTTTTGAGTTATATTAGATCAGTGGTTTTCAATCTTTTTTCGTTTGCGAACCCATTAAATATTTTTGAATGGAGGTATGGACCCCTTTGGAAATCTTGGACATAGTCTGTGGACCACAGTTTGAAAACCACTGTTCTATGATAATGGTGATCTTTTGCAGACCCCTTAGACATAGTCTGTGGACCACAGGTTGAAAACCTCTTTATTAGATTTTAAAAGTGCAGTATCAGTGCAAGAAGCACTAGGCCCTGCTGCTTCAACTCTTACTCGCCCAAACACATTGAAATCAATGGAACTGTTTGCATAAGTAAGGATTACTCTCATGAGCAAGGATTGCATGAGCAGACTCAATCTTACCACAATGAGGAAGCTTTCCTGTGTAGTCTAAACTGGCTAGTAAGCTGATTGGACCATGAGTTTTTGCAAAGACAAAGAGCTTATTCATATTTTTGTGTTGGAAATTTCTTTAAAATGCACATGGTAATTAGTATCTTGATTACATAATTGAGGGTAAAAATTCCCTGGTTTTCTTAAGGTAACCTTCTAATAACTTCTGCATTTATTGTTCAAAGCACTTAAATCTAATTTAATAAAATGTAGCTCAGGCTAAATTATATGGCTGTGCTGGAGCTTACTTATAAGCCTCCAGTCTTATTTGTAGTTGCAGCATTCTGCCTGAAGAAAGAACTAAATAAGCTGTGGCTTACTGTAATCTTTGCTGGCTATGCATTTCTGTTGCCTTTTTATCCTGAGACACTGCAGTGTTGTTCTTCTACTTGGGTTTTTATGATTGCAGCAAATGAAATGAACTAGTTGATCATGACAGTAATTCAAAGTAAACCTGACTGGTCCAGTCATTGTTGAATAACTTAATGAAAATTGGCATCTCCTTTCACTTTGCAGGTGTAGTGTTAAAATACACCTGCTTGTTGTAGTATTTGAATAAATGGAAAGGCATGTTAAAATGAATATTTCTTTAAAGACTTGATAATATATGTACTTCAGCCCAGTAACCCACAGCATGTAAACTTTATTCTCATTTCCATGACTTGATAACAAATCAGAATCCTCACATTCCAAAACTTACTTGCTTCACAATAAGTCTGTATTGAATAAACTACTTATATCACAATAGTGAAACTGTGTAGGTGGATCCTTGCACCCGCATAGAGCCCATTGACTTTACTAGGTTCCATGTGGGCACAGAGATCTGCCCTCTTGAAGCCAGTTACAGGATCAGGTCCCTAATTAGTAAAATGGAGTAAATACTTCCACTTGAATTTCTCTAGCTTGCTGAACTCTTCTCTTTTTCACTCTGATCCATATTTCAAGATCATTCTCAAAGTGCTATATATAATTTTTCCTTAAGAACTCCCCACAACCCCCCCCCCCACTACTACTTCATTTTTATGATGTTGAGTCCTTTTTGCTACCTATTTTCTGGCTGTTTTATTGGCAATAGCCTTGCTGCTATCACTGTGTCCTTATATGTGTCAAATTGATATTAAAACAAATAAAACCCTACATGTTTTCTTACATTTCAAATATAGTCCTCTCCAAGGAAGCAGATTCAAACAGAACCATATGTTTAGGCTGTAAGCTCTTTGGAGCAGGGAATCTCTCTTCTATGTTACATGTGTGTGCAATAACTAATACAGTAGAGCCCTGATTCAGGCCTCCTAACAATAATAGGAAGCAATCAAATGAATCTGTCCTCTAGTTAATAATATAATGGTTATTCTGTGCTAGAAATTCAGAAAGCTGTTGCCAAGATTTCACGGGGCATGATGGGGGAGAAGGGATACACCAGGGACATGCAGCAGTGCCGTGTGAAAATAAAGGAGCTTTGGCAAGTGTACCAGGAGACAAGGGAGGTGAAAAGTCATTCTGGTTCTGTCCCACAATCATGCTGCTTTTATGAGGAGCTGCATGCAATTCATGGCGGTGATCCCACCACTACCCCAAAGTTCTCTGTGAGTACCTCCCAGGAGCCCTGTGTGGCCTTGAGCAACAATGAGGAGGATTTTGTTGAGGAGGAGGAGAATGCGCGGCAGGCAAGTGAAAGATCCATTCTCCACTGCCAACCAAGAACTGTTTTTAACCTTGGAGCCCATCCCTACACAGGACCAGTTGGCAACAGCTTGTGATGCCGGGGAAGGCACCTCTGGTGAGTACACATTTCCAATCAAACCATAGAGGTTACATGCTGTCTTTTTTTATGTTTAATCTGAACAAAAACGTAGGTGTAGAGGATATCGATGGCCAGTCCAGCTATGCAGAGGGTGCTCGCCGAAAAAGACTGTTTATGTGCACAGGGATGGCCCAGGAATCCTCCATGGAGATCTCTAGGAAGCTTTCATGGAGGTACTCTGCAATCTTTTGCGGAAGGTTTCTGGAAAGGGCTGCCTTATTTCGTCCTGGTAGGACACTTTCCTGCACCACTCCAGTATTAACTCTGCTGGCATCATTGCAGCACACAGCATTGGAGCATAAGGACCAGGTCTGTACTCAGACAGTTGCAGAATCTGCTCCTTTGCTGACTTTGTTACACTCAGGAGAGTGATATTGCATAGGGTCAGCTAGGGGAAACAGGAGAAGTTTTCAATGCTAGCCCTTAAACTGCAAACAATTCAATAAGTAATCTTTCCCCTGTTTGGTGAAATTTGTGTCACACAACCACGCTTTCCCAAACATACCATGGTTATGGTTGGAAGGGATCACCATGTATTGCAAGCTGCATAATAAAAAAAAACCAAAAAACCCCCAGGGGGTTGGGGGCGGGTGGGCGGCTTCCTGTTTGTGTCTGCCCCTGCCATCCCTTGCTGCTGCCTTCGTAAAAAACAATCTATTTGGGGGAGGCTTTACACTGGTGCCTGGCCTCAAGCACCATCCAGGTTGGTAGGGGAAAAGGAGCTTTTCTCAAGTTCTAACCTGTGATCCCCAGGATGTCTTCACAAAAACAACAGCACAAGACCTCTTGCCCGTGCCTCATGTCCTTACTTAACATGGCTGGAGCAGCAAACCAACTCTTGCAATAGTCAGTGGTTGTGATTATGTTGTGGCTTGCAGTGAAGTGTATTGAGGGGTGTTTTTTTACTAAAAAAAATTAACCTTGCACCAGAAACAATGTATGCACTTTCAGTGCTACCCTTGTGCTTTGCATTCCTTGCAGCTGATACCTTCTCTGTTGGCGCATCCTCCACACCGGGACAGAGACTTTCCCAGATTAGAAGGCGGAGAAAGAAGACTCGGTAGAACGTGTTCCGTGAGTTAATGTGCGCCTCTGGGAGTGACAAGATGGAGCTCAGAGCATGGAGCATGGAGGATTACACTGTCCGAGGACATGGACAGGGATGACAGGAGAGCATGTAGGGAACAGGAGCGTGCCACGCAGGAAGGGATTCTGCGGATTATAAAGGCTCCCAATTCCCACACCTTTGATTGTTATTGCAGTGCACTTATAAGCAAACTTTCCTTGTTTCTGCCCCCGCACCTCCTCAGTGTTATCAGCCCTTTGCCTCAGGTTATCTTACTTTACTTTGCTGTCTCTGTGTGTTTGTGTGCATAATAAAACGTAACGGACTGAGGAGAAAAGACTCTTTATTCATTCAACACGTGGTGGTTGGTGGGGGTGGAGTTTACAGGAGAGAAAATGCAATGGAGGGGACAGTTTGGTAAGGAACAACACAGATAAGGGTCTCATTATTCTGGCTTATTGCTGAAACTGGTTGTCAAAGCCTCACAGAGACGCAGAGCCCCTTGATGTGCTCTTATTATTGCCCTGATGTCTGGCTGCTCAAAATTGGCTGCCAGGCGATCTGCCTCAACCCCCCACCCCAGCAGAAACTTTTCTCGCTTTGTTTCACAGAGATTATGAAGCACACAGTAGGCTGCAATAGCAGTGGGGAGCTTGCTTCCACTAAGGTCTAACCTAGTAAGCAAACAACACCAGCATTCTTTTAAACATCCAAAGGCACATTCCACCTTCATTCTGCACTTAGCCTATGGCTGAACCAGTCCTTACTGCTGTCCAGGCTGCCTGTGTACGGCTTCATGAGACATGGGAGTAAGGGATAGGGGCTGGGTCTCCAGAATCACGAGTGGCATTTCAACATCATCAGTGGTTATTTTGCAGTCTGGAAGGAAAGTCCCTGCTTGCACCTTTCTGAACAGACTTGTGTTCCTAAAGATGTGTGTGTCGTGCATCTTTCCCTACCATCCCATGTTGATGTTGGTGAAACAGCCCCTGTGATCCACCAGCACTTGCAACGCCATTGAGAAGTACCCCTTTTGGTTTATGTACTCTTTGGCAAGGTGGTCTGGTGCCAAGCTAGGGATATGTGTTCTGTCTATTGCCCCGCTGCAGTTATGGAATCCCATTGTAGCAAAACCATCCACTGTGTCCTGCATGTTGCCCAGAGTCACTACCCTTCTTTGCAGTAGTCTGTTGATGGCCCTGCAAACTTGGATCGCAATTGATCCCACGGTAGATTTACCCACTCAGAATTGATGCCCCACTGATCAGTAGCAGTCTGGCATTGCAAGCTTCCACAGAGCTATCGCCACTCACTTCTCCACTGTCAGAGCAGCTCTCATTTTAGTATTGCTGTGCTTCAGGGCTGGGGAAAGCTCTTCACGCAGTTCCTGGAAAGTGGCCTTATGCATTCAAAAGTTCTGCAGCCACTGCTGATCATCCTATAGCTGCATAACGATGCAGTCCCACCAGTCAGTGCTTGTTTCCCAGGCCCAGAAACAGCGCTCAGCTGTGTCAAGGTGATGCATGACTGTCACCAGCAATTGCGATGTGCTCCGCTCTGTGTCTTCCAACAGGGCTGCTTGCATGGCATCACATTGTTCCATGCGGCAGCTCCTGTATCAGCTGTGTACATACTGCAGGATAAGGTGTGAGGTGTTTGTAATGCTCAAAACAACAGCGTACAGCTGAGCGGGGTCCATGCTTATCATGCTATGGCGTCCGCGCGGGTAATCCAGGTTTATGAAAAAAGGCGCGAAAAAGGGTTGGTTAGTTTGCCATTGATTTCAGGGAGGGAGATAGGTAAGTGCATCATTGGAGGCTAACGCCATGTTCCCATAACCACCCGTGCCAATGTTTTGGTCCCAGAAGACACTGCGAGTCCCACCCAAAATTCCACTCTGCTACGTGCTGTGTGGGATAGCTACCCACAGTGCAGTGCTCCGTGTGTCGTTGCAAGCCCTGCTCATGAGGATGCACTCCGCTGACACAATGAGTGTAGTGTGGAACACGCAAGATCGACTTGCTTAAATTGGAGGCTGATGTCGATTTACATAAAGTCAACTTAACTTTGTAGTGTAGACATGGCCTTAGATTTTCACAGTTTCTCTGTGGGATGTGTCTGTGTATGGTGACACTTTTTGTATGCGTGATTCTTAAACTTGTTGCACACAGTGACAAGCGCCAGATAAACTGAATGTCATATCAAAATACCAGAATCTGTTTCATGCTCATCTGTGTACTAATATTGTTGAATATACTATCAGCGCTGTGCACAGTTCAGGGAAATAGTACTTGATGCTTGAGAACTGCTGCCGCAGAGCCAGTCAAAAAGTGATAATAGGCTGTTACAGTGGTGTGCTCCAAACAGACTTATTTAAAGAAAACAAATGACTTGGAACACAAATAACATGTCCTTAATGTTTAATTAATTTGTTGTTAAAATCAATCAGTTCATCTTGATAGTTTGAGAGGTGAAAATGAAGAAAATAAGAGTCCCTACGACTCAGTTAAAAGTCGTCAATGAAAAGAGTTAGAGGACTATTTAGGTATTACGAAAATAAATCGAAAGCAAGAAGGCTAAACACATAACTGACTCAAATTTATAGTATAGTTTTAAATATTTCATATTGGTATATATTTTATTTGGCATGTTATTTAACACTGATTTAATTGTTCTCTACATGGAGTTTAGCAATAATTCATCTTGAGATCCAGTGTATGAGATCATTCAACCAGATCTTTCCTCTTTAGAAAATTGTGTCCAAAAAACAAAACAAACCAAAACAAAGCAAAAATAGCCTAGCATCATCAGAGTCATTAAATAGAAACTTTCTCCCATCTTTTGGAAAGTGCATTTTAGTAGGAAATAATACTGAACCTGAAATATCTATAAAGACAATTTCAACTCTGTCATACCTGTGTTTTTGAGCCTGGGCCATGCTGGCAGTATTTGGGAATGTGAGTATCTTTCTCCCTAATAAAAATACTAACTTTGGACCTCCATAGAAGCTTCATGATCCAATCTTTATCTGTAGTACAGAAAAGGTTACTACAAGAGGTAGATTTTTAAATATCTGTCCTAACCTAAATTAATCTAATCTCTTTTCTAACAGTATTGAAGGGACACTATCCATGAAAAATATGGGGTTTCTTTATTTAATAAAAGTTATAAAAATTTATTAAAGAATTTTCAGATGTTTTTACATTTCAAGTAAAAATTTGTATTATTTAGCACTAAATATTCCCCTTTAGTGTTTGTAACCAAAGCATTGCAGCATTGAACTAGTGCATGAGAACCAGAAATGGAAGCTTTTCTTTCCCAACTATTACTTTTTGGTAGTAATTACTGTAAATTGTTATGTGGTCATGATGGGAGATGGTCCATGAGACACTATTGCTATTGTGATGTGATCCATGCTATTAAAAAGTTTCAGAACCTCTCGCCTAGTTTGTTTTCCTTGTTCAAGTGAAACACAAAAACTCCGGACATAAATGGTGAAAACTAAATTGGATTTTTTAAAAATATGCATTTTAAATATCTGTTTCTATAGTAATATCAAGAAGGAATTTTTTTAACTACAAATTTTAACCTTACAACATACCTTTAAGATGCATTAATATTTTGTCTGGAATTACTCAAATTTCTTTCAGAGAAAGTGAGCTAAGATTTAAAACTAAACAAAACAATAGAAGAAGAAATTAAACAGTGTGAAGTCAGTTATATGTGAACTTTCACTGATCGGGGGAATTCTTAACAATGTTTGAGATGAGCTCATTATTTCCCTCTCAGTATAATAAGACAAAAAAGAACAGACACTTTACTTCTCTTTTAAGAATTCCTCAATTTTACCTGAATGCCCTCACTTCACTTCCACATTATATATTATGTTCCCATTTTCTGGGTAGTTCATTTATCCTGAATACTGCACTTCTATTGTATTGAGTCTTGATTTTGAAGTTGCCCAAAGGGATACATTCTGCTGCTTTTGTTTGTGTTGTATGGAGCTGAAATGGGAAGCAAATTGTAGCCTGTGGACTTGCATTCTCATGCGTAGCTTTGCTATGTGACACTCTGCCCAGAATGTTTTTGGTTTTACTGCCTGATGTGTGGTCAAAGTTAGAGGAGAAGAATAGGCTCCTTCTGCGCTTGAACTTCTTAAAATTTACTGGACAGATGGCACTTGAACTCCAAGTGCAGGCTTTTGACTCCCAAATATAGCACAAGCAAAAAAAGTGACTGTTATTGCCTTACATTTAAACATCTAAGTATTGAGGACTTGGTTCTGAAAGCTGTTCAGGACCTTCCAAAGTGGCTGGATGTAAGGGTGCTCCTAATTTTTCAGGAGACACTCAGCATCTTGCATAATTGGGCCCTAGTATCTGGGACAGAATGGCATGTTATGGTGTTTTTCCTGTGCTACTGTCACATAGATCCTCCTAGTATCCTAGTGAAGACTTTGCATCATTTTAGTTTGCAGAGCACTTGATCGGGATTTTCCAGCATTTTTTAAAATGGTAAATCTGTCTAATCTATCTAATTCAATTTAGGGTTTATAATGATTGCTGTTAGCAGACTGCAATATGACCGCTGCATAAGATAACTGTATAGCAAGAAGATTTTAATTTGGAATATGTTCAGTTAACCACAAAGAGTTTGTAAGAATAGAAAGTGCATTTTGATGCAGTACATGTTGAGGAACGTGGGCTGATGATGTTCAGTGCTCATTATATGGGGATGGGAAAATTATTCCAAATGTTTTGATAGAATATAATATTACACACTACCAAATATCTTCTTCTTTGGTATTTCAGTCAAGTTGCCCTCTTTTAGATACATTTACTTTGATAGATGCCTACTAGTTTGAGGAGTGTGATTTTAATGTGAAACAAAACTGGTGGGAACAGATTATGCTAAGGGGTAAATTTTCTGTTGCTTGCATGGGAAATCATTTGTATGTCTCCCATTACTAAGGGCAGTGATGGATTCTCCATCTCTTGGTAGAAGATGTGCTTTAGCTATAAACCCAAGTTATTGGGCTCAATGCAGGAGTAACTGGATGATATTCTATGACTTGTGTTATAGAGAAAATCAGACTACTTAGATGATCTAATGGTACCTTCTGGCCTTAAAATCTAATCTAGTGTGCAGGAAAGTTACTCCCAATTAAATTACTACTTCCATCTGTGTATGTGTGTGCGCAAAACTGAGCATATGTCCATCAGAATAGCCTCTTGGAAAAGAGTTGCTCCAGAGATGCTTTGGATGGGATTTTCAAAAGCGCATGGTATTAGCCTATCATTGACTTCAGCGGGAGCAGTGTTAGACCAGTGCTGAGTAGCAGTGTAGGCCTCCCCCCATATCTAATAGCTTAGTGATTAGGACACTCAGTTTTGATGCAGGAGACCCAGGTTCACTTTTGAAGTCCGGAGCAGGGATTTAAATCCAGGTCTCCCATGTCACCAGGGAATGCCCTAACCTCCAAGTTATTTGTTGGCTAGTCTGGGATAGATGTCTCTGAACCTCTTTCATAGAAGCGGTTCGATTTTGTGTAAATAATTCAATATTCATTGACTCTATAGCCTGGCAGTTAGGGGGTGGGGAGGACACCTGTGTTTGAGTCCCTGCTCCAATTAATATTTTGCCCAGCTCTAGTGCAGAACCCATTTGAAAATCCTACTCTCTGGCTTAAAAGTTCCTTGGTCCTGCATTGTGTAAAGAAGCTGTGATCCAATGCATAATGCAATAAACAGATATCTAGCCAAAACTGATATGTTAATCTGCAATAGTTTAAAACTTTTGATGTTACTTTGACCTTCTTCAGGTATATTTTTCATTTCTCATATAGCCCAGAAAAGTCACTGGTTCCTTGTTCAAGGTAGCTACAATTCATCTGCAAGCAGCATAAAGGTTGAACCTCTCTAATCTGTCACTCCCTGGTCCGGCAACATCCGTAGTCCGGCATAGGTGCTGATTCCATGGGTGTTCCAGGTCTGGAGCACCCATGGGGAAAAATGAGTGAGTGCAGAACATCCACTGGTGCCAAGATCTCCCCTCTGCCACCCTCCCCCTGTGCCTCTTGTACGCAGGTGACCCCAACGCCTCCTCCTTCCTCCCAGCGCTTCCGGAGCGCCGTGAACAGCTGATTTGTGGCATTCAAGCTCTGGGAGGGAGCGAGGGAGAGGACCTGGGGTTAGTGCCTAGGACCCCAGGCAAGGGGCTCGCGGCTGGGACCTGGGGCCGACACTGGAGCCCCTGGCAGGGGGCAGGTGGCTGGGAACCCGGGTGGCAGTGGGGCCCCTGGGCGGAGGGCTACGCTGGGCGTAAAGCTTGGGGGTGCTGCAGCACCTCCCATACCCCTACTTCCCACTCCTATGGAGACCCACTGGAACTCTGCATTGACTTCTCGTGGTTCAGCAAATTCTTTGGTTCAGCTCCGGTCAGGTCCCGAGGATGCTGGACTACAGAGGCTCAACCTGTACATCGTTATTTGTGATTTTCTGTATTTCTGTATTAATGAGGAATGAAAAACAATACCTGTGCTGTTAAAGAGAAAAGAGATTGCTTTTTACTATTTCAAGCTGAATTGTCAGTGGGTACCTACTCAAACTTTCCGGTTTGTTGCTTTTGTCAGCATTTTTCAGTAAATGCAATTTAAATTATAATTTCAGGTTTTACTTCTCATATTATAGGATTTCTAGGCAGTTTGGGATCATTAGGGTCATAAGTGGGAAATAAAAGACGGATGGGCTTTTTTGGTATATACAACCAATTTACAAATCTGTAAAGGATAAAATATTTACAGGCTGTTAAGACATTGTTACAGCACTTCGAATTAATCCCTGTAGTATGCCACTGTAGATTATGTCACTGATTTTCATATCAAACTCTCTTCAGATTCCCTCTGATTCTCCCTCAGAAAAAAAAAGAATAAAAACAAACAAATCTCAGATATGATTTTTCTGCAGTGACTTGCCCAACCATATTCGTAGTCTTGTGTTTTTGGTACAATAGGTCTGTATCATGTGATGTGTTTTCACTGGTTAAAGTTTACTGCCATTTGTCATGGGGCTATGCATGTTATCTCCGCACTGTAAATTGCTGCAGAAGTTATTGACATTTTGATTTATGAACTTCCTTTTTGTTTTTAATGATACATACAGGGAACTATACATGGGTATGAGGCACTGCGAAAAAGAGAAGCACACCCCAAACACTCACCTGGCACTTTTCATTGTGTACCATGGAGACTAAGGAGGAGAAGAAGGAGCGGAGACAAGGCTATTTTGCCCGGTAAGTGTGCATTATTATTTCAGTGCTGATAAAAATGTACCTGTGGACTTTGCCATTGGTAATAGGCTTGTTTTTCACATTTTAAAATTATAATCTAGTACATTATGAATCCACGGTGCATCAGTGGGAGCTGGATTTCTATCTGCATTTTCCCCTTGAGTTTGAGTAATGATTTGTTGTCCTTTTCCTGCTGTTTCTCGGTAATGGAGGCAGTGCTGCAATACCAGTTACAAATGTTACGTACGGTACAGAGCTGTTACTGAGCTTAGTTGCAATATTCTCTGAATCTCATATCAGCAACTTGCCTGGCTCCTGTTTAAGGTGAACTGGATAAACCTGCAATGACTGTAAATCTGCAACACAACAGAAGTTTGTTAACTTCAGATTCCTAAAGAGACAATGATTCAGCAGTACATTCTCATAGTGGGAAGGTGGGTGAATTATGGGAGACCATCACCCTAATAATTTGAAAGATGAGATGATGTTCTATGCTAGTACTTATAAACTACCCTAGTAGTTGGACTATATTACTATTTATAAAGACAGCATTATATTTTTGCCACTACTTTTATTATCTGGGAGCCATGGCATGTGATTTTTAAGGATAAAAATGAGTTGCTGGGAAATTAATTCTTTGTTAATATAATAAACATTTTTATTATATGCTAGAGGGGAGGGATAGCTCAGTGGCTTGAGCATTGGCCTACTAAACCCAGGGTTGTGAGTTCAATCCTTGAGGGGGCCATTTAGGGAACTGGGTTAGAAATCTGGGGATTGATCCTGCTTTGAGCAGGGGGTTGGACTAGATGACCTCCTGAGGTGCCTTCCAACCATAATAATCTGTGATTATAAATAGTCATCCGTGATGAGCTGTATGGGAGGAAAAAGTGCTAAAGGTCAGTTAGAAGAAGTCTTCACTCTGCTTTCAAACAGAGATATAAAAATAGCTGCTGTAACATTACTGGGAAGGAAAATACACCACAAAGGTGCCTTTCCATCTTCCCTCTCCAGTCTGTACTTAATTATTGTTAGAGTTGGAAGGATTAGATTGTTATCAGTAAATGTCTGTTTCACTGTACAGAAACTGATCAACAAATATTTCTGTCAATAATAATCAAAATTTACAGATAGGCATAGTAAGAAAAATGCTAATAAGAAAATTCATGTTAGAGTTTGATTTAGGGATATTTACCATATATATTTTGACATTGGCTGTTGACAGTTTGTGTTTTAATGTCTATAAAGTTTTACCTTTTTGAATCTCAGCATCTACTGATATTAAATAATTATTGTCTGACCTCTCCTGATAATTTCCCACAACTCTGAAATTTTAAATGAATAAAAATCAGGAACAAATGCTTAAACACATAATTCTGCACAACTTTAAATTGATAAAAATAAAAAAATACTTACAAAGAAACATTGACATTATCTGTTGAAATTATAAAACAATAAAAATCAAATTCTGCCAAGCCTAATTGTTGTTAACCAACTGCACCAAAAAGTGTGGTAGGTGTTTTGTGGACTTCTAATAAAGTAGGTCCCCTCCCTAATAACAGGAGTGGGAAAAAGAGTGTAAGAATGTAGGCGTAATAGTAGTGTGAAAGTTCATAGTAGTGATAATTTGAGAGCTTCAGCTTTGAAAAGTTTCTAAGTGGTGACTATGGCAGTAGTTCTCTTCTCCCTCTCCCAAAGTCTGGAACTACTCCAGGACCCCTTAAATTAATGAAGGCTTTGTGTGTTCCACATGCCACAATCCTCTTTGTTTGCAAGAGGCAGTGATTATTAGGGTAATAGTTACACTAGCTTCTGTTCTCCCAAATCCTGGTTGATGCATGGGACGGCTGTGGAGGGAGTTACAAGTTCCATTCCTCTACTGAGAGGAACGGTGACACTGAGGAGAACTTGGAGAAGATTGACAAGAAATGGCAGTTGTAAGTTCTCTACAGAAAGAAATAGCCTAAATTGACTGGGGACATGGTGTAAACTAATCTGAAATAAGCCACTCTCCAACCAAAATAAGAGAGTCCCCACAGGGGTTTTTAAAGTAGGATAAGGATGAAAATGATTTGGGGTTCATTAGGCGCTGCAGGAGGCTGTGCGCACTGCCTCCATCCACAGATGCCGCCCCCTTAGCTCTCATTGGCTGCGGCTCTCAGCCAATGGGAGTTGTGGAGCTAGCACTAAAGGCAGGGCGAGGTCAGCGCACAGAGCTGCCTGCTGCACCTCCACCTAGGAGCAGCCGGGACAGGTAGCTGCTTGTGGGGAGCTGCTCCAGGTGAGTGACCCTTGGATCTGGCACATCCTCCCACGCCCCAAACCCCCTCCTGCACCCAAACTCCCTCCGAGAGCCCGCGCATCACATCGCCTCCCACGCCCCAACCCCCTGCTGGCCCCGCACCAACTAGACTGTAAATTGGAATTTCAATGAAGATCAGAAATGCTGGTTTATAGAGCTTTCCAGTCAGGGCCAGCTCCAGGGGTTTTGCCGCCCCAAACAGCAAAAAAAAAAAAAAAAAAAGCCGCCATCACGATCTGCTGCAATTCAGCGGGAGATCCTTCACTCCGAGCAGGAGTGAGGGATCCTCCGCCGAATACCTAAAAGTGCCGCCCTGCTCCAGAGTGGCTGCCTGGATGAGCTGGTGCCTGGAGCCAGCCCTGTTTCCGGTTGGTGAAGTGCCAGATAAAACAGCTTTTACCGTATTAGAAAACATGTCTTATAGCTTAGGCTACAATTTTGTCATGGAGGTTGCGGAAGTTATGGAATCCGTGATTTCCAAAGATCTCCGTGACTTCAGCCCCGGTGGCTGGGAGCTTAAGGGTTTCGCTGCCTCCCGCAGGGCAGGGAGCTGTGAGATGCCCCTGCTGCCTGAGGCAGCTGGCCCTCAAGCTCTAAGCAGCCATGAGGGTACCCCACAGCGCCCACCCACCGCGGACAGGAGGGGTACCCCACAGCTCCTGGCCGCTGCGGGTGACAGGTACCTCACAGGCAACAGTGGGACCCCCATGGTCCCCAGCCATGGTGGCAACAGTGGCAGGGTGATCCCTGCAGCTCTCCGCCACTGGGGATGGGGGAGGGGGACTCTGCAGCTCCCCGCCACCACGGGGGAACAGGAGGACCTGGAGCTCTAACTCCCTATGGGTAGTGGAGACCCCGGAGCTCTCAGCCATCCCAGAGTTGCCCAGCCCCTTCCCATTTTATCATGGATATTTTTAGTCAACGTCAGGGACAGGTCACGGGCTTCCATGAATTTTTCTTAATTGCCCATGACCTGTCCCTGACATTGACTAAAAATATCCATGATAAAATCTTAGCCTTACTTATAGTGATAGATTAAAGGAGCTCAGTTTATTTAGTTTAACAAAGAAAAGGTTAAAGGGTGACTTGATCACAGTCAATACGTGCCTGGGGAACAAAATATATGATAAAGTGCTCATCAGTCTACCAGAGAAAGGTCTAACACAATCCAATGGCTGAAAGTTGAAACTAGAGAAATTCATACTGGAAGTAAGGTGATCATTTTTAACAGTGAGGGTAATTAACCATTAGAAGAATTTACCGAGGGTCATGGTGGATTCTCTGTCACTGGTAATTTTAAAATCAAGTTTAGATGTTTTTCTAAAAGATTTGCTTAATTCAAAAGGAATTATTTTGGGGAAGTTCTGTGGCCCGTGTTATCCAGATTAGATTATTACAATGGTCCCTTCTGGCCTTGGAATCTATGAATCTGTAAGTAAAGAAGGAGTTGATTATTTAGATAGTTTTGTTTTATAATAGTATCCAACAGTGTAATTAAAATATTTGAGAAATATTAAATCAGTGGTTAGATTTTCATATTCACCCTCTAGCATTAACACCTTTGCTTGGAAAAACTCAGAAACTGACTGTATAGAATGCATCTACACAGGTATATCGAGCTTGGGTATTTTTTATCATCTGTTTGTCGCCAGTCTTTTATGTGTTTTCAGAAGGGAAAGTTTCCACATATTGTTAAGGCAAAGTGACTAGGCGGGTTTATCCTTGCAGTATGAATAGTCTCAAAGCCAACATATAGCAGAAGTTGGAATTTATAAATTACTGTGGGGGAAATACTGTCTTTTATCAGCTTACTTATATAATGAAAATGTTTTAGCTTATCTTGCAGGGATGTAAATGTTAGCTCAGCATCCTGCTATTTAGACTATTAACAGTATTATATTTTAGTCCCATTGTCATGACCAATGGCGTGTATGCCAAAGAAGCTTCATTCTCAAAAAAATAACTACAGATATACACCTCTACCTCGATATAACGCTGTCCTTGGGAGCCAAAAAATCTTACCGCATTATAGGTGAAACCGTGTTATATTGAAGTTGCTTTGATCCACCGGAGTGCGCAGCCCTCCCTTTCCCCCTGAGCGCTGCTTTACCGCGTTATATCCAAATTCATGTTATATTGAGTGTCGTTATATCGAGGTAGCGGTGTATAACTTGTTCAGATTTATGAATATTTATAACCCATGTAATTTCCCCTATAACTGAAGATTTTTCTATGTAGTGGTGGATAAAGCTCTGGATGCTAAGGGCAGGTCTACACTTGACCGGCTTCTTCTGTCAGCGTAGGTACACCACCTCCCCAAGAAGCGGTAGCTATGTGATTTAGCGCTGTCTAAACCGGGGGTTAGATCAGTTTAAATGGTACACGTAGGGGTGTGGATTTTTCAAACCTCTGAGCAATGTAGTTATGCCAACCTGATTTCCTAGTGTAGACCTGGTCTAAGAGATACCATAAAGGAACTTCTGGGACTTAGACCTTTGTGATATTATGGGGAGCAGAAATGTCAATGTTTGTAGCTGGTTTTCTGCCTGCTAGCTTGCCTTATAGCAATACATCACTCCAGAGCTTTTATATAACTATATTAAGTTTTATATAACTTTTTAAGGTTTTTTTTAATGAAATCTAATTTTAATATTTTGAATCCCTTGCACAATGGCTTTAGCTTTCAGACACTGAAGAATGTCTGGAACTGCACAAACAGTATAAGAAATTCTTAGTTTTTTGTTAGGGGCTTTGCTAAACTGAGAAGATCCTCTAGTGTGGATAGGTGGTATCTGCAGTTCATTGCTCACTTCATGCTGCTGTTGCATTTATTAAGAATAGCTTTTATTGAATGTGTAAATCTGAAAAGTGTGACAGTTTGCAGTTATCTAATTACTGCATAAAAAATCTGTTATGGAAGTAGATATGGAATGTGAAGGTTTTAGGAGGTATTGAGGCAGCACTTAGCTTGGGAACTGTGTCCTTGTGATTTCTGAACTATAGGTGATGTTTTACATTACCAGCATGGAGCTCTTTGTATTTCTGTGATATCCTTTGTGTAAGACAGGATAAGAGCGTGTATAAGAACTACC
Source organism: Chelonoidis abingdonii (assembly GCF_003597395.2). Classification (NCBI taxonomy): domain Eukaryota; kingdom Metazoa; phylum Chordata; order Testudines; family Testudinidae; genus Chelonoidis; species Chelonoidis abingdonii. The sequence continues at coordinate 100,015,553 of NC_133771.1, forward strand.
TAAACACTAGTTGTGCAATCATCACAGGACTTCCCAACATACACGTTTTTCTTCAGGGCAGACCAAGCAACAACAGTGATTTGTGCAGTCTTAGTGAGTTTATACTGATATATGTGCTTTCACTGAGTAGGTTTCAGAGTATCAGCCGTGTTAGTCTATATCTGCAAAAGAACAGGAGTACTTGTGGAACCTTAAAGACTATCAAATGTATTTATTCATATGAGTAGGTACAGTATAAGAGTGCAGAACAAATATAGTTACTAGATGCTGGGATAGTGGGAGTATATATTTAGGTCATTTGGGCCATTTTCTGGAAGAGAGGAGCTTCTCTGTGCTGTATGTCTAGTCACCATGCACAGTGAGAGGGGAGTGAAAGAAGAGAGACCAGGGAATAGTCCACGTTTAGTGTACAGAGATTTTAGCAAAGGGAAGAAGGAAGAAAGTTAGAATGAAGAGTGTTTTGAATTCTGTTGGGGCACCTTTATAAACATACAGAGTAAAAAGTGTGTGATTACTTAATTTCAAAACATACTGCGGTACATTAGAGATTTCATAGCTGATTTTCACAAATTGTTTATCCTGAAAAATATGTGCAGTACTAAATTGTTATGCAGTAAGTGTACAATGACCTTCTATTTGCCTTTGTAAGGGGGACCTTTGGTGACTTTTATCTGTCTTTAAAAAGAAAGCATTAGAAAAAACCGAAGTTGTCCCTCCTTTAGTGTGTAAACAGTGTGTATAATGCAGCTTTGATGCAGAGGTCTGTACTGTTCTGATAAGAGTTGGTGGTATTGTAGTCATAATATATTATGTCTTCATTTTCCTCCGCCATAGGAAGGGTCTTGGAGCTGTCCCTGGAGATTTCTTAAGGTTATGTAATATTGCATAATTTAACTGATCCTCTCGTTGGGATAGTTAAATAGCAGTACATCTTAGTGACCCTCAAGAAAATGAGGGAGGGCACCGGGAAACAATAGGGCAAGACCTGTTTGATTCCTCAGTTTTAGGCTCTTTCTGTACTTTGCAGAATTTAAGATTTTAATTTTAAAATATTACAGTTTCATTTTTGAAAATAGCCTTCCCAGTGTACTATTGTCCTGTTAACTTCACCTTACAGAAAACTAGGTGCAGCCAAATTACAGTAGGGAACCCCACAAACAACTCTGTTGACCTCCATGAAATTTAAATTCAAGATGAAGCTGTTTAAATCTTAGCATTGAGAAATGCAATTTAATAAACAAGCATTTAGTAGTGCAGAGTTGTGATAGGGATGTGGGGGTTTTTTTTGGCTTGTTTCTTCTGTTTTTTGTTGTTAGCCTCTCATTCAATCAAATATTTTGGGAAGCCACAATTTACCTAACAATATTTGCAGTGGAATACAGGCTTTGGTAGTGCTATGATGACAACCTAATAAGAAGAGGCATGAAGAATGAATTGTAAACCAAGCCAAATCACCAAATCATGTATATCCTTTACTGCTTTTTGTGATATATAAAATCAACATACAGTTCTATGTTTGTTTGATTTTTCTTCACACGTTAGAATGATCAGGTCCTGACTTCCCTTTTTTTTCCTGGAGGACTTTGCAAACTTTAGGAGGACTGTGAATGTGACATTGCAGAACCCTAAAACTTGAGCTGCAGCTCCCCTGGCCAGGGGCGGCTCCAGGCACCAGCACGGCAAGTGCGTGCCTGGGATGGCAAGCCACGGGGGGTGCTCTGGCGGTCGCTGTGAGGGCGACAGGCAGGCTGCCTTCGGTGGCATGCCTGTGGAGGGTCTGCTGGTCCCACGGCTTTGGCGGACCTACCGCAAGTGTGCCGCTGAATGCGGGACCAGGGACCTCCGACAGGCAAGCCGCCGAAGGCAGCCTGCCTGCCGTGCTTGAGGCAGCAAAATACCTAGAGCCGCCCCTGCCCCTGGCATTCAATTGAAAGGGGATGATGGTGGTAGGGGAGGAATGTTGACCTTAAACAAACTTTCCTGTGCTCCCACAATAAATTAAATTAACTTAAGATCTTTATCTCCCCTCAGCTGGGGTCTTGAATCACTGCAGCTCAGGCTTCAGCCTCTGGTCGTTCCCAGTCTGCTAAAGAATGCCAAAAGAATATATGGAAAAAGAGGGAAATCCATACCTGATATTTTTTTAATCTAATAAAACAAGCAGATAGAAAGATCTCTTATTTTGTAATAAAATCTTTAAGGCCATTTTCGCACATGATAATGGTAAGGTGACCAGATAGCAATTGTGAAAAAATGGGATGAGGGTGGGGGTAATAGGTGCCTCTATAAGAAAAAGTCCCAAAAAACAGGACTGTTCCTGACAAGCAGGGCAATATGCCTGTAAATCTCACCCAACAGAGATTGCATCAAACTGGTCTGCAACAGTAAATTATGTGCATGCAAGAATAACCTGTTTTGGCAGGAAACTGAAATACTTCCTGTGGAAATGTATATCTGTTCCAAAAATAATATCCCTTGCCAGTAAATTTGCTGTCCTAAAAATTTTACACACCCTTCACTAGGGATTGCCATTGGTCCATCTAGTGTGGTATCCTGTTTCTGACACTGGCCCATGCCAGATGTTACATTGTAAGACTTAAAACTCCTGTAATGAACAATTATGCAATAGCACGCCCAGAGAGGAAGGTATTTTTTTCCCCTCAGCGCCCCCAGCCACTAATTAGTGGTTGGCTAACGTCTTAAAATTTGACTGTTATATTTGTATAATTATGAATGATTAAAATAATAATAATAAAGACCCTACATTAGGAAAATGCTTAAGCATGTACTTACATTTAAGCATGTGATTAAATCCCATTGATGCAATAGGATTTAGGAATATGCTGTAGGATCTTGAAGCTGCACTACTGAAGTTAGTGAGAGTTTTGCTCTTGAATTGGATAGGAGAGAATCACCCAAAGGGCTTGTCTATACAAACATTTAGTTCATGGCAAGCTGGAGTATAAGTCTGCCCCACACAATACTTGTGTGGGCTCTGCTGCTGCACAACAACAGTTCCCTGGTATGCTTTAATCCAGGGGTATATGCAACCTATGGCACGCGTGTCAAAGATGGCACGCGAGCCAATTTTTAATGGCATATGGCTGCCTGCTGGGATTCCGCATGCCATTAAAAATCCTGCCGCCGCGGGGTCTGCGGTCCTGGGCCGGAGCGTTGGCCAAGCGCAGCAAGCCGCCGGCCCCTCCCCCACCTTGCCCCAGAGCCCTGTCACCGCGTGCGCAGCACTCTAAGGGCTGGGGCTGCGCGCTCCCACGGGGGAGCGTTTGGCTCAGTGGAGAGGTAAAGACGCTCCCCGCTCATCCGGAGCCCTGCTGTTGTGCGCAAGTCGCTCTGGGGGCGGGGCGGGGCTGGGCTGCGCGCGCGGCAGCGGCAGGGCTCCGGATGAACGAGGAGCTTCATGGTAAGGGGGCCGGGGGAGGTTGGGTAAGGGGTGAGGGCAGTCGGGACAGGGAGCAGGGTGGGTTGGATGGGGAGGGTGGGATCCCGGGGAGGGGTGGTTAGGGGCGGGGACAGTTAGGGAGCAGTGGGGGGTTGGATGGGGCATGGGAGTCCTGGGGTCTGTTTGGGGATGGATAGGGGTCAGGGCAATCAGGGAACAGGGAGCAAGGAGGGTCCTGGGGGAGCAGTCACCCAGCCCTCTGCTCAGAGCCCTGACCCCCCCCACACCCAGTCCTCTGTCCTGAGCCCTGCACCCCCACGTCTTCCCCCCATGCCCGTGCCCTGAGCCCCTGTACCACCCGGCCCTCTGTTGACTCCTTCACACACACACCCCCATGACCACAGCCCTGACTCTGGCACCCCTACACATACTCAGCCCCCCTACCCTGACACATGTACCCCCTCACATGCCCCCAGCCCTCTGCCCTGATTCTTGCTCCTTACATCCCCACCTCCCCCGCAATATCCCCTGGCAACCTCCGCCGCATCACATACCCCCACCCTTGACCACCCACGGGAGTTTTCAATTCCCACAACTAACCCTCACACGCAAATGCGGGGAGCTGCCAGAATAAGTGCTCCCTACCCAACCTCCTGCCCCAAACCTCGAAGTTTCCCCCTCCTTTCACTTCTACTCCTAGCCAGACTCCTACGCCAAGCCCTGTTGCTTCAGTGCCCGAACTGCCCACCCTTCAGCTCAGTGTGCAGAGAGGAAGAATGTGGGCCAGGAACCCGGGAGAAAGGTATCGTCACCACGTGTATGTGGCTGTTGATGACTGTCGAGAGACCACCACCGTTCTCTCCCTGGGTCAAGTCTTGGCGTGGCCTCAGGAATTCTGACTGGCCTGCCGTCTCGTCGCAGGCACGCTCGGTGAGCTGGATTTCGCGGGTGCGGGAGCTCTGGGAGAGCGAATGGGTCACGGAGTGGGACGTGCCCTACCGCCGAGCACAGCAGTAGAGTGAGCCCGTGCGCGTTTCGATGCCCACTCCATTGGCTGGGTCCTGGCCGACCAGCCCCCAGCCGGCTGGGCTGCGTGTGTTCTGGCCTGCCGACCCTTTCCCAAGCTGGGGTCATTCCGGCCGAAGGCCCCAACTCAGCCCACTGCGGGCTACGTGACCAGAGACAGACCACGGCGTAGGCTGAGCGGTGCCGGCGCTACAGGACTCAACCTTTTAATTTAATTTTACAACTGAAGCTCTTAAACATCTTTAGAACCTTGTTTTCTTACAATTCTGTTCGCAGCCCTTAGAGCCTATGCTCAAACACCGGATTGTGTTTTGCCACAATTGTCGTCGTCAAAATCACCAATTGATGACGTTGGCAACACCGATAGTGGATTGCTACTTATAGTGCCATCTTGTCGCTTTTCCTCTCTTTTTGCTGTCACTGGGGGTCCGGGAGCTTGTGCTATGACCAGCTGGCATGTGTGCATTAATGGTAGTGTGCTGTTGGTTGCGATCATTGTTTACTGTGGAGCTCCAGCTTCATGACCTGGTCAAGGCGAAGGGGAGCTCGAGACCTATCATGTGCGAACACGAGTAAGGAGCGCTTGCAGAAACCATTTGTTCTCGACCGCCAAAAATCGCAGATTATCCGCATGTTAGCTGGAAGCTGATCACCCTTTTCAGCAGAACGAAGTCTCCTGCGGATTTAGCCAGCTCAGGTCGTGTACGTTACTGATTATTCCCACAATTCGTTCAGCCTTGGTTGTCTTTTAGTGCTGGTCAGCTGCACCTGGAGTGTGGTATATGCATTCTAATTGCTGTAAATACTCTGTCTGCTAAGCTTCTTCCTTTTTCCTCTCTTTTCCTTGGTACCAAGTTATGTGAATAGTATACGAAAGTTAAATTGTTGTATTGATTGCTATTGTGGTTAATTGTTGTACTTTACAATATTTGGTTAATGTATATAGTTTACTCAGTTTGGTGTATCTGCTCTAATTTCTGGTGGCAGACTAGTGTGGGATAGAGTTACACCCCAGCTTGCAAGTGTGGGATAGATTTACACGCTAGAAAGCCTTAAATTAATATTAGCCTTCTGGGTGCCCTAGTGTGTCGTGTGTTTGTTTATTTAGATTGCAAATACAGAGATTGTCTCTTTCCAGAGCAAAAATGGGACACCCCACGGGCCAGCTCGAGGCCCCCCATAGTCCCCCACCGCCCCCTGTGTGGCTGGCGAGAGCCCTACCTGCCTCCTACCTATGTGGGGCCAACCTGAGGTCCCCCTTCCCCCGCGGGTTTGGTCCAAGCCCCCCCCCCCCAGCATGGGGCTGTCCTGAGGCCTCCCTGTTGCTCGCCCACCCATAGGGCAGGCCCGAGAAAGCCGCTGTCCCAAGCCATCCGTCCTTCGTGGGGCTGATGTTGCTGCTTGGCACTCCTGCCTCATACGTTTTCCGCACCCCGCTAGGGGTTGCACCCTACTGCAAATGGAACAAATGCCCAGTTTTGTCAGAAAAGTCGGGACAGCTGGGACAGGGCTTAAAAACGGGACTTATGGTCACTCTACTTATAAAGAACCAAGCTCACTTGGCACCTTAACAATACCTAAATTTTTGCCGCCTTATCCATTCTGGTAGTTTTCTTCTTTAGGCTGGAATTTGGAGCACACCCAGTCACCAGGGGCGACTCTAGGTATTTTGCTGCCTCAAGCACTGCAGGCAGGCTGCTTCCGCGGCTTGCCTACGGGAGGTCCCCGGTTCTGCTGATTCGGCGGCATGCCTGTGGGAGGTCCGCCGAAGCCGCAGGACCAACGGACCCTCTGCAGGCATGCCACCGAAGGCAGCCTGCCTGCCACCCTCGTGGCGACCGGCAGAGCACCCCTCGTGGCTTGCCGCCCCAGGCATGCGCTTGGCATGCTAGTGCCTGGAGCCTCCCCTGCCAGTCATTGTCCAAATGAAAACATTTTTTTTAAATAAGATAAAAAAAAAAATACAAGACTTTTTAGTGCAACTTGCTTGTAACAGGTATTTGCATAAAATGGCTTTGATTACTTAACTCATATGTTATGATATTAAATCACAACACTTCTGACTAATTTTGAAAATTTCTCAGATTTTTGTGTGTGTCCAATATGGTTATTAAAAGTAGCAGTTTTTCATTCTTTCTAAACAAAATATGGATTGCTTATCACATCTCAACTTGTTTGAGAATGAGCAACGTTTTTGTTACCATGGATAGCTTTCATAGTATTAATGCTGCCAAAGGCATAGCTAGACAACCCTAATAAGATTTCTAAAGAATGCAGAATATGGTTCTGATCCTGCAGATGGTTACAGGTGTGAGTAATTTATGCAGGGAAGGAAAGCAGAAAATATTATGTACTAGTGCAGAACACTGCCACTCTATGGCCCTATTTTCTTCCTGCTTTTTTAGAGATGGTCAAAACAAATTTAATTGTGACATATTTTCTTGGAAAATTGTTTTTTTCCCAAAATGAATGTTTGCATAGAAAATTTTAATGTCAAGTGACATTTTTTGATTTCTTTTTAGGTGAAAGGCTGGTGACAGTTTTAGGTTTTTATATCAAAAATCAGAAAAGACATAGCATAACACAACCAAATATTTAAGACCCACTACTATCACAGGCTTCATGATAATAGTGAGTCTTAAATATTTGGTGGTACTATGCTAAATAACAAATATGGCAGTTTCCTGCATATCCTTGGAAAAACTTATTACACTGAATTGAAATATATTTGGGGTCCTCTGTGTTAAATGCAAAGTTTATGTATTATTGTGGATTATGGACTGGGATTGCATGCAACCTCTCTAACAGGGGCAATGGGGTGGAGGGAGTAAGGCCTGAAAGTTCAAAGAACTATATTAAAAATGTGCCAGACAAAAATGGACTTTTGGAACAATAAGTGTTAAGTGAATTACCTGTAAAATACCTTAAAAAAGACTAAATTTTTTTCCCACCTTTTGATTATGCAAAATCTCAGCCTTTTAAAATTTATGCCCTAAGGAAAGGGTCTTTGTCTGCTAATTACCTGCTACCAAAGGTAACAATCAATAGCCATATAAAGAAACTGACTACTCTGCTAGCTTGTGTTCTGGTTCTAAATCCAAGACCCTTACAAACTTGTAGCCATGGGGAAAACCTAGTTGTGGGTTTTAAAGAACTAACAGCTACCACTTCCTGAGGCTGGAGTTGGGATAACCTCTGATAAGATTTTTAGCATGCGTATAGGTTCTTTTGTTGTTTTAATTTGTTTCACCTTAAAAATAAATGTGCTTGTTTATAAAGAGCTGTGTGGTAACTTGTAACTGCGGGCAACATCCTGGGCACAGTCTCTGGAAAGAAAGCAAAGAGCAGGCACTGGTCTTTTAGGAAGTCTGGCCTCCTGGAAACTGTACAATCTGGAAAAACAGTAAGAAGGAAAAGACATGGGTCTCCACCCAAGAGAGGTGACGCTGGCTAAGCAGCCAGGAGCCTAAAATGGGTGCCGTTGGTGGACCACGATGAGGGAATGCAGGAGCAGTTGGCCTGAACTGTGACACTAGTGTCTAGAGCAGCATTTCTCAAATGCATGGCCGCTGCCATGGGCTTTTCTTGTGGCCACAGCAAGGTAAACAGAAAAGGTATGTCAACACTGCAGCTGGGAGGTATTAGCTCTGCTTGTGCTCATGTGATAAAAATATCAATATGCTTGTGGTAGCATGCGAGGTGACTTGGGCTAGCTGCCCAAGTCCATCCTATCTGAGGTCCTATGTATGTACTTAGAGGTGCCTAGTCTGAGCTTCTGTCTGTGCCACTGCAGCCACTTAATGATTTTTAGCATGCTAGCTGGAGCATAGCTAGTGCATATATATCTACGCAAGCTGGGAATCACACACCGCCAGCTGCTACGTACACATAGCCAAAAGTTGGGTTGTCTTATAAGTTTCCAAATAAATTGTTAGAGTTTTTATACTGAGTTTTTAGGTTCTTCATTCTTACTAAAGTAATAATTAGGAGCTCTTATACATCTTTTTTCAGTTCATAGCTCTCAAAGCTCTTTACAAAGGAGGGTAAATATCCGTAGCACCATTTCACAAATGTGGAAACTGAAGTCCACAGGTGCAGTGACTTGATCAGTCATAACTGAGGTATCATGAGTGCAGTGCCATATCCATTGGATCATGCTGCCTTTTTGGTGATGTTGATGAGTGACTATGTGAAATCTGAATCTGCTGTTTACTTAGGCGTGGAAGGATTAGAATTTTATTGATAAATGTCGATTTTTACCATACACACACAAACTGATAAGGTCTTTCCATAGATGATAATCAAAATGTACAGATAGGCAAAGTAAGAAAAATATTGCTTGAGAACTTATTAGTATTTGATTAAGGGGATATTTGCTTTGTATGTTTTGACATGTGATGTTGACAATTTGTATTTGAAAGGTTATAAAGCTTGAAATTTTTGAATCTGTGTCTACTGTTATTAAAAAATTATTTTCTGACACCCTTATTGTCTGATATCCTCCCAATTCCATGCAGCTGTAAACATTTAAATGTATAAATATCAAAAAAGTTTAAATACAAACAGTATCCATCAAAATAATAAAAAAATAAAAATCAAATTATGTGAAGACTGTTTCTGCAGATTAGTAATTAATTTCTACTAAAGAGGAGGGAATTTCCTATACTGACCTATGCTGCTAATTTATTCTTACATAGTTAGTGTATTTTGTCATTTTAATAGATAATTGAGTTTGTTTAATTGAATTACAATAAGGTTTGTTTTGAAAATTGAAAGAGCTAGTAGAGATTATCGTTATAGATGTGTTTCAGTGGTAGTTGAACATGTTCATTATTTTAAATAAAGTACGAAATAGTGTGCTGGCCCCGAGGTTTGCCTTGAGTCAGTTTAAGCATAGGGATACCAAGCTTCTCGATTTTTCTGTTTCTGCTGCAAGATGTGTAACAGTGTGGGCACTTGTTGCCATTTCAGAGAGCTCTTATCCTGCAGGGTGGCTGATACATGGATTTATGAAGACATTTCACCCAAGATGAATTGTTTGCACCAGTTTTGATCTGAAAAGAAAGATTGCTGGCTCCGCAAAGGAAGTCTGGAGCAAGGCGTGATGCTTTGGCAAAGCATCTGACTTCCCTTAGCTTTGCAAGCAGCTATAATTTGTTTAGCGTGAAATCACTTATTCATCAGATTACATCAGATCCGATGAGAAGGGTTGCTGTGCCCAGAACTGATTGAGCTGCGGCGGCACTGAGCTGAATGAAGGGGAGATGTTGGGCAGGCTGGAGTGGAAAGCCTGGGAAGTGTCTGTCTAGTGAAATCTAATGTAGAGTTTTAATAGAATAATTCTGTGCAATATATTTGGATAGTGTAAAGTTTATGAGGGACTCCTCTTAGAGAGGAGAATTAACATTAATATTGTGGTGAAGTGAGATTAATATAGTTAGGATGAGTATTCTTTTAATTATATTGTTGTGAGATGATACAAAGTAATTAAGATAATATTCTTATTATATTAATCTCATGTCTCCATGTGCGGGCACAAACAGATAAAGATCCTTTTAAAGTGATTTAAAATGCCCATTGGCTTAATTTAAAAAACAAAAACAAAAAACAACTTACTGCTGTAAGTGACCCCATCTGTGGAGCATAATGTGCACGTGCCACAGGATGTTATGCTGATTGTATACCAGTTGCCAAGGAAACTTTTACACGACGCACATTGTGGAACTGTTCCCAATGGGAAAAGGAAGTCCATTAAAAGTGAAATGAAGAGGGAAGGTTTGTGTGATTTACTAAGAGCTGTGTTAAAATTGTAAGCTGACACTATAAATATCAAGATTTTCTTCTGATTCTGCTTGTGGGCTAGGGGCTCTGCAGGGACATGTGAGATCTTGGCCTAGCAGCACTCAGTCTCCCAACAGACAGCCTAAATAGGGGTCGTCAACCTTTCGGAAGTGGTGTGCTAAGTCTTCATTTATTCACTCTAATTCAAGGTTTCACATGCCAGTAATACATTTTACTGTTTTTAGAAGGTCTCTTTCTATAAGTCTATAATATATAACTAAATTATGGTTGTGTATAAAGTAAATCAAGTTTTAAAAATGTTTAAGATGCTTAATTTAAAATTAAATTAAAATGCAGAGCTCCCCGGACCAGTGGCCTGGACCCGGGCAGTATGAGTGCTGCTGAAAATCAGCTCGCGTGCCGCCTTCGGCACATGTGCCATAGATTGCCTACCCCTGGCCTATATAGTAAGTTGGAGTGAGTTGTGCCTCTTTGTTTTCTCTCTCTCTGATTTTGGTTATTGTGTGTTATTGTTCTGGATTCTAATAATAAAAGTAATATTACATTGCAACCTTCCAGCAAGAGTATTTGAAGTTTTTTTTTATCCTGCTTTGCTGTAACTGTGCTGGGGATCATAGCAGTTTGTGCCTAATTTTTCTTTCCATATCTGTTTGAGGGCTTAAAGGGAGGTTGTTTCTGACTGGCTGATTTTTTATTTGTTTGTTAATTGATATGTATGGAGGGTGAAAATGGAAGAGAGTTTCTGTTTTTATTATGTATAGATATGTAATATAATATCAAAAATGTAATTGTAAGGGTTTTTCTGCTCCCCTATCACTGTTTATAAGGTTCCCCCTCCCGACACCCTCAGCAAATTAACCGTAGCTCACTCATGCAGGAATCAATATGAATCTTTCCCTCATTTTAGTGGGAATTTATCCAACCCCCCTCATCAAAATTGATGGAAACCAACAGAGACTGGAGGCTTTGGCCTTAAAATCATTAAGTCATGTATTTAGATAGACGTGGGAAATAGAATATCAATTGTTACTCAAATGCCACGGTGTGCAAATGCCACGGTATGGGAGCACTACAGAGATGCCTGTAAGTACGTAAGTAAATAAAATAGTTGTGTTGTGTGCCAGGACTGCCTTATATGAAATACTTTTTTTTCTTGGTGTTTAAATACAAAGAAAGCTGTGAAGGACACTCATCTGAGTGATGTGGGTTCTACTGTCATGGAAATACACATAGCGAAAAGTCTTTTTGTCTGCTGAGTGGCATCTTTTCTCTTCTCTCAGCCTGCCCAATGAAACATGATAGGTTATCCATTAGTGTGATGTGGCTAACCAGGTATCTCCTGTAATAGCAGTTTATTCATTCACCAGAAAGGTCATGTACTGCTGTGTCCAAAGTCTATTGTTTAACCACAGAAACCTGCCGTACAGAGCTCGTACTCAATGTATTTCAAGAATAACTTTCTGGATTGGATTCTGGGGTTCAAATCTGGCCCCAAGTTTTGTTTTTTTCACAAAAAAAAAAAAGAAAGTTCTGCAAAGTTGAAAATGGTAAAAATGTTTCTATCAAATTATTCCAAAGGAAACATTTTTTGTTAAATAAATCTTCCCGAGTGGTTGCTGTGAAGGACATGGGAGTGATCTGTAATATTTAATGAATATTATATGTTCCATCTTATTGATGGTTCTTGTGTTGTTTGCTGTCTGATTACAAGGGCAGTGTGAGTTAGTGGCATGTACCTAGGAAAAGGACAGTAGCTTCAGATAGTCTCCCATTTACCGATACTTAAAGGACAATGCAGGTGTCATTACCTCTAACCATGCTCAGCTCAACAGTCTGGTTTGGCAGGGTGGGCCGGGTCCCAGCCTGTATCCACAGGGGAATCCAACTCTACGTAGGAAAAACTGGAACAAAGATTTTTATATGGATGAAAAGGTAGCCCTGGCTGGGATGATTTAATTCAGTGGTTCTCCAGCTTTCGTACTGGTGACCCCTTTCACATAGCAAGCCTGCGAGTGCGACCCCCACTAATAAATTAAAAACACTTTTTAATCCATTTAACACCATTATAAATGCTGGAGGCAAAGTGGGGTTTGGGGTGGAGGCTGACAGCTCACGACCCCCCAGATAATAACCTCACAAACCCCTGAGGGGTCCTAGCCCCCAGTTTAAGAACCCCTGATTTAGTTGGTGTTGGTCCTGCTTTGAGCAGGGGGTTGGACTAGATGACCTCCCGAGGTCCCTTCCAACCCTGATATTCTATGGGCTTGGCTACACTCACACTTTACAGCGCAGCAACTTTCGCGCTCAGGGGTGTGAAAAAACACCCCCCTGAGCGGTGCAAGATGCAGCGCTGTAAAGCGTCAGTGTAATCAGGGCGGCAGCACCGGGAGCGCGGCTCCCAGTGCTGCACGCTACACCCGTAAAGAATGTGGTTTAC
>NC_133771.1:100032548-100102113 GCF_003597395.2 Chelonoidis abingdonii
GCTGAACAGGTATTCTGGGATACCTCCTAATACCCTGGAGGCCAATTACAGCGCTTTTCATGGCCACAGTTGACGAGCAGCGCTGCATCACCAGTGCTGCAATCGTTATACCCAGGCAGACCAGGTGTACAGCCAGTGCTGCAGCCAGGGAATTGCAGCGCTGGATGTGCCTTGCCGGTGTGGACGGTTACTAAGTTGCAGCACTGTAAACCCACCACCAGCGCTGCAACTCTGCAGTGTAGCCAAGCCCCTTGTGAGGGGGGAAGGGTCCCCGAACTCAGGCTCCATCTTGAACTCAGAAGCCTACAAAAGCAGTGAAACTGCCCTATCCCATGAGCCTGAGTTGGCTGGCATGGGCCAGCCAAGCCTGTCTAGTTGCTATGTAGACATACCCAAAGGGACTAGAGAAAGGTCAAAAGTGAAGCTAGGCCTGTAACAGTGAGAGTTGCAAACACATTCTGCTGCACTGTGCTGGTGCATAATAATAAATACGTAGCACTTGTTTGGCGTTTTTCATTGGCCAGGCTGAGAGAAATGCAAATAGTAAACAAAATCATAGAGAGAAAAAAGAAAGTGAGATTTTTTTAATTATCTTGTATATAATGCTAGGTGGTGTCACTAGCCCAGGCAAAGGGATTTGTTGTTTTTTTTTTTAAATATATAGACCAGGATTTTCAAAAGTGACTCATGATTTGTAGTGCCTCAGTTTTTGGATGCCAAGCTTGAGACACCTTAAAAGGCTCTGCTTTTCAGTACTGTCTGAAAGCAAGCCCTTCTAAGGTGTCAAAGATTGGGAATTCAAAATGTGACTCACCCCAGATCACTGCCTTCTGCCCAGTTTTGATGGTGGTCTGAAGGCTCTATGCTTCGCTGATGAGGCTGCCGCAAATTGGCTTGGCACACTCCTCATTCAGTAAGAAAACTAGTCATTTTTGGAAATTTTGGCCATTATTTTTAATCTTGCAGTGTCTGTCTTAAACTATCCCATTTGCAAAGGAAGTTATGTGCCAAACTGGTACGAATCATGCACTTATAGTACAGTGCTCAGGACTCAGGGTTATATGTGGTGGTAAAAAAACACATCACCTATGTATTCATGCTACTGCTTTCGCCATTGCTACCGCCTGTAGAACAGGCCTGATAATCTTTGGTTTATGTCTTTTTTTCTTTTTATTAACTACAGTTTATCTAAATAAGGACACAAGAATATTTTAAACAAAAGTATTAATTGGAGGAATCTGTTTATAGTGTCCTTTATATGAAACTCTGTTTCTGAGGATCAGTGTACATGTTGAGGGTTTCTTAAAGTTAGTTGGTGGGTGTATGTGAGGAATCTTCTGTAATTTTCTATTACCGTTTTCTTAGTTTTGAGACTGCACATACGCAGTTCAAAACTTACGCATCTGGTTTTGATAAAAATAAATAAACTGCGAATCTGAAAACTAAGGTCCTGGTGAGTTTGAATTGTAGATGGGTTATTAGTAGGCTGTTGTTCATTTTACTTTTTACTGAACCAGATGATTCAGGTCTCCCTAAAAGTGATGCAGTCTTACACACACAGATAAAGGTCATCACCTCCTCCAGAGCAGAAAATGCAAGTCACTAAGAGTCTGGAGCCAAGATCAACCATGATGTAAGAGGTTGCAATTTCAGCATAGACAGTAGCTTTGCACAAGTTTACCCAAGGACTGAGTACTGTATAGCCATATGTCTGCAATCTGATCATAGTATACTGCTGCCTTTGCACCAGATTTAGATCTTGTCATTATATAATGCCTGCATCTGTAACTTTCACTCCATGCATCTGAAGAAGTGAGGTTTTTTACCCACACAAGCTTATGCCCAAATAAATCTGTTAGTCTTTAAGGTGTCACCGGACTCCTTGTTGTTTTTGTGGATACAGACTAACACGGCTACCTCCTGAATCTTGTATGTATGTTGAGTTTTCCCTTCCCATCCTATTCCATTTGTGCAAGCTCATGAAACATTTTCATAGATATAATGGATCCTTAATAGTTGTAGCTTTATGGCTGTCTTCTCTCAATGCACATACATAATAACTGTAATCAGCCACAGAGAACAACATATAGCATCCTCCTTAGTATCCCCATAACTGAAAAGCTATTAATACACTAGACGGAAGGTTCATTTGAGGTTAGTTGTTTTTCTGTTCGTACAGTTTGTGTCAGTGATTTGTAAACCAGTGGTAACAGAGGGTTGTTGTAAGGATTACATTACCATTGATAATCTTTGTGATGATCTCTCAGTTAATTACTGTTCTTTCTGAAACTGAGTGCCAAAGATGGCGATTGGAACAGTAGTTGTGACATCTGCCACATATCTCTCACTTTGGGTATATTTTAAGGCATTTTTGAAAAAAAAATCTTTTATGATAAAAGATTTTGTAGAGAGTTACAGGCAGGGCATTAAGATTTCTCTTGCAGAAACTGTGACAGCTTGAGAACATTGCCCTGTATGAACAGTCCTGACAGACCTGAAGTTATATTGCTTAATGCAATAGGCAATCAGAAACTGTGGTGGTGAGGGTGGTATAACAACCTTTATAGAACAGAATATGAGCGGTGGCTGATAAATAACCTTGAACAAAATGTAAAGAAATAACAAGTTTATATCAAAACAAGCTAGCTCATAAAGCAGAGGCAGTCAACTGTGAAATTATAACTTTAGCTGTTGTGTTGTAATACATTTAGACCTGGAATAGTTTTGATTTTATCCCATGTCTCATCTAGAAAACATTACTCCATGCTTTGTTTTCCCACTACTCCTTATAACTGTTGTGACAGACCCAGACCAGTGGGGTACAGGAGTCTAGAAGAGGGGCAAATATACTGGTCACTGGATGAGTAGTTTTCTGTTACCTGAGTGACCAGAGCAGGGGCTGCACTGGAGTAATCAGGAACCTGCTAGAACCAATTCAGGTGTTTAAAAAAAGAAGCTGCTCCAGTCAGGCAAGGAGGAGCCAGAAGAGAGAAAGTGTGTGCGAGAACTGGAAGCAAGAGGCACAAGGAGCTGAGAGTGAGAGGGTGTGCTGCTGGAGGACTAAGGAGTACAAGCGTTATCAGACACCAGGAGGAAGGTCCTGTGGTGAGGATAAAGAAGGTGTTTGGAGGAGGCCATGGGGAAGTAGCCCAGGGAGTTGTAGCTGTCATGCAGCTGTTACAAGAGGCACTATGGACAGCTGCAATCCACAGGGCCCTGGGCTGGGACCCGGAGTAGAGGGCAGACCCGGATTCCCCCCAAACCTCTCAACTCCTGATCAGACACAAGAGGAGTTGATCCAGACTGTGGGGAAGATCACTGAGGTGAGCAAATCTGCCAATAAGCACAGGACCCACAAAGGTAGAGGAGGAACTTTATCACACTATGTAGAGAAAAGAGAATGCTGTTTTGTGAAGAGGGTGTGTGTGTGTGTGAGATTGTAGTGAGTTACCATATAATAAATTCATTTGCAGAAACAAGATTGGCCCAACTCGGTTAATCAGTTCACAGTAAGAAACCACATCTCACTCTCTTTTTTTTGTAATTTATATTTTATCTAGGTTGAAAAAGAAAAAGCAAGCCAAACAAAATGCTGAGACAGTCACTTCTAATTCTCGTGGAACCACTGCTTCCAGAACTCAGGTTGGGAAGAATGATGGCAGTAAGGTCATTTTGGAGCAAATCAGTTCTGAAGACAACTGCAAACTTGCTGAGGAAAAGGAGGAATGTGTCACTGAAGAAGAGAAGAAAAAGAAAAAATATAATCAACTAAAAGATATCAGGCGCACAGAGCTGAAAAGATACTATAATACTGGTGAGTGATGTTAGCACTACAGTATTTTGACACAGTATTGTTTTGGTAGTTCTTAATATCTTTTTCTCATGTGATTGACTTAGGTATTCCTTAAAGGGATAGTTAACTTGAAATCTTGTAAAATCTAAAAATTAGTTAAAATAGTTTCAGGTACCACACCTGTCCCCAAGGCTATGTCTGCACTATGAGCTAGGGATGTGATTCCTCTGCTCACTTGCGGATATTCACACTAGCTGTCATTGAGATAGCATGAGTATAAGGAGTAGTGTAGCCACAGTAGCACGGGTAGTGGCAGTGGAGGCATGGCTGAGCTGTGCTGACTACATACCAACCAGTGCTACCACTGTTACACTGCTATGTATACTTGAGCTTGCTCGATGAGAGCTGTCACGTGAGCTGGGAAACCACACCCCTCGTTCATAATGCAAACATAACCTAGTTCCCTTCTGCCAGCTTTTGTGGTGTTTCATCACTGGTTTCGAAAATGACTGTAGACCATGTACTGTCAGTATCATGAAGTAAACAAATGAAAAGATAGAAATAATTTTCGTCCTTTTCAGCTGTGGAAATATTAGGTGGTGTTTGTAACTATATAATAGGCTTAAACATTTGTAGACATGTGGTTTGTATTTTTTCAATGGATGGTGTATATTCAATATTGTTTTTCAGTTTTTGTTTTTTTTTGCATACTGACAACCGAATATATACCAGTCTAGAAGTGTGTTGCTTTTAAATTTAAGTCCTGTTCTATTTGCAATGCCATGAAATAAGTGTTTAAAACAATCCACCCACAGTCTCGAAGATATGGCACTGAGACATTGATAAATGATTAAAAAAAATGTCCATGGTCTCACAATCACTTATTAATTTTACACATGTGAATAATCCTATTGAAATAAAGTTTAGCTTGTGCCTCTAAGTTAAGCTTGCATCTTAAGTGTTTGCAAGATCAGAGTCCATATGTAGCATCCAGTCTGTTAGTCTGGATTACATTTTGTTACATGCCCTAAATCTAGGGTGACCATATTTCCCTAAACTGAAAACAGGACACTGGCTAAGCAGCAATGCCAGGCGGCTCGGGCCAGACCCGCGTCACCTGGCGTTCCTGCTTGCCTGAGCGCCACTGCACTGGGCTGGCCTGAACCACCTGGTGGTGTTGCTCTCCCAAGCTGAAGTCACGGATGTTACAACTTTTTTGGAAAAACTTGGCATTTGTCCACTTGCTATTGCCCAAACGTTCCTCTGCACCCCCTTAGGGCAAGAGCAAATGAGACAAATGCCCAGTTTTGCAAAAAAGTATTGATGTCTGGGACAGAGGTTAAAAAGGGGACTGTCCAGATCAAAACGGGACGTATGATCACCCTACCTAAATCATTTCAAAGACAAGGTGGGTGAGGTAATGTCTTTTATTGGACTAACTTCTGTTGGTGAGAGAGACAAGCTTTCAAACTACACAGAGCTCTTCCTCAGGTCTGGGAAAGGCACTAAGAGTGTCACAGCTAAACACAAGATCGAATAGATAGTTTAGTGTAAGTAGCACATATTCTAAAGGACCGTTCAAGGTGAAGTGTCCTATTAACACCCCTGTAGTCACAGGACTAATATATTTCAGATATGATTTTTGATTTCTGATAATATATTTTGTCTTCCAAATGTTGTAGTAGGAATTTGATAGAAAAAGTAACCATTAACTAATGGTTAATTTATGGTGCCAGTACATGGCATCACAGCAGTCCTGTTTTGTGAGGACTTGCTGTCACAAAGCTGTCTCTAAAAAAAAGAATATTGTACATTTTATATCAAAGACATGACCCTTTTGTGTTACATGATATATTGTTACAATTTGTGCCCTGCACATTCATGAAAACCCACTTCACTCTGAATATCCTGCATTGTAATAAAAGAATCAGAAACCAAAAAGGAGCTAGCGCCTTGTGAGGAGCATGTGCAGACTAGTCAACAGTTTTAGAATCTCTGTTGTACATTAACTCAAGCTCTTCTGTGGTAATTTGTGACTTATTTTTTTATTTTATTTTTTTTAAAAAAGACCCTATCCTGTAAACTCTTTTGCTTGTTGGTAACTTCACTCATTTAAGCAAAATTCCTTGTGTGTAAAGCATTGGCAGAGCTGTACCCAAAGAGATCAACAATTTAGAAGTTTTAAAAAAAAATGGTACTTCAGTTTATCTTGAGTACTGCCTCAGATCAACAATGTATTTGCAATAGCATCGTTAGTATAAGAACACTGAAGTGTTTGGACTGAAGAATAAATCTGTTAAGTTACTTCTGTTTAGTTGTTCTGGCAAACCTTTTTGCAAGTATTTATAACTGACAAATAATTGAAAGACACCAAAGTAAATATTGTGGTTCTTAAAAGTGTTTCTGCTTAAAATGATTTAGATGAAATCTTAACCCTTTCTCTAAAAGATCATTTTTAATAGAGAATGACAATCTGGAGAAGTTCTGAGTTATGTGAAATGGCTGGAATTTGTTTTAGTGTTTCAGAGTTTTTGTGAAACATTGAAGAACTATTGGAACTTCCTTGGAAAAACATGACAAACACAAAAATGAAGTTGCTAGGAATGTAAACATTGTGATGCTCCCCTCCTCTCTCCCTGTACACCTGTACTCCTTCAAGGCTCTTCTGTGGTCACATTTCCTGCCATCGTTTTCTCTTAAGAGTGTCTTTGCAAGTTGGTTCTTTCCAGCAAAAAATATGCCCCGTGAGCGTTTATAAGGAGAGCTTTTAGTATCTCAGTCTGAGTAAACTGAGAATGCAAAGATTGAATTTATATTAACAAAATTTGTCTCATATGTAATGAGATATTTAAAATGGACTGGTATCTTGAAAAGTGACCTGAAAAGCTATTTCTTTGCCACACCCAAATTCAGGATCTCTGGATTCTGCAGCACTCTGGGGAAAACTTTGGGCAGCTTCAGATAAAACTCAATTATCAAATGTGTTATCAGATTAAATATAAAAATGACTAATATAATCCATACAGTAGTCCCTTTATTATTAATCCTCATACTAAATTAGGTGTATTTTACACTAGCTTCACAGTTTCAGAATACCAAAGATTTTTACCAATTCGGGTTGTAGAAGTTGTTGGAGGGGAAGCTGGGAGGCATGGGAAGATTGAGATTGTGAGACAAGCACAATGGCTAGATGTTGCTGCTAATGATCAGCATGAGGTAGTAGATAACAATGTTGACACTGAAATTATCATCTTAAAGTTACAGATTTAATCAATTGAACGGAGAGGCAGCTCATATTTCTCAGAGTTTGTTTTAAGCTCTGCAAACTCAAGCAGACAAATCACTGAGGCTAGGTCTACACTGTAAACTTACATTGGTATTACTATGTTGTTCTGGGGTGTGAAAAATCCACATCCTGCTATGTCGAGGGGAGGGCTTCTCCTGTTGACATAGCTACCGCTTCTCAGGGAGATGTATTAACTACACCAACAGAAGAAGCTCTCCCATCTGCATAGTAGCATTTCACTGAAGTGCTACAATGGTGCATTTGCACCAGTGCAGATGCATCACTGCAGCGTTTTAAGTGTAGATATGCCCTTACACTAGTTAACATTTTCAAAGTAATCTCCACAACCATCAGGGCTGGATTATTTTTTTATTATTATTATTATTATTATATATTATATATATAAAAATATATATTATTATTAATATATATTATATAATTAATAATTAAATAATTAAAAAGCTAATTAGATCCCAGAGCACAGTTCTATACAAAGGGGTGTATTCAGGAATTCTGCAGTGGCAGAACACACAGGGCCCTACCAATAAGGGGATACTTTCTGCCCAGTCAATAATATGTACAAACATATCCTGCAAACAATTCACAGTCTTATTTGAAGTATCAGAGGACTTCCTTAACAAGCAGGCTAATGGAGAGTGTTCGTGCCATATTTCATTCAGTCTAAATGTAGTTTTGACCAGTATTCTCTAGACAGGCCCTGCAGTGCTTTGACTAAACCCAATAACCTCACTCTCACTTGTTCTTCTGCCTATCCATATATCTACTGTTGGGTACATTTGTATGTTTTGTTGTTGGTTGGTTGTTGTTGCTGCTAGCTTGAGGAATATCCGTATAATTTAACTCTACACTTTAGACCTTTAACATTTAATGGTTTCTGAGTGGTACTTCTGAGATTCTCTCTTAGTAATAGTTTATGCTTTTCCAGTACTCCTTTGTGCTTCTGTGGAAAAGAAAGAAATGTATTAGATGTATTAACGGCACTGCAGTTTGCCTCATCTGTGTGCTAATGTGATTGTGGATGCATAATATATAACATGGCTTAATGGAAGTTTTATCACAAGTGCTTTGAGTCTAGAAAGGTCAAGTCTGTCAGTCTAGCAGAAATTTGTCCTCTTAATAATCTCCCTTTCGTGGTTTACAGGGTCATAAAGCCTTCTTTATTTATTGCTATTGGGAAGAAGGGGGAGGAGCACTACATCTCACTATAAATCATTACTTAGACTCCATGAATCTTCATTGCAAACATGTAAATCTGCATGCTTATGTTAATTTGTAAATGCTGACAGTGACTCTCATTTTTTCACTTTGAATGTCAGTCCCCTTAATAGGTTTGTGTAATATGTAATATTTTCGGTCAGCACAATTTCACTGACTCAACAAATGCCACTTCTTACATTAGGATGAGTATAATGCAGCTTCTTAAGGGTGTGGAGATGCATATTAACTAGGCACTGTTACTTTTCTGTTCAGTTTCGAGGAGGAGATGGTTCTTAGAAAGAATTGATTGACATTTTCTATCTTCGGAAGAGGTTCCGAATATGACATGGGAATGAGAAATCTTAGAGTAGTATATATGAAGAAGGAATATGATGTTACCTTGTTGTCACTGTTAGAGGCCAGTAGGTGACGTATCAGAACCAAAAAGGAATAGCTGTTGCACCTTTTGACTCTGTAGGAAAGAATCAGAAAGTGGAAATGAAAAGTTCCTCTTAGTTTACCTAAGACCTCCCCCAGTGCAGGGTTGTTACCCACAGTACATTTTCTAGTGTTTTGATTGGTTTATTATGAAATGTCCCAGGCTAGGGAGCTGCCACCACATCCTTGGGGAGAAGATTGCTCAGTTTATTACAGAGGTGGCCAACCTGAGCCTGAAAAGGAGCCAGAATTTACCAACGTACATTGCCAAAGAGCCACAGTAATATGTCAGCAGCCCCCCACATCAGCTCCCTCCTCCCCCAACTCTCAGCACCTCCCACCCACTTGCATTGACCAGGGCCTCCCCCTCCCTCCCTGCACCTCCCAATCAGCTGTTTCCTGGCATGCCCAGGAGGGAAGAAAATATGCAAATGATACTAAGCTGCTCAAGATAGTTAAGACCAAAGCAGACTGTGAAGAACTTCAAAAAGATCTCCCAAAACTAAGTGACTGGGCAACAAAATGGCAAATGAAATTTCATGTGGATAAATGGAAAGTAATGCACATTGGAAAAAATAACCCCAACTATACATACAATATGATGGGGGCTARTTTAGCTACAAATAATCAGGAAAAAGATCTTGGAGTCATTGTGGATAGTTGTCTGAAGATGTCCACACAGTGTGCAGAGTCAGTCAAAAAAGCAAACAGGATGTTAGGAATCATTAAAAAGGGGATAGAGAATAAGACGGAGAATATCTTATTGCCCTTATATAAATCCATGGTACATCCACATCTTGAATACTGCGTAGAGATGTGGTCTCCTCATCTCAAAAAAGATATACTGGCACTAGAAAAGATTCAGAGAAGGGCAACTGAAGTGATTAGGGGTTTGGAATGGGTCTGATATGAGGAGAGATTAAAGAGGCTAGGACTTTTCAGCTCAGAAAAGAGGAGACTAAGGGGGGATATGATAGAGGTATATAAAATCTTGAGTGATGTGGAGAAAGTGTATAAGGAAATATTATTTACTTGTTCCTATAATATAAGAACTAGGGGCCACCAAATGAAATTAATGGGCAGCAAGTTTAAAACAAATAAGAGGAAGTTCTTCACACAGTGCACAGACAACCTGTGGAACTCCTTGCCTGAGGAGGTTGTGAAGGCTAGGACTATAACAAGGTTTAAAAGAGAACTGGATAAATTCGTAGAGGTTAAGTCCATTAATGGCTAGTAGCCAGGATGGGTAAGGAACGATGTCCTTAACCTCTGTTTGTCAGAGGGTGGTAATGGATGGCAGGAGAGAGATCACTTATGTTCTTATGAGGAGCGAGGGTATGGCAGGATCGGGGAGGAGGTGGAGTGGGGGCAGGGCCTGTGGCAGAGCCAGGGGTTGAGCAGTGAACATCCCCTGGCTCATTGGAAGGTTGGTGCCTGTAGCTCCAGCCCCGGAGTCGGTGCCTATATAAGGAGCTGCATGTTAACTTCTGAAGAGACACATGTGGCTCTGGAGCCACAGGTTGGCCACCCCTGGTTTAAAAGATTACACTGCCAGGCAGTCCTTCCTGATTATTTATCCTCTTCTTGCTGTTTCTCATGCAAGTTAGCAACCTCCAATCTGGACCTATAGCTCTGAAATAGACTTATAAAATCTCTCTCTTTGACATTGAAATCTAGCCCTATAAAAACTTGCTTTGAATCTTCAACCCCCATTTTCTTGGCATCTCAGCCTTTAGGCAACTTCTGTCTGTCTCTGCTCTCAGTGTTAGTGGAGACACTATCACTTCGCTCCTGATTTTGCCCCTTCCCTCCTTGACCTTTGTGATCCACCCTCTTCTCTACACTTCATGCAATACCTTCTTGCCTTCTCTGCTGTGATTCCTGGCAGTGGCCTCTTCTAGAAATTCTTACTACTAATCCCCCTTTTAGCAGTAGTCCCTTAGTCAGTAGACTTCAGCAGTGGCTAACTACTTTGCTCTGCAGTGGCTCGACAGCATGATTTACGTTTGCTGCCCCATAGTCTTTTTCAGTGGTGGTTCTTCGCAAGGCTGCTTCTGCGACTGTGTAGGAGTCCAGTGCTGGGGCTCATCCTTCTCAGGCGCGGCGGGGAGCCAGGGCGCCTCCCTACAGGCAGCAATCTGTCCAGGGCCTAGACCCCTCAGCAGGAGCTGAGCAAACAAAGAGTCTCTAAACAAGGCAGAGTCCCGGCCCTTCAGCAGGGGCCGGGCAAACACGGAGTCTATAAGCCCAGGCCCTGGGGCAGGGCAGGGCCGTAAGCAGTTCAGGCTCAGGCCTTTCAGCAGGGCTGAGCAAACACAGTTAAGGGTCAGACCCTCAGGCAGGGGCTGAGCAGCGAGTTAAACAGTATAAAGTGCCTTCTCAGGCCAGGAGGGATGGGGAGTCTGCCACCCGTGGAAGGGTGGCAGGGGAACACAGGCCCTCCCACTCCACTGCGTTCCAGCCCAGGGCCCTAGCAGCAGCAAAGATTCACTGCAGTCAGTGGGGGATCCTGGCCTCAACACACTGACATCGGTTCGGGGTCCCTTGGAGCCAGACTGGGGTCAACTACCCCCGGGCCACTTCCAATCTCCCCCTCTCTAGGTACCTGTCTCTCACCAGAATCATCTGGTGGGTCCCAGACCATGGGCTCCTCTGGATACCGGGCGTAGGGAAGCTCAGGCCGCTCCTCTGGATACTGGGCGTAGGGAAGCTCAGGCCGCTTCTCTGGATACTGGGCGTAGGGAAGCTCAGGCTGCTCCTCTGGATACCGGGCACGGGGCAGGCTCGGCCAGTGCTCTTCAGGGTAGCGAGCACAGGGCAGGCTGGGCCCAGCAAGAGCTCAAGCACCAGCATCTGTCCTCTCCAGCAACCCACACCTAACTGAGCGGTGGGGCCAGGCCTTTATACTTCCTGTCCCGCCCCTGGACTTCCAGGGGGCGGAGACAGGTGGTGGTGGCGACTCCGCCCACTCCCTCATCAGCTCTGGCCCGTCCTCAGGCACAGCGGGGAGCCAGGGTGCCTTCCTACAGACTGCTACTCGTAGCAGCCCCTTCAGGATCATGCCCTAGTCTGTGTGACTTAGTAGTATACTTAGTATATTGAAGACCTTGCTGTTTTCTGCAGGGTAGCACAGGAATTAAGGGGGGAGAGTGTTTTCTGCAGGCACACAGTCACGCAGAATCCCCCCAGGAGTAATCTTCCCCACCAGCCTCCTTGAGTCCAGGCAGGCATATCTGCTAAGGGGAGAGTCTGGCGCTAGGATGGGAGCCCTGGAGTACATCTACACTGCAGCTGGGAGCATGCTTCTGCTTCCCAGTTGGAGTCTGTAGACCAACGCTACTTCCAGCTGGAGTAGTGTGCCACTTCAGGCTAGCACATTAAAAATAACAGTGTAGCCAGGGGTAGCACTGGCAGCAGTTCGAGCCAGCTGCCTACATACAAACCCTTCCGGACCCTCTGGCTACACACTTGAGCAGCTAGCCCTATCCACTGCCTGTGCTACGCAACTGCTGACAATGTTTAGAACACTAGTCCAGCAGAGCTCGTGCAGGCCTGTCTATCCACAGTGGCAAGCATGCTCCCAAGTGCAGTGTAGGTATACCCTCAGGGTACCCTTAGTGTACTGTCCCATTCTACAGAGGGGAACCTGAAACAGAAAGGTAACATGATTTTCTGAAGCCATACACTGAGTTGACAGCCAAAGCCAGGATTCAGACTCCGAACCTCCTGACTCACCACCCTGTGTTCATTCCTCCACACCACATTCTGTCTAACGACCAGATGGGCTGACCATTGACTAATGCTGCAGTTGTGAATGCTTCATATGTCTGAAAATAAGGTGTCTTAATTTGGGCATCCCGAAAGTGAGGAACACATAATTAGGGGCCAACTTTTGTCAAAAGTTTGGTTTAGCATCAGATAGAAATGCTAAGGCAGGGATCAAATCCAATTCTGCAGGATGGCATTTAGCTTTTCTTAACCACAAGGCCATCCATTCTCTTATAATCCCCTGGCCCCTTCACTACATACCTTCCATCTTTTTCAGTAAATGTGGCAGAGATGCCAGAGGGGCCTCCTTCATTACACAACCCTGATTCATCACTATAGCAGGTCCATCCAGTAAAGTGAATGAGGCAGGATCTTGTGGGAAAAATTGTATGTGATCATGTAATTAAAGATCTTATTGTAATGCACATGGACAAGTGTATATTCCCCTAAGCCAAAGGGTATTTTAATAAGGGGAAACAGAAGGAAGATTCATTTTGTCTGCGTCGTATCTAAAGGTGCTTTGAGGCCACCTGAAGGGTAGTGCATGTGCAGTGTTAATAGAATGTTCAGAGTTTTTGGCAGGAGGCCGAGAACAAGCTGTAGTAAGTAAAACACAGAAGGGAAATGACAATGTTCAGTAGCTCATATCACAGCCAAATCTGCACTGATTACATGGGATCAGCAGAAGGTAGCTCCCTCATACCAAGACTATCCCACTGTCAAACTCAAAGTCTGGAAGAATTTTGTTAATGAAAAGGTTAGACAACTTAAATACATAATACTGCATGGCACATTGGGGATACACTTCAAATATGTATTTTATTGGTGACAGTCTTATTAAATAGACATAATCCTATTAAGACACTGTTCTGAACTGGGATGCGCAAATTAAAAAAAAATGTATAGTAATGTCAGAGCTCAGGATAAAAATGACATTTTATTGTGGAATTTTCAATCTAGAGTTGTAAAGGCTGATTTCCCCACTCTGGTACTTTGAGTGCAGAAGGTGGGGGCCCACAAGGATTTTAAAAATTAATTCTGGCCAAACCAGGCTTACATTAAACTCCCAAGGTTACAGCTTTTCTCTGACCTTGGCTTGGTAAATGCTGTCACCACCCAAGTGAAAAACTGCCTCTTGCAAATCCTGGAAAAACTCACTTGGAAAGTTTTCCCTGAGGCCCCTCGGCTTTTCCACCCCTCCCTTGGGGAAGCTAAGAAAGAAAACAACAAAAGGGAAACCCAGTTGTTGCCACCAGCTAATTGAAAAACATATGCACACACCTTTTAAAACAAAAACAAACAAAAAAATCAGGTTCTTAAAAAAAGGTAAATTTTATTAAAAACAAAAAGAAAGACAATACATCTGGAACTTAGGCTTTTGCTAGATTTTAAAAGAGCAATTCCAAAAATTAAGCACCCAAACTATCTTTCTTGGGGATTCAGCTTAAAGATAACAAGCAAACAAAAGCATCTGGGGTTAGCAGAGAGTAGTCCACAAGCCTTACAGAAAATAAAAGAAATAACCCTAATCGCGTCTATCTAAACATTCCCTGTCCCACATGAATTCTTCTAGGTATGAACAATGAATTTTGATATCTGGTTCAAACTTTACACAGCATTCCAGGTTTCCCTATCCCTTGAGCCCAGAGAGAACAACAGAGAGACAAAAGGAAAGCTTTTTTCCCATTTTAAAAAGTTCTACCTTTCCATTGGCTCTTTTGGTCAGGTGCCTGCTCCCTTCTCTTTACCTGGGTACTTTTTAACCCTTTACAGGTAAAGCAAGCAGCCACCAAAAGGGACTTTTTAGCTAACTGGCTGGCTGGGTGCCCATAAAAGGGAGCTCCTCCTCTACTTCATTTGTCACAAGAGTAGACCTAAAACTGAAGCATTACTATGCTAATGTGGTGGTCTCATTTGGTATTCGAAACCTCTTTGTTTAACATGTATGATTTTATTTAACACCGATAAGAAGCTGAGGGCATTATTTAATAAAGTGCTTCTCGTAATTTGACCTGAAAAAGATGAGGTAGATTTAAAAAAACAAAACCCACGTAAACTGCCCCTGGCATAGCGCCTGCTTTCTACAGCAGATCTAACCATTAAAGGTTTGATTCTGCCACCATTATGCCACCCCTTGACTTCCTGACTTTCTGAAGTACTGAGCACTCACCATCCTTAATTGTAGCCAGTGGAAGTTGCAGATGCTCAGCACCTCTGAAAATCAAGCCCAAGTGGGACAAATTGTTCCCTAGCATGTAGCCCAACTAGCTGGACTGGGGGTAGCGGAGGTTTCTAGAAGGGGCTGGAGATGAAGGAATCATCCTCCACTCAAGGCTGCAGTGTAGCAGCAGAGCTGTTCAGTGGCTGCTACTGCAATCCTGCACCCTCATTATGTAGGGAATGATGGATCCATAAAGAGGCAGATCCTTAGCGTTTCTGCCCCACCCTCAAATCTCTTTATGTGACAACATTCTGGTAGCTGGCAGGACTGGGCACTGGATGCATGCATACCTTATGTAAGGGTATGTCTTCACTAGCTTATACTGTAATTTCTACTTACTTTTATACTTATACTGATATTAATGTGGGTCCCATCACATCCATTTGTGACAGTACTTAAATATGAATTCCATCACCTCGATTTTTCACAGCATTTAGTCTATTTGCTCATATTATGCTTGAAAGATGGGGCAAAGAAGCTGGCATAGGCTAGTGTGATCATAGGGTGAGATGCAAGGCCATGAGGGTGCT
The DNA here is from genome assembly GCF_003597395.2 of Chelonoidis abingdonii. Taxonomy (NCBI): domain Eukaryota; kingdom Metazoa; phylum Chordata; order Testudines; family Testudinidae; genus Chelonoidis; species Chelonoidis abingdonii. The sequence goes on from NC_133771.1 coordinate 100,047,803, forward strand.
CAGTCTGTTTATACAGAAGAATGGAAATTATGCTTCAGTATCTTGTGGGTCAATGTTCTCTAAATCTTACGACATTTAGCATTGTTTGTAGTTTTGCCTATCTGAGAAAGAATGAGCGACTGTTGTAAGGGTTGCTTATGTTTTAAAACACGAAAAGATTTACATCCATATCCTGTGTTAGGGTATGTCTTCACTAACAACGTTAAAGCGCTGCTGCGGCACCAGCACTACGCGGGGAGTATTTACCAGCACTGGGAATGCAGCTCCCACCGCTGGTGCACTGTCTACGCTGGCGATTCACAGCACTGAAACTTCAGCGCTCAGGGGTGTGTTTTTTCACACCCCTGAGCGAGAAAGTTTCAGCACTGTAAAGTGGCAGTGTAGACAAGGCCTAAGTCTCTCCATGTCACACCTCCTCCTCTGCACAATGGAACCCTAGCAGTTCAGCTGCCTACTGGGACCCTATGCCTATGGAGAGCTCTAGGGTTTTCCCTTCGTTGAATGGATTTTTACATTTGCAGGTATGAGTATTAATAAATGTAACTAAAAGCTCCATGCACATATAAATGTACTGAAGAATTTGCATATGGTTTTGACTGATTTGCTTTCTGTTAAAAGCAGATTGGATGTAAATCTCTTCGTGTTTTAAAACATAAGCAACCCTTACAACAGTCGCTCATTCTTTCTCAGATAGGCAAAACCACAAAGAATGCTAAATGTCATAAGATTTAGAGAACATTGACCCACAAGATACTGAAGCATAATTTCCATTCCTCTGTGTAAACAGACTGAGCACCCTCATGGCCTTGCATCTCACCCTATGATCACACTAGCCTATGCCAGCTTCTTTGCCCCATCTTTCAAGCACAATATGAGCAGTTAGACTAAATACTGTGAAAAATCGAGGTGATGGAATTCATATTTAAGTACTGTGACAAATGGATGTGATGGGACCCACATTAATATCAGTATAAGTATAAAAAGTAAGTAGAAATTACAGTATAAGTTAAGCAAGAAGATTGCTTTATATCCTGGAAAAGCTTTGTTCCCAGCTTCTAAGCTGACAGTTTTCTAGAGTCCTAGCCTTTGTGAGTGTGCTGTGACTCTCATCAGGTTGCATCCAGAATCAGTGTGTTGTGTAACCTGAGTCTCTCTGTTTTATAGTTCCTGAAAATCCTGAAGTGCTAAAAATCCTTAACAATATACTGGACGTTGACATCATCTGTTCATTCACACATTGTTCACATCATATTTAGGTTTCTAATTCACAACCTCATAATTCCCTGCAAATAATCACGTATTACAATGAACATTTCAAAGAAACTGCCTATTTCAAACAATTATTTAAAACTAATTATTTTAAGATATAGATAAGCTTTTATATAAAAACCAATTCATCTTATGTACTGTTAACACCTTGATGTCTTACAGAAAGCATACACCTTCTTTTGTGATGTCTGGGTAAACATCCCCTAACAGCAGGTCTTTCAGTACAGTAATTACTTCTTCACTCTAGGTGGTTTCTTGGGTTCTTGGCTGATTTGTTAAGCAGCCTAATATTTTATACATACATACATTAAACTCACCAAGACTTAAATAACAAATATAACGAATAAAGAATGTCAATGTACTGTCCATCACACCAAGGCTTAGAACATTTTAATTCTGTAAATCATAGCAAGTCAGAATAGGTATAAAATAATTTGGTGCAATGTCTTCCTAAATCTACAGAGAGACAAACTGAAGCAAATGCTCTAAGAGGTGGGGATGGGCCCTGCTCAGTGAGACGTGACCCCTAAAATTCTAATATTTTAAATATCGAATGTTGTTAAGTATTTGACTGCTGATTACTTTAGCAGAAACACCCAGCTATTTTGGGACTGCAGAGTTTGAGTCCTATCAGCCCTTCTTCCACCTTAATGTGAAATGCTTTTTATCACCCAATCTTTCAAACTGTTGGGCTGATGTGTGGCATTCTTGTTGACAGTCCACAGGAGGTCACTTTATTATTCTTTTATGAACTGCAAATATACTGTTTTTTAAATGATGATGAAGGCTATGATTTTTTCACGGAGGTCGTAGAAGTCACAGAATCCGTGACTTCCAGCTGCCTCCATGATTTCAGCCTTGTTGGCCAGAAGCTGCAGGGTCTGCCTGTTGTGGGGGGGGGACCCTGCAGCTCCCCATGGCTGTGGGAGCCAGGGGCCCCCTAGAGCTCCCAGCCACTGTGGGGAATGGGGCCATAGCATCTGGCAGCAGTGGCCCCCCCACAGCTCCCAGCCACCGCGGGCAGTGGGGCCCTCTACAGCTCTGAGCTGCCGTGGGTAGTGGGGCCACAGCTTCTGGCCACTGTGGGGGGCAGGGATACCCCGAATCTGGTGAGGGTACTCCAGAGCTCTGAGCTGCCAAGGGCAGTGGGGCATCTGGAGTTCTGAGCCGCTGCGGGCACCGGGGGTCCTTCAAAGCTCCCAGCAGCTGCGGGTGGTGGGAGTACCCCAGAACTCTGAGCCCCCACAGGTGATGGTGGCCCCCAGATCTCAGAGCAGCCCCTGCAGCTGCCTAACCTTTGCAGGTGGTCTGGGGACCCCGCAGCCACACTCTGCATTTTGTCAAGGATATTTTTAGTAAAAGTCAGGGACAGGTCACAGGCTTCCATGAATTTTTCTTCATTGTCCGTGACCTGTCGCTGACTTTTACTAAAAATATCCGTGACAAAATCTTAGCCTTAATGATGATAGATGAAGGCTGGACCAAGAGGAAGTTTGTGTTTAATCACAGAGGGAAAAGAAGCCTGCCCTACTTTTCACATGTATCTCACCAAACTAGAGACATCAGCATGGCCATATTGGATCAGACCAATGGTCTAGGCCAGTAATCTGCCTTCTGACAGTGACTGGTGCCAGATGCTTCAGAGGGAATGAACAGAACAGGGCACTATCAAGTGATCCATCCCCTGTTGTCTGGTCCCAGCTTCTGGCAATCTGAGGTTTAGGGACACCCAGAGCATGGGATTGCATTCCTGACCATCTTAGCTAATAGCCACTGAGGGACCTATCATCCATGAATTTATCTAATTCTTTTTTAAACCCAGTTGTACTTTGGCCTTCAGAACAACGAGTTTGATAGGTTGACTGTGCATTGGTTGTTTTAACACTGCTGTCTATTAACTTCATTGGGTGACCTCTGGCTTTTGTGTTATGTGAAAGGGTAAATACTTCCTTATTCACTTTCTCCACACCATTCATGATTTTATAGACCTCTATCACATTGCCCCTTACTTATCTCTTTTCTAAACTGACAGTCGCAGTCTTTTTAATCTTTTCTCATTGTTTCTGTTGTCCTTCTCTGTACTTTTTTCAATTCTAATGCATCTTTTTTGAGATGGGGCTCCCAGAAGGTGTGGGTGTAGAATGGACTTATATAGTGGCATTGGGATATTTTCTGTCTGCTTAGCTATCCCTTTCCTAATGGCTTTTAACATTCTGTTAGCTTTTTTGACTGCTGCTGTACATGGAGCAGATTTTTCAGAGAATCATGGTAACTCCAAGATCTTTCTTGAGTGGTAACAGCTAATTTAGACACCCTCGTTTTATACCAATAATTGGGATTATGTTTTCCAACGTGCATTACTTTGCATTTATCAACCTTGAATTTCATCTGCCATTTTGTTCCCCAGTCACCCACTGTAGTGAGATCCCTGTGTAACCCTTTGCAGTCAGTTTTGGACTTAACTATTTTTGGTAATTTAGTATCGTCTGCAAACTTTGCTACCTCACTGTTTGCCCCTTTTTTGCAGATCATTTATGAATATTTTGAATAGCACTGGTCTCCAGACAGATCTTTGGGGGACCCTGCTGTTTAGTAAGGCATTTGATATGGTCTCGCATGATATCCTTATCGATAAACTAGGCAAATGCAATTTAGATGGGGCTACTGTAAGGTGGGTGCATAACTGGCTGGATAACCGTACTCAGAGAGTAGTTATTAATGGCTCCCAATCCTGCTGGAAAGGTATAACAAGTGGGGTTCCGCAGGGGTCTGTTTTGGGACCGGCTCTGTTCAATATCTTCATCAACGACTTAGATGTTGGCATAGAAAGTACGCTTATTAAGTTTGCAGACGATACCAAACTGGGAGGGATTGCAACTGCTTTGGAGGACAGGGTCAAAATTCAAAATGATCTGGACAAATTGGAGAAATGGTCTGAGGTAAACCGGATGAAGTTCAATAAAGACAAATGCAAAGTGCTCCACTTAGGAAGGAACAATCAGTTTCACACATACAGACTGGGAAGAGACTGTCTAGGAAGGAGTATGGCAGAAAGAGATCTAGGGGTCATAGTGGACCACAAGCTAAATATGAGTCAACAGTGTGATACTGTTGCAAAAAAAGCAAACGTGATTCTGGGATGCATTAACAGGTGTGTTGTAAACAAGACACGAGAAGTCATTCTTCCGCTCTACTCTGCGCTGGTTAGGCCTCAACTGGAGTATTGTGTCCAGTTCTGGGCACCGCATTTCAAGAAAGATGTGGAGAAATTGGAGAGGGTCCAGAGAAGAGCAACAAGAATGATTAAAGGTCTTGAGAACATGACCTATGAAGGAAGGCTGAAAGAATTGGGTTTATTTAGTTTGGAAAAGAGAAGACTGAGAGGGGACATGATAGCAGTTTTCAGGTATCTAAAAGGGTGTCATCAGGAGGAGGGAGAAAACTTGTTCACCTTAGCCTCTAATGATAGAACAAGAAGCAATGGGCTTAAACTGCAGCAAGGGAGATTTAGGTTGGACATTAGGAAAAAGTTCCTAACTGTCAGGGTGGTTAAACACTGGAATAAATTGCCTAGGGAGGTTGTGGAATCTCCATCTCTGGAGATATTTAAGAGTAGGTTAGATAAATGTCTATCAGGGATGGTCTAGACAGTATTTGGTCCTGCCAAGAGGGCAGGGGACTGGACTCGATGACCTCTCGAGGTCCTTTCCAGTCCTAGAGTCTATGAATCTATGAATCTCTCTCCATTCTGAAAACTGACCATTTATTCCTATTCTTTGTCTCCTGACTTTCAGCCAGCTACTGATCCATGAGAGGACCTTCCCTCTTATCCCATAACTGCTTACTTTGGTTAAGACCTTTTTGTGATGGACTTTGTTAAGAGTTTTCTGAAAAAGCAAGTACACTATATCCACTGGATCCCTCTTGTCCATGTTTGTTGACCACTGTCTTCTGAACTAGTGGAAGGGAGGGAGAGAAGGAGGGAGAGGACTCAGGAATGAATTGGCTAGTAAAGGGGAGGGCAGAAGCTAAAGCCAGAGAGCTGCTTTTTGCAGGGAGGGTCCCACAGAGGGGAAATTAAATGCAAAGCTACGTCTAAGAAATTAAGCCCTCAAAGGCAGAAAGTTGGGAAATGACTGTTTTGTACAACACTGCAACTCAGCCTCGTTGGACAAATGTGGTATTCTTATTTTGGTGGTGTTTGATTATATAACTTCTTATGTTACTGTTCATATTCTTAGATATACACTATAAAATACGCTCAGAGACAACACAGTAAGTTACCTCAGCCATAAGAACCTTTAACTTTGGGATTTCCTGACTGTTCCATCTGAAATTTCTCTCTCTGAGCCTTTCAGCCTGGCATGCCAGCAGGAGTAAGCAGGAGCAATCTGTTCAGTGGCTTTACATGAGTGGTGGTTTTCACTTGAAGTTTGTAGCTGAAGTGGGAGCTAGATAGCACTATCTGTGTGTGTGGTGGTTACAGTTTTTTTATATTGATCCAAAGTGAAATTGGCAAGCGTGTGAACACTAATATTGAATGAGGAAAACCCAGAGCACAAGAAAGCTATGCCACACATCTCCCCAAGGACTGAGTTCAAAGTAATTTGAAGCTGAGAGGCTGTGCATACCTACATAATTGCACTATGATACTTTTCTGCATTAGCAAGACGCCCATAATGTTACATCTTTACTAGCTCTGTGACCTAATGGATAGGAAAATGGATGAAATTGTACTTTCCCAATGCAGTCAATTGTCTGTGGCTTTTAAACTGCATTAAATCCCCCAACCTCAAACCAAGCAGTTCTTGATGCCTGTTTTCTTTCCTGTTCTGTGAGGTATTTGCATGTAGGGGACACTTGGGTTTGGTTCATCCGGTAAATGTTTTCCTCCACTTCAACAGGCTTTTACGTAAGATGCTTTTTTCATGTGTCCCTTTGAACTCAGAGTTTTAGGTTAACTTTTACAATTGCTTTAAAAATGCTTTAAATATGTTTAATTTAGAATTGCCTGTTTGTTTTCCCTTTTATACACCAAGGTTTTTCTATTGTTGTTCTATAACTATTATTTTCTAATATTAATCTTTTAGTTCATGTATTTTTTCCCCCTTTGCCTCCCCACCTCAAGGTTGCTGTAATCTGGGAGTAACGCTGTCTCTGAAAACCACACAGTATGAAACTGATTTCCAGTGTGTGGTCTCATGAAAAGGTTCCTCTCTGGGATGTGAGTGGATGCTAGTGAGTGAATTCTCTACATTGCCTAGTTAGCAAAGTGAGACCTTTGAATCTTAAACAGTGTTAGACAAAGCCATCTTGAGTTCTAATCTCAGCTCTTGTTTCTATGTTTTTGGGCAAGTCACTTAAGCCTGCTTAAATTTAAGCACCTGAGCTGTCCTATTGATCTTGATGACACTATTCAGGCACTTAAAATTAAGCACATGCACAAGTGCAGGATTGAGACCTTCTGCACGCTTGGGTTTTGACAAACATTTCCCAATATTGTTCACACCAGTGAATATTTAGTATTCCGACCATTGCATCCAGTGGCAGAGTAGACAAAGGAGTACAATTTTCAAAAGCACCTAAGTGCCTTAGGCTCCTAAGTTCCATTTTCAAAAGAAACTTGGGCACTTAGGAACCTAAATTTTATTGACATTCAAGTGACTTAAGAGCCTAGGTGCTTTTAAAATTTTTATCCAATATGCAACAGCAACTGGTATTCTCAGTGCCATTTCAGTTATACCTGCTCTGAGCAGATTCGATAAAGTGGGCTTAAACATCTACATCTGCAAAAGCCTTATTTCAGCTAATGCTCATGCTTTCACCTGTACTAATTGTAGTAACGGTGGGAAATGTTTGCCAGAAGTAGGCTGGAGTGGACAAGACTTTAACTCCCTGCTTTAGCTTCCCCATCAGTAAAATGGGGTTCATACGTAGGCCATGTCTACACTACAAACATATCTACACAAGTTACATTGGTATACAGCTGCCATAGTTGGTATATCATTTGTGCATGCGCATACTTGGCTCCTTGTACTAGCAGTGCATTTCCTCACCAGAAGTGCTTGTAGAGTGCAATACACCATGGGTAGGAATCCCATGTGATGTGCAACTCATCACCATCTAGCGCACTGTTTTTTACATAATAGGGCCAAAACAAGTCATGCAGGGGTGACTGGAAACCTGGGGTCAACTTCCCTGTTTGCAATTGTCTCCATCCCATAAGGGTACCTGTATCCTACAATTTTCACATTTTTTTTTTCAAAATCCTACAAACCTACTCTGCCCTCCTCACTGTCTACCATCTCTGACAGAAGCATGGAGCCTGCACAGCTCTGCACTATTATTATGAGCGTTGGAAGCACAGGGCGCACATTCCTGGAATATTTGAAGAGCTGCAAGAACTGTGAGAGTGGGGAACATGACAATTCTTGGAGGACAGATTGCTGTTGGACATAGCGAGAACCAATTCATGGCTATTGGTGGCATACACAGAGCAGCTGCAGGTGGTGGAGCACCGCTCCTGGGTGAAAAACAAGCAGTGACTGGTGGGATCACACTATAATGCAGGTTTGGGATGACTAGAAGTGGCTGCTCCTGGGGGGCAGGGCTGCGCACTCTAGTGGATCAAAGCAAGTTCGATATAACACAGTTTCATCTATAACACAGTAAGATATTTTGGCTCCTGAGGACAGCGTTATATTGGGGTAGATGTGTAGCAACTCTGCCTTTCTTGATTGTACCACTTCCTCTTCTAGCATGAGTAAAGTCATGAAAAATCAAAAGATGTGTCCTGCTGCTTTGGCGGTGCCATCTGAAAATTTACCTACACATTTACCCAAGGTTCCTTCCCCTGCATAAGGCTCAAGTGCCTGGACTGCAGTGGAGTCAAAAACTGGTCCTGGCTTGCGGCACAGCTGGATCCCCTGATTGTCTGTCTCCCATGCCTCTCCTCTTCCTCTGCCACAACCTAGGTGTGCCCATCAAGCCAAGCCATCAAGAAAAGGAATTTCAAAATGTTTTGGGGCTTTAAAGGGTGGACAGGGACTTCTGGTCTGCGTGACCACTGGGCCGTGGAGTTCAAAATGGTGACCAGAGTAGGTCAGTGGGGGATGCTGGAGGACAGTTAGGTTTGACATAACTAAAACAGTGTTTACACTTGCACATCATGCACTTAAGTACATTGGCCATGGCTCTATGCCGCTTGGGAAGGTGATGTTACTATGTCAGCGCTCACAGCGGTGGGAGACACATGCACAACTAGGTCAACATAAGCTGCCTTGCATCGATATAACTGGGTAGTGTAGACCAGGCCTCAGTTATCTCCCTCAGAGAAGTGCAGAAGATTAATTACTTTAATTTTTATAAAGTGCTCTGATAATGAAAAAATACTTTGATTAGATGTAAAAGGCTATTAAAATAGGATTAGATGTTCTGCTAAGGTTTTGCCTCAAAACCAAGTACATTCTCAAATGACCCTGTCCTTTAACTCAGTGGTTCTCAGCCAGGGGTCTGTGGCCCCCTGAGGGGCCACGAGCTCTTTCAGGGGGACTGCAGAGCCCTATGGCTGAAACCAGGTGCCCCAAGCCCTGGTTCCCCCCATGGGGTTGAAACCGGGAGCCCTGGGAGTGGTCTGGGGCTGAAGTCAGCAGCCCTGCTCTGGAAGCACCCCCTGAAGCTGGGACCAGCACAGGGCTGAAGCTGGGATCCCCAGTCTGCCTCTCCTCCCACACTGAAGCTGGGGGCCATGTGTGACTGAAGCCCCAAGCCCCAGTGCTCCCCATGGACAGAAGCCCTGAGCCCATGGGCAGAGTTGGGGGGGCACAAGGGTGTTGGCCCCCCAAACTGCACTGCTTTACCCAGAGTGCGGTAGTCCAGGGGCAGCTCCACGACCACACACCTCCTCCTCTCCCTCAGCCCCCCTCAGGCCACATTGTAGGTGGGAAGCCAGAGCCAGGCAGTGTGGGCCAGCTGGTCCTCTGGTTGGTAGTGCCATGGGCATAGACGGCGAGTTATATGGGCTCGAGGTGCCCGGGCTCCAGGAATATTCAGGGCCGGGTGCCCTGCTCCAGCAATATTTGGAGCTGAGTCTCTCCCCCGGCCCTGCCTGGATTGGGCCCCGGCCCTGGCGAGTCTCCCCCCACCGCCTCGCCCCGCCGTGTCCCTGCCTGGAGTGGGTCCTGGCCTCCGCCTTCCACCCCTCCCCCTCCATCCCCCCTCTGCTGCATCCCTGCCTGCTTGCAGATCTTCTGTCTGCTGCCTCTGGGTCCTAGTGCCTGCCAGCCGCTAATGGCAAGGCAGACTGCCCCTTCCTGGGCCACTTCTGCCTAGCCCTGAAGCTTCTCCAATGCCCAAACCTCATCCTCAGCCCGCACCACTCATACCACTGCACCTGATCCTCTGCCCCAGCGACAGAGCCCTCACCTCCTGCAACCTAATCCTCACATTCCAGCCAGCAGCCTCATCCCCCCCTGCAATCCTATCATCATCCCCGCCAGAAGCCCCTATCCCCTGCACCTAATCCTCCATCCCCAGCCAGAGCCCTTATCCTCCCTGCAACCTAATCCTCTCCCCACCAGAGCCCTCATCCCCCCGCATTCCTGGAGCCCTCTGCCCGCAGCTCTGAGCCCCCCCGCATCATGAACCCCTCATCCTCAGCCCCAACCCTCATTCCCCTGCAGCCTGATCCTCTACCCCAGCGTGCACCACCTCCCCCTTCGTATACCCCCCCAGCTGAGCCTGCACCCCTCACCCCCTCCTGCACACCCACCCCCTGCCCTAGCCCAGAGCCTGCACCCAGCACCCAAACTCCCTCCCAAAGCCTGCACCCCTCACCCCTTCCTACACCCCCACCACCAGCCCAGAGCCTGCAGCCCTCACCCCCTCCTGCACACCCACTCCATGCCCCAGCCCGGAGCCTGCACCCAGCACCCACACTCCTTCCCAAAGCCTGCACCCCTCCTGCACCCTAATCCCCAGCCCAGGACCTGCACCCCAGACCTCCCCCCTGAAACCCCGCCCAGAGCCTTAGGCAGGTGGAGGCGGAGTTTGAGGGGGCGGAGTTGGGGGCGGTCTGGGCACCACCAAAATTTCGACAAACTTGCCTCCCATGGCCATGCGGTGGGCAGCTATGGCATTGCCACATCTGCTGCTGGTGGCTGGGGTTGCGGCTGCTCCTCATCTCCCAGCTCTGCCAGTAAGAGCCACCCTGGTGGGGGGACCCTGCTCCAGAGCCAGCAGACCCCTCTGGGAGCAGCCGCCACAGACCTTCCTGGTACTAACTATCTTTCTCCCTTCAACCTGAGCTACCCCCTTGCCTGCACCCTGAGCTACTCCCCTGTCTGTGCATTCCCTAGCTACTCCCCTGCCTGTACATAACCCATAGCTACCCCCTGCCGGCACAAAGCCTCTAGCTGCCCCCTGCCTGCACCCTGAGCTACCTGTGCCCGTACACAGCCCCTAGCTACCCCTGCCTGCACCCCGAGCTACTCCCCAGCCCACACACATCCTCAGGTACCCTCTGCAAGAGAGAGTGGAAAGAACAAGGTGACAGAGAAGAAACATACAGGAATCAAGATGGGGACAGGGTTGGGGGGAGAGAAGTGGCGGCAGACGACACAAATTACAGGGGTCTAGAAAAAAAATAAAGGAGCTGAACGAATTCATAAACAAACCCTCCCACTTAACATTTGAAACAGCCAACAGTAGGTATGACGATACCCCCACAGACGTACAATGAAATCACCCCCTCCACATGCCAGTATCGCTGCAACCTGCTATGACATCCTAGAACCTGGAGATAGAAAAGACATGTTATGTCATCTTATCCATCTTCTCCCTTTCCCATGTCTCCCACACACTTACCTTCGCCGAAGCAGGATTGCTCCCTACTTTCTATATTCTTAAATTCTGTGTCTCTTTTAGGATGACTCACAGGATGGGTATTGTACCACATCCTCATGGAGACTGTGCAGTTTCATATTCTAAACAGGAGCTCACTGATAAGGAATGTTTCCTGAGATTCAGCTGTTAACTCTGTTTTATCCCATTACCTCTAGTGTTATGGTTGGATCATTTCATCTCACCCCTGTGTGCTCATGCTCTTCAAATACTTGTGGACTGCAATCATGCATCCATTCCTTATTTGTAGTTTAGCTAAGCTATCATTATTTAATGCCTTTAACTTTTCTTGATTAAATCAATCCTTGAAGGCTTCGAGCACCAAGTACCACTGTCCAGAATGTTGAATGGGTGATAGCAAAGGTGGGAGATTTTCTGCAGAAAAACTGAATACAGACAAAGCTATATAGAACCTGGTCTAGCTCTCATTGGGAGCAGGAACAGACCCATAGAAAGTACTGTTTATAGTACATTACAGCACCCAGAGATGATACTTCTGTGTATACAGCTCAGCATTTTATTGGCTTTTTCTCCATTTACACAAATATTTACTCGGTTGCTGGAGTAATATTCTACTATAATTCCACAAGGCTACCAGGATGATAGTTGCTCTTTTAGCATCATTTTCATTTAGCACTCATTCTCACTTACCAGAATACCATCAAAAAGTGACCTTGCACATTTTTAAGGATCTCACAGCACTGAAAAGAAAAATCAGAATAATCTGCCAGGGAACTCAGGAATTATGTATAAATTCAAAGATAGAGGCATAAAGGAGTCAGTAGTTCTTTGCTACAATCTTTTTTTTTTTAGCTGATCTCTTTTACTGCTTTTTTTCTCTGAACATTCATTCTCATTGTTCTTTATTAATAATCATTTTCTATATAATTTTATTTTGCTTCTTGTTATTTTGCTACTGTCAACGTGTGTTGGATTTGTGGATGGCTCCCTCTCCACGCCTAATTTCCCCCTTCCTGCAAATGCTATTCAGCACATACCACAAATTAACAAATGGTATTAATATTTTAGAATTCTCAAATGCTTGAGCCACCAGCCTTTGGGCAAATGAGCACTACAGAAAAACCTGAGAATATGAATGTATCATCTCAGCACTAAGCAAATGTCCAAGTTCAAAGGACACATGCTGGTTGCCTTTTTTCTTTGAACCTGAAATACTATTTGACTCAAAAAAGAGCGATTGCGCATACTACCATGGGATGAAGAAGTTGCCTAGAAACTGCCTGGCTGAACTCCACCACCTGATATTTACTAGGTGCCTGGGACCTCTGCTGGAGCAAACAGGACACAAGTATTATTGTCCTCAATTCATGCACAGAGAAGAAAACTTTGGTTCCTTCAGGGAAAATTGAGGGTAGTGGTGATGGTGGGAATGAAAAACATATATATAAAAATATATTTATGCACAATTCAATTTGTGACCTCTGTGAAGTTAAACATATGATAAGTGTGGTTACAAGTACACTAAAGTGACACTGGTAGGTCCCCCTGGGATTTAGGTTAGTTGGATTTCTTTAAAACAAACTCAGGTTTTCAGATGAAATGTTAATTTTTTTAAAACTGTGTACGCAAGGTACAGCAATAGCTCATGCCTACATACCAATATTTTCCACCAGTGGAAGTGCAATAATTAAATGGCAAAAAACTGTCAAATGAAATGGGTGAGGGGTTATTCTAAGGATTTTATCTCGACTTAGTTACTGTATTTGCAGGGTAAAATAAATAGCCCCAAACAAAGAAAATATGACTAAAGATTTCACATTTGTTTTTGAAATATGTTTAGAAGCACAAAGATAGGAGCCCTTTTTTATGGCTTTCAGAGCCAGAGTTGAGATGATAGATGAAGTTGCGGGAGGGCACCGTGCCAGCATTAGTTGGGGGTGCTGAGACATGGATCATGCCTTTGGTAAGAAGCAGTTTTCACACCTTTTTTAGAAGTGCAGTATGGGCTCCCATCAACACGAACCTCCAGCAGATGTACAAGGGGCGATATGAGCATGGCCTCACCACGTTCAGCCATGCCTTCTGTAGGGTTTGCAGTGCCTCTGGCTGTGCTAGCCCAGCCCCTTCCCAGGTAGGCAGGGGAGAAGATGCATGAAGCCCACAACAAGGAAGAATTCCCCACCCATTCCATCACACCCGATATAGTACTTGCAGCCCTGTTGATGCCTGGTGGAAAACTTTGAAAATCTGTTTAGAGACTGTTTTGCCTAGATAGCTTTACTCTTCTTTCTAGTCTTTGCTCTCTCTACCAATCCCCAATTTTATTATTAAGGATAGTAGCATGAAAATTGAATCTTTAAGAGTTCATCTGTTCCTGTTAAATTCCGTACCTGATGTCTTAATACTTTTTCTGTCATCAAAACTGATTATGAAATCACAATTGAGGGATTGTCATTTTAGGTAGGGAATAAGTAGCAGGAGCAAATGAATTCTTCAAAAGCAAGGATCCTGGTTTTCCTCTAGCAATTTTTTTTTTAATTTCCATATTCCAAATTTCCATATTACCTACTATGGACAGGCAACCAGTGAAGACTAATAAATATGCCTATTACAAAAGAGGTCTGTTACTATTGGTCATAGTTACACAAAGTATTTTCTGTGTTTATCAGATTTACTATCTGTTAGTTTATAGGGCTGACCATGACCTGAATAGTGTCCCTGAAGTCCATGCCTGGATGGGAATGGCTGTGTTTATCTCTGTCCCCCACTACTCAGAAAACTTGGTCATAGCTCTCTTTTTCATGGCATCCCTCTCCTCTGGATCCCAAGGAGTGTCCCCAAAAAAGTTAACGGTGCCTGGGGCTCACAATCAGTCCTTACTGACAGTCTAAGGATGAGGCTGTTATTCAAATCAAGGCTTGAAGGGGGTTGGCTATTTTAATATTCAAGCCAAACTATTGTTTAATGTCTAAGCTGATTTGCAAACTTTTATCTGGTGGTTAACCCTTTCTGTCCTGCTTCCAATCGCCCAGTCAGGATTACAAACTTTTAGCAGACCACTCTGGTAAGCAGAAGTTTGACAAATCTTACTCAACAATTTTCAGCTGACAGTCTTAAGTTTCCTAGGATGCTTACATGGAATACGGAATACACATTACTAAATATTTTTTAAGAGGTAGCAGTTAGTGTTGTTTTGAACCAGGGGAGGAGGGAATCTTTCTTTCTGATGCCTTCCCTGTGAGGGCGTTACAGGCACTCAGACACACATCCACACACAACCAGACCGTCACATCCTAAACTAACGAAAAGGTTGGGACGCCCCCAGATAATGAAAACAAAAGGAAAAAGATAACAGGGAATTTGCAAAGTCTTCTGCACTTGCAGTCTTCTGGACTTTCAGGGGTCAGGAGCTATAGCTGCAGTCAAGGAAGTAGATGATGTTATAGCTGGCACAGTACTTCACAGCAGAGGGCTTTTCAGGTGGTGGGAGACCCGTCAAATGCTGGTGTAGCCTGTTTATTGATGTCATGACTTCTCTCCCTGGAGGTAATTAGTCCTGGGGTTCTGAACCATCAGTCTTCTTTTATCTCAAAAAAGTGATGGTCTCAGCTTTCTCCTTAATTTGATGGGTGGTGACTATAGCTTACTCTGCTTTCCCCCGAGGGTCTTCAGGCACATCAGTTGTGAAAACTACCTTCAATCAGGGCTGGCTCCAGGGTTTTTGCCACCCCAAGCGGCGCAAGAAAAAAAAGCAAAAAAAAAAAGCCGTGATCGCGATTGGCAGCAGCTCCACCGCGCCGCTTTCTTCTTTGGTGGCAGGTCCTTCCCTCCAAGGGGGACTGAGGGACCCGCCGCCGAATTGCCGCCAAAGAGCCTGACGAGCCGCCCCTTCCCCTCGGCCGCCCCAAGCACCTACTTGCTGAGCTAGTGCCTGGAACCAGCCCTGCCTTCAATTCTGATAACATGGCCCAATAAGATTTATTTTATGTCATCCTGGGCTCATGTCATTTTCTGGAAGAGTCCTGCTCAAACCAGCAGCTTTAAAAAAAATATTCAGTGTTCTGTGCCACATGCCCTGAAAATATCAAAATGAAAAAAACAAACGACCACTTTTGAGGAAGTTAACATGGAATTACCTTGGTAACAAAGACCTAGAACTTCAGTGTTCGGTAGGTAGGTACGGCAAGTATTATTATCCTTATTCTTTGCAGAGAGTTTAAGTAACATGCCCAAAATATGACAGAGTCAACAGGTATCTGTCATAATACTTAGTCCTGCCATGAGTGCAGGGGACTGGACTAGATGATCTCTCAAAGTCCCTTTCAGGCCTAAAATGCTATGATCACCTTATGGAGTGTATCCTCAAATTCTGTAAAAACAACTGGTTACAAAAGCCCTAACAAACACATACCAGCCACTCAAGGTGAATTCAGTAGCAACATTAAGAAGAAACTCAGACAGTTTATAACATACGTCCCATCATTTCTTGTAAACAAGGCTATTTGGCAATCTTTATATTTTAAGTACTGGGTCATATAAGTCATGCAACTTATCTCTTTGGAAATTTCCATCTTATAGAAGAAAGGTGACTGTAAAGGTGATCAAATTAAAAACCTATTTAAAATAAAAAAATAATTCTATACAAGGTCTGTATTCTCATGTATGCTATGAAAAATGAATATATGTGTTGGCAAAGGTGCTAGATGCAATAAAAATAGTTATTGGTGAAAATTGGGTATAATTAATTTTGACAGTGTCTCTTTTGCCTCAGTTAGAATTTATATTTAGCCTAAACTGAGTTGTGAAGTTTTGCAAAGCTTCCATACTGTTTGCATTATTTAGGCTTTTTTAATTAAAAACAAGAATCTAGCTCACTTTTCTGTATTGCATCAGACAGCTGTTTGGAACCCTACTAAGTAAATACATTAACAGTGACACAAGCCAAAGCTACCATGCCTTTTGGGTACTTGGAGGGGAGGGGGATACATTTAGCTGGAGCCGCTATTATGGTGTTTTAGAAGAGTTTCTATGCAGCTTGCAGGCATTTAACTCTTACAAGTGTTTCTTTTAAATTGTTTAACTAGCCTGGTCCTTTTTGTATTGTTTCTCTTTTTGAAGTTAATGCTATTTTGCTAGGTTTCTTTGGTCTTTTCCCTCCTACAAGGAGGTTAAATTTCACAGGCTCTCTAAAATAGTAATATAAAGTACCAGAAGTCCAGCTTTGCAGTATTTGGTTACCTATTCTCCAAATCACAAAGCAGGATGGAACAAGTAAATCAGCCACTGATTACCTTAAAGAAAAAGATATTGTTAAACTTTTAATGTTTAGGCCTCTCTGTGGGGTTAGATCACAAAGCAGGGTCTGGAATCTATTTTAGTGGGTTGGTAAAAACAGCTGCTACTGTTGTTAAAACTGATTTGTGAAGAATAGTGTCAGACTACCTGCACAAGTAGCTCCTGAGTGGCGAGGGAGACAAAGTGCTCCTTGTCCCACTACTGACCCTGCTCCTTCCTGTGCTTTATTGCAGGGCCTGGGGCTGTACGTGCTGCATGTGTAAGACCAGGGAGGGCCCTTATACTTTTGTTCGAGACAGAACCTGCAATCCTGGGGCTGGGGGCGGTACGTGCAGGCCAGTACTCGCTCTGCTCCTGCTCTAGTCTGGTTGAAACTGGACTGCGCAGAGGAAGCCCCCTCCCCAGTAAGCACTGGGAGAGCTCAGCTGCCCTGCCCCCAGCCAGCGCTTCTCATGCTGCTCGGAGAAGGGACGAGGGTGGGCAGCAGCTTCATTTCATGGCTTTAGTTCCTCGAGCAACAAGCACGTACTGCTGGAGAGAGACCTCCGTCTGTAGGGGAGAGGCTTCATTGCAAGGGAGAGACCCCTATAGCTCAGAGCAGCAAGAGGCTCTGCTGGATCTGCCTGTCCCGCCTGCAGCCAACCGAGCTGCCTTGGAGGAGGAGGCGGGGAACGGAGAGAGACGTGTCCTTTCTAGAAGATTGCAGGACAAGCAACAGAACAGCAGGTTCCTTGTGCTTTTCAGAAGTCACTGTTTCTTTGCAGGGTATCAGCCACCACGTTTCTTATCAGACACATTGCATGTGATTAGGTAATTTGCGCACATTCCCCGCCCGGAGATGTTTGCAGTGGAGTGTTGTTGTGTCCACGATCCAGGTGAATATTGCAACATCTGCCCTTCTCCCGCTGCTGCGGCTGCCACAGAGAAAAGAGCTGTATGCAAATTTCCCCAAGAATGCAGCAGTGTTGAAAGCGATGAGACTTTGTCTTCTGGGTACAATTCGGCAAATGGAGACAGCTGCGAGTCCTTACCTGAAGTTGTGGCCTGTGATCCAAGCAGTTTGAACAACCCGCTAGAGGTTATGCACAGTCTTTCTGTTCACAAGCATTTCTCCTGGTGTGTTGACTACAGACAGCCTTACCTTTTGCTAGGTATGCAGTCTTTGATTCCTGTTTCCTTCCGCTGGTCACTTTACTTGTTAGAATATGGGGGAGGAGGTTAAGGGGCTGAATCAATTTGAAATCTTAGTGAGTCGGTGTATTTGCTATCTCTAATAGCAAATAATTGTACCTTTGCTCCTAAAAGTGTGATGTTGGTTTCCATTAAGCACGTACAGAGATTATTTTGTAGTAATGGCATAATTTGAAAATTAATACCCATGTTGTGTGCCGATGATGTGGCGTGTTTCTTCACATCCAAAACTCCCCAGATGCATCAGATAGATCATTACGGTCTTTTTGTTTTTTAGCGGCCGATTTATTCATGCTGTGTTTACCATGTTTTGGTTTTAGCACTTGCTCATGAGTATAGATTAGCAAGAAAAGACATGCTGCTGCCAGTACCTTTACAATCAATACAGTTATCTAATCATTTAGCTGTGTATATTTAGTAAACGGTGGTTTATCTCTTAAGTAGCTGCAGTGTTTGCATGACTATTTCCGAGTAATTGAGGAGTAACTTTATTTTTCCAAAGAAATAAACCATGTAGTTAAGAAAAAAATACTTGTTTTCAAAATCAAATTTCAGTCCTCCAAAGGGATCAACCTAGGCAGAGTCCCATTGAGTTATCCTCCAGCAACTTTACTGATTAATCCTTGACGTCAGTAAGAGCTGTGGGCATGCAACTGACTGACCGATACCTGTTGTCTCTCTCATATTTTGGGCATGTTACTTAAGCTCTCTGCAAAAAATAAGGATAATAATACTTGCTGTACCTACCTACCTTAACACTGAAGTTGAGAATTCTAATGAATTAAACTCTTATCCTGGAAAGTTTTACACACGCACACCTGAACTCCATTAACTCATGTAAGTGTCTATGAGGGCCTTAGCTTGTAAAATATTTTGAGGATGAAAATAGTATTTAAAGTATTAAGTGTTATTGGTTAAGTCTCCATTTTAATCTGATTTTTCATAAACCTACTGACGCAGAATTACTGAATACGACCCGTGCTAGCTCTTTTTATCTGGAGATCACCCCAGTCGTGTAGTCATGTGCTTTACCCCAGAAGTAAATGGTTCGTCATTAACTAAGGGAAGGATCCACAAAGACTTTTTACAGAGATGCAGTAGAGTATAAGTTGACCTTAAAAGGCTTTACAATTGTAATCAGAACGTAGTACAGTATTGATTTAGTCTGGGTGGCCATATGATAACTTTTCAGGGCTTGACAACTACAGTGTTTCTTTTTTGCAGTGTCACTGTTGTATGTGATCAAACCATAGTTATGTCTCACATGTACTGTAAGTATCCTCACTTGAAAAATGTTGACAAGTGAAAGGTTTGATACTTGGTTAATTTAAATGACTTGTTTGTTCCTCAGATGACAATCAAAACAAAACCAATGAAAAGAAAGAGAAGAAAATGGTTACTCAGAAGCCCCTTGGAACTATAGAATATACTGTAAGTACTGGGTGCACAGTTAGGTCATTTGTTAATGTTTAAAATGAGGTTGTCGAGGTTAATGAGAATCTAAAGAAACCAAACTAATATAGACATCCTTTTATTCTTTTTAAAAATATCTTCCAAATATTCTGCGTGTAGGAAGGGAAATTGGTCTCAACCCCACAACCATCGTCCAACTTAGGCATCACCCACCCTCTCCCAGCTGCCTGCCTTGTGTATTTCCATTTCCATAGTGTGTCCTTGTAATACCTCTCCTCTTCCTGTGAGAAATAGGCCTGGCCTACACTAGGGGTGGGGAAGGGGGAGGGGGTGGGGGGAAGAAATCGATCTAAGATACACAACTTCAGCTACGAGAATGGCGTAGCTGAAGTCGACGCATCTTACATCAAATTAAAATTACTTACTTTGCATCCTCGCAGCACTGGATCAACGGCCGTGGCTCCCCCCTCGACTTTGCTTCCGCCTCTTGCTGGAGTTCAGCAGTCGATGGGAGAGTGATCGGGGATTGATTTATCGTGTCTACACTACATGCGATAAATCGATCCCCGATAGATCGAACGTTACCCGCAGATCCAGCAGGTAGTGTAGACATATTCATAGTTCTGTCCCGTTAAGTGTTGCCTAGGCCCTCTAGCAGGAATATGTTTGTACCCTGGTCATGAGATGCCAGTGTTTCCTTTTTGGAATGCCAATGATATACACTGCCTCTGTATCAGAAGTGATTAGCTGTGTTCTGGGAGAAAGCTTTCTGAAAGGTGCCAGGGACATAGGAAGGGAAGGAACTCTTAACATGACACTTTCATGAGCTAGTATGCTGTGTTTCCACCAGGCCTGCTGAGAATAGGCTTGAATCTTAACTGCTAGAATGGGTGAAAGAGTAATGAATGTCAAATATATATATAATGTGTGCACAATGTGCCCCCTTCCTCCTCTCTCCTAACCAGCTATAACTGGAAGGAAGTAAGTTAAAATGATACATTGTTTAACTAAGTTTGATGAAGCAGTGAGAGAGAGGGATTGTAACTGTTCTTTTTTCTCTGTTTTATAGAGTGGAAAAAGTGCTGCTAACTTAGTAGATGTTGTCTTATAATTAACTGTGTTATCTCCCAAAAAGTAGACAGACAGAAAATATTTTAGATCACCAAGTCCATACCCTGCAACTGGTCTACCCGATAAAGTTTAAATAAACTATTATACTGATTCTGTACTTGATTATTGCTGTATCTTAAACATCCAGTTTCCTTTCTTCAGGCAGGAAGTCAGGACACCCTAAACAGCATAGCATTGAAATTTAACATCACTCCAAACCGACTTGTGGAACTCAATAGGCTGTTCACACACACAATTGTTCCAGGGCAGGTAATTTTTTAAGTTTTAAATACTCAGAAATTCTGATTCTTTGCTATGTGTTTAAAGACTCCCCCCGCCCCCCCAACTTAATGAGTCTGTTAGGCAGACATATATGATGGTGATGGGCAATGTAACTCAGATGGTTGCAAGAATTGGTCTAGGCCCACTTGGGAATCAGGTAACCCAAGAAGCCAGCTGGCCCAGGAATAAGAAACCCTGGGTTCCTTGTCCCAGAAGCAATCTGCATGGCAGGTCTGCCCAAGAACCCTAGATTCTGGGAGCGCCCATCAGCTGCTGAGTGACATTGACATCCTTGTCAGCTTCACCACTGCTAATAATGAGCAGCTGCTGTCCTGGGAGCATAGTTAGATTTGAAAACACCAGGTACAGTTTTTTTCCAGAATTTCTAATTTGCAAGAAATCTTGAAAATTTGATTTCATTCTGAGTCAGAACAAAACCCGTTCTCAAAATTCTGAAATTTCTCGCTAACCAGAAATCCTGAGTTTTGGCCAGCTCTAGAGATGATAATATCTAGCTCTTATAAAGTACATTTCATTAGTAGATCTCAAAACAACTTATAAAGTAAGCAAGTATCATTGTCCATTTGACAGATGGGGAAACCAAGGCACAGAGGTAAAGTGATTTGCCTATGGTCACTCAGCAGCAGAGTGAATTCAAGTACAGGGTCGCCTTAAGTTTTTATTATTTAAAGAAAAATAAATGTTTTTTTTTTAAATGTCTGTACTCGTAAATAATACTGTGGGTTTAAAAAGTTATGTAGTTTTAATTTTTCTTTTTGACCATTGAAGTGTATTTATTTCTGCACCTCTTTGGGCTTTGACATTGACAAATGACTCTGCAGCTTTATTTTAGGGTCTTAAGCTACTAAATGCTTGAAAGTCTGTAAGAGTAAACATCCAAATAAAACATGGCTTAATTTTTTTATTAAAAAAATTGTTGACGTTAGATTTATTTTTATGAATAAAAAGTTTCCAAGGTACCTGACAGTGTTCCATTGCATATTTTCTCTTTAATTCAGAAGAGTTTTTCCCTCTGACATAAATATGGTTTGAAAAAGAGACATCTTATTGCAAAACATAATTTTCTGTAACTTCTAGCTCTAAAATTTACATTTGTTGCTTCCTCCAGTGGCTTCTTTTTTTGGGTCCAATTTTTGCCTTTATAACAGGCATCTGCTGCATTAACTTATATAAACTATACTGTGATGATTTCTGTATTAGTTCATCTTGTAATTAGGTTGTAGTTTACACAGGTAAAGGAGGTTATCATTCTTTCAAAACTGATGTATGCTGCTGCCTTTCTCAAAAACAAAAGATAGACCCTGATCCTGCAGTGAGATTCATATGGAACCCCACTGACTGACAAATAGAATTTTAGAGAGAGAAGTTATTCCAGAATGTGTTTTGCAATGAGATGTGTGTGGTCAATACCAGATTGTCTTTGTTGGGACTCCTGCATGGATCTCATTGCAGAATCAGGGCCATAGTATTTATATTACATATCTCTCTCCTTTTCTTCTATATGTAACTCTTTTCAAATAGGTTATTTATATTTAATGTAATCTTTATGCAGATTCTCTATGTCCCAGATACTGATCACCATTCCAGTGCTTCTAGGTTAGCGTCTTCCAGTCCTGGTGCTCCTGTTTCTCCTTCATCATCAGATGCTGAATATGATAAACTTCCTGTAAGTAAATCTTGTGTTTACAGAACACTGTTTCTTTGAAACTCAGGTTAAATCCTATTAAATAGTTATTTTTTGATGAGGTTGCAATTGAGGCATTGTAGAAAATGGCATTAAAAGCTGCTGGGAGTTTAGATGTTTCTGTACTGATGTTTACACAATTAAACCAATCCCCCATTGTCCCCCCTCAGTCCTGTGATCTGATCCATGAAAATGGAGTCTCATTAAAGTCAGTGGGGCTGTGTTCATTGGTCTTTCCATGTCAATCAAATTGAAGAATTGGGCCTTAGTCAGTGTTCCCTCTAATTTTTCCCACCCATGTGCGGAATGAATTTTGTTATTATGGAGGTGTGACACATCACATTCATATTGGTGCACATAACAACATCCATGTGGTGGGGGTGGGACCGGGCGGTTTTTGTGGGAGGGGGCTGAGGCAGAGAGTTGCGGTGTGAAGGCTCTGGGTGGGGACAGAGGGTTGGGTGCAGGGGGTGAGGGCTCCAGCTGAGGATGATGGGTTTAGGACGCAGGAGGGTGCTCTGGGGCTACTGTGGGGGGAGAGGACTCTTCCTGTCCTCACCCCCAGTACTCTGTCCCCGCAGCAGCACCTGCACTGGGGGGGAGAGGTGCCTGTCCCTGCTGTGGGAGCTCTGGGGGCAGGGGCTACAGGATAGGTGCCTGGCTCTGGCAGGCTGACCGTGCCACAGCTGGGACCGGAATGCTCCAGGGTCGGGCCGTGCTCTGCCTGGGGCTGTCCAGGCCACACTGTTGTACTTAAAGTACTGCACAGGTTTTTTTTCAGGGGAAATAAGGTAAAACACCACATTTATTAGTAATACATGTATTAATTAACATTGTATCATATGCGTGTGATATATACGTATATATATCACAGTTATGCACTTACACACACACACAAGCACACTCCGTCTGGTTGTTACCAATTAGTTGCTCCCCCTAACTGCACTGGCCAGGTGAGTTAGATGGGGGAGGGGGTGGAGACGGGCTTCTCTGATCCGAATCGATGGTCCCATGTTGACAAGACGAGACCCGGGGTCCTCTGTAAGACACCTCACCTTTATAGCAGCTTCCTTCTTATGCAAATCCATACCAGATTCAAAATTTGTGTTTGTGTCCGTTGGTTCTTTGTTCTGCTTTCTTCTGGGTGTTGTTCCAATGCTGCAAAGAGGGTGTTTCCAAAAGAAGGTGCTTGCTTCTAACCCCTGAGGCCATCAGTATGTCTGTTTGTCTTTAATGAGCCCACCTGACAGGTTTTATTGTCCTTGGGTCTAGCTCCCAGCCCCTCAACCCCAAAAGGTTGAGGATGTTTGGAGGTGCTGCCTTCCATGCCTTGCTCATTCACACCTCATTCATTCAACAGGGCAATTGATTAAGGGAGTTGGTGGGGGAGGGGGATCTTGTTCTACTGCTAGCAAAAAGACATTTTTCTTCTATCTTATTTCTATCCTTAGGGTCTATAACATTATACCAAGGGCAATGCAAAGTTTCTACATGAGGCTTTGATACAAAGTTTCCATATACCAAGGCTCATTAATACAAGATTTCTATATGAGGCTTTGATACAAAGTCTCATGAAAACAGAGGTCACAAGTGGGTAGACCCTCTACAAGGTTATTTGAAGAGGCACAATGTAGTTAAATCTCTGATAATTTTCATATGACTTTACAACACCATCCCGGCCACGCCTGGGACTGTACCTGGGCCCGATCTGGCTGCAGTAGGTCTGTGCTGCAGGGTGAGTTGGCCCCTCCCCTGGCTGAAGCAGGCCCCCGGGTGGGTTCCCTAAACCCCTGCGTGGCGCTAAATAGGCTACTGCGTGACTGCGCAGTTTACAGGGAACTTAGGCTTTAGTGTGATTAACTTAGGTGTCTAACTGGAAACTTTTGTAGTGAGTGGTTTTGTTTTTTTCTTAATTTCCTGCCTCTTATTTACTTGGAGATTTTTTTTTTTTTTTTTTATAATGTTATAAACAAAATGTGGACACATGCTGGTGGAGTATGAAATATAAATCTGGCTGTGTTCTTTCTTTAAACCAGAAGGAAAATTGTTAATGCACCTTGGTCTTTATCTTTTCAAAATCTGAGAAGGAAAATGTCTGTGAAACTGGTCCTGATGTCTTGCACTGAGGCTTTTGCTTTTTAAAGGATGCTGACTTGGCAAGAAAGGCCTTCAAACCAATTGAGCGAGTCCTGTCATCTACCTCGGAGGAAGATGAACCAATAGTTGTCAAATTTTTAAAAATGAACTGCCGTTACTTCACAGACGGTAAGGTAAGTGGAGCTTGGGCCTTGTGTCTGATTCGAGATCCTTTTAGAGAGTGAACTTTGTTGTTAGTGTAAGTTAAAGGCTAACAGCGGGTTTGGGAGCCAAGCATAACATAAGAAAGTGCTCTGGACATTCTGTTTGTTACTCCACACTATAGTGACATATTTGCTCTTTACGTCCATTTACCTATTATAGTGACTGCTTGATGGAAGAATAGCTCTTCCTTCCCACCCATCTCCTCCTCCTTTACAGCCTTTTACAAGAAAGGTCTCCTTTGAAGAAATGTTGGGGGCCCCACCCATCTGCTTGGAAGACACCTGTACAGAGAGTATTGCACTTCATAGTTCCACTAATCATGATGTACAAAATGCCTGAACATAGACTGCCAAGTTCCATCAAATTACAGGATCACTTTATAAAATAGACAAATGTTTGTTGTAGTATGTGTGTGACTTGAATTGGCTTTGAACTCTCCCTAGGGGTAGATGCACAAGATCAGGGCAGATCTTAGTTCTCTTACTCCTGAAGTTTGAAAACTGTTTTCCTACACTTATTTATTTTCTTATCTACTCTTGTTGTTTCTCATTTACGTCTCCTATAAAAGATGTCTATACACTTGAGTTTTCACGTTCTTTGGAGCCAACAGGAAACACTTGAGATACTAATTGTTTCAACTTAGCTTTTTTCCCTTTTGTCCTATTGTTTTGTATACGATTTACATTCAGGGCTCTCACTTTTTCTGTTTCTGAACAGATGTGGAATATGCATTTAATCAACTTGGAGTTTTTGTAGAAAGTAGCAGAATACTGGTGTGTCTTGTGCAGAAACTTGTACAAGACAGTGCTTTCTTGTGTAAAGCTTCTAACAGAACGCTGTGGCCCCCAACTGCACTGGGCCAGGTATTATAAAGAAGGATAAATAAAAAGAGAACTCTTTGGAACACTCAAAATGCTTAGCTGACAAGGACAGTGTTATAAAGAGGATTCAAGGTACTTAACTTTCATTGATACTGGGATCCATTTCAAATTATATAACTGTCAGTTTCTTTGAAGCCTACGTATGCTTTAGGAGCCAAAACCAGCTTCACACCTCAGCAGTCCAGTGTGGACTTTGGTCTTGGCAACGTATCTTCAAGCAGAGTCTGAGCTATTCCTGTTTCCCCTTTGGCCCAAATACAAAACTTGGCCTATGTATGTGGCATTCTGCTCTCTGTATTGAGAACAGTGACTTTGATACCTGTGTGTCTGAATGGCAGAACCTCCTGCTATACACACAGATCACACAGAAGAAGGATGTGCAAAGTATATCTTGCCTTTGCTCCACAGACAAAAGGCAACACGTGCTCCCTAATATCGATCTGTTAGTTTTGTTGTATCTCTTCCTCTGGCTTCCTAGCCTGGACTGGCATGACTTGCTGGTTGACTAGCCTTTTTCTTAGTGATGCTTGCAGTGTTATACAGGCTAATCTTGTGGTCATTTGGGCCCTATGACAGCTGTCTGTCAAATGACTTCTGATCAAATGCAATATTACTGACAATTTTGGTCATGACTGTAGGTTACTAAAAGGCCACATCCATGAGCCCCATGTCCAGTTGTGGGGGACAGTCATTCATCCAACCCAGGACTAGTCATTTCCAAGAGTTAAAAATTGTTTCCACAGCAGTGTAAATTTCCAGCTTGGCCAGTGGTGCCATTGGAGGGTGGAGAATGGAATTACCATGTTGGATGCCTGTAAAATAGGTCAAGAAAAGATTTTCTATGTACCAGACAGCTCTCTCAAGAAAGGGGATGTGGAACCCTAGATTCATCTGCTGTCAGTACAGCAACATCTCCATCTCCCTGTTACTGAGAGGCCCTGTATGTGTGCAGAAATCCATGCCAGCAAGTTGAGGTAGGGCTGCTAGCACAGATTTACCAGGCAGGTGTAACGAAAATAAAAAGTTGCCGGTGGATTTAAAAAAAAAAATCTTTTTTTGCTTCTGGTTAATTAACAAGCTGCAGCTCCAGTTTATAGCAGCCAGGGATGAAAGTTAAGTACCTTGAATCCTCTTTATAACACTGTCCTTGTCAGCTAAGCATTTTGAGTGTTCCAAAGAGTTCTCTTTTTATTTATCCTTCTTTATAATACCTGGCCCAGTGCAGTTGGGGGCCACAGCGTTCTGTTAGAAAATATTGCCCCACAGGGATATAAAGAGACATGAGAGAGAGTATTATACTAGGCAAATAACTTAAAGGTGGACACTGAGCTATTCATTAAAGTGACCTCTGGTCAGTGATTAGATTTGATGTGTTAACTCTCTCTTCATTTGTTTTTATTAGGGTGTAGTTGGGGGTGTCATGATAGTGACTCCAAACAACATCATGTTTGACCCACATAAATCGGATCCTCTGGTAATTGAGAATGGCTGTGAAGAGTATGGGCTCATCTGCCCTATGGAGGAGGTTGTCTCGATAGCCCTCTACAATGATATCTCACACATGAAGATTAAAGATGCCCTGCCATCGTAAGGAGTGTTCTTTCCTGATTGTGTTTACATCTTATCAGCCGGGGAGGGGAAAACAGAACAAGAAAAGAGAGGTTTGGTGGGAGTGGTAATAAAGTTCATGGGAAGAGACAATTAACAGTGCCTTAAAGGAAAGAGAGCTGGAGAAAGGCAGAAAGGTATGATGTCCTATAAAACAGTGGTTCTCAGCCAGGTGTAGATATAGCCCTAGGGGTACCCAGATGTCTTCCGGGGGTACATCAGCTCATCTAGATATTTGCCTAATTTTACAACAGGCTACATAAAACGCAGTAGTGGAGTCAGTACAAACTAAAATTTCAGACAGACAATGACTTGTTTATACTGCTCTATATACTGTACACTGAAATGAAGGTACAATATTTATATACCATTGTAAAAATGAGAAAGTAAGCAATTTTTCAATACTGCTGTGCTGTGACATGTTTGTATTTTTCTGTCTGATTTTGGGAGCAAGTACTTCTCCAGTGAGGTGAAACTTGGGGGTACACAAGATAAATGAGACTCCTGAAAGGGATACAGTAGTCTGGAAAGGTTGAGAGCCACTGCTATAAAAGATGAAGGAAAATAAACTTTTCAACAGCAGAAAAGGAGACATGTAGTCGGTATCAAAACCTAACAGACAGAGGACAGTGAAAATGTCCAAAGGCAGAGAGAAAGATGGCACACCATGTGTAATGTTTAGGTTTGTGATATTTATTCCTGCTGGTTACTTTCTACAACTGATTGAGGCCCCCCTAGAAAGTGTTCCACAATTTTAATGGAAGGGAGGTGACTACAGAATGTTACTGATCAGTTTTCGTTCAGATTGCTTGCTGTTGCTATTGTGACTATATTGGTGAATGGAACAGGTATTTTTAAACATTTCTGGTCGCAGCACTGCCTCCCACAAACCTCCAAAATATCAGTCCTCTTATGGAGGAATAAGAGATCGTAACCCATTTAATTACTTCTAATACACAGCAGTGTTTTCTTACTTGGTATTTTCACTTACACTTTGTCATTTATACCTTGATGATGAATACTGTCCACAGGTCTGTTCTAGAAAACAACCTGTCTTCTCAATGCAGATAACAGGGTTTCACTGTCTAAATAAATGTGTTATCTTCCCTCTCCTCCCCTGCCCAACAAAAAAATTAGTCATAACATCTCAGCCATGCAGAACAAAGGCAGCTAGCCCTGGAGAGATGTATAGTGCTGATATAGTCATAGGTAAGACTTAAGATTTTGTCACCGTGATTTTTGGTAAAAATCACTGACAGGTCTCAGGCAATAAACAAAAATTCACAGAAGTCCTCAACCTGTCAGTGACTTTTACTAAAAATAATGGGGCGGCTTGGGGCTCCAGGGCCTGCCCACGGCAACTCAGGTCTCCGGGGCCCTAGGGCTGAGGTGGAAAATGTCACGGAGGTCTCTGAATGTTACAGAATCTGTGGCATAATGTGATCCTTAGTCATAGGGTTTCCTGTCTTAGCTGTTTAGACCTCTATACCATACTTTGCATCCCAGTATATCTTCATGGGAAAATATATAAGCTTTCATTATCTGTTCTCAGGCTCTTTAAACTTGACCTATGTGAATAACAAAGTAAATAAAGATCTTGAGCTAGATGTCCTTATTTCCAAGATTTTCCTAATTTCAGGCTCTTTGATAGGTTGCTCCACCCATCCCTTGAGTTTTTTGGGAAATTCTGCAGTCAAATGATCAAGTTTAGCATTGGGGGAATAACAAGTAACTTAAGCTTTTTAAGGCACTTACAGCTCTAAAGTTGTGTAAGTGCTTAAAAAATGTAGAGGAGATTCTCTCTGTGGTTTTCTGTACTTTCAATAATTAACTTCTACCAGTTAAAGGAGGAGGAATGCTGCAAGAGTCTCTAGCATTGTCCCAGACACTTCTCATCCTTTATAAAAGAAGAGTGGTATAACAGAATAAACAAGGCTAGATCTGTCGCTGGTGCAAATCAGTGCAGGTCCTTTGACTTCAGTAAAGGAATTCGATTTTATACCAGCTGGCCTTATGAATACTTGATGATGCATACAATGTTAGTTACATACGTACCATTTCTTCCCCCAAGAGAGAGATGCTGCAGAATTACTCCTTTTAAAAGTTATACTTCCCACAGTTTCTTCATTTTGATACCATGTATTTCAGCTGGTTTACATTTTATTTTCAGGGAAGCCATTTTTGGTTTGGTTTTGTCGTTTAAAATCATTTTCACATATTTAAGTTGTTTTTTTTGCCATTTTGTTTCGTTTCCATTTTGTTTTTAACATCCCACCTACATCCACCATTTTTCCTGACAGTGACATTCCAAAGGATCTTTGTCCTTTGTACAGGCCAGGAGAGTGGGAAGACCTTTCCTCTGAGAAAGATATCAACCCTTTCAGCAAATTCAAGTCCCTGAGCAAGGAAAAGAGGCAGCAAAGTGGGGATGATTCCAAATCAATGAAGCCTTTGGACAAGGAGAAATCTGCAGATTTTGAACTTCTTAAGCCTTCTGACAGCACTATTTCAATGGAAGCTAAGTCACTGGAACTTCCCAATGGCATGGCCTCTGCTGAAGCATCTGAAAGGTCTGCTGTAGGGGCACATACCAAGGAACCTTCTGGGGAAAAAGCTGCTTCAGACTCCAAAACCAAAGAACGTTCCCTTATAGAAGGAGGAGATGATGACTTCATTGAACTCCAAGAGACTGCATCTCTTACAAATACCAGATTAGACAGAAAAGATGCAGTAACAGAGAGTTTTTCTTTTGACCCCAAGGAGTTGGGGAAAGCCAGGTCGCAAGTAACCAAATCTGTTTCAGAAGTCCAGGACCTACTGGCATTTGATTCCTTGGGCACAAAGAATGATGTTGAACCCAAAGCTGATCTAGACTCAGAATCATGCGAGAAGCAAGATGTCATGCCAGAAGTAAACAAGTGTGCCAGTTCCCCGACAGGTAAGGTGGAGACTACACTGGACATTCAGAAGGAGCTAGATAAAAACAAACTTATTGAGTTTTACCTCAGTAAAGATAAAGATGGGTCACAGTCTTCTGAAAACCTACATGAGGCTGGAATCGCTGAAGGTGAAAATAATAAAGCAACAGGCGTAGACCTCACACTTAGCTGTTCAGAGTCCCAAGTTAACAAACTTCTTAAAGTTAAAAGTGACAATTCAAGCTGCATTGAAAGGAAAGAGCCTTCACTGGAAGTCTGTTTGGATGCAGTGGAGGAAAAGGATCTTAAAGAGTCTGTGAAATCTTCATCGGTACCATCTCTGGACAATGTGTGTCAAGAAACACAGTTGGACAATAATTCAGAAATCAGATTATGGCTGTTACAGAGAATTCAAGTACCAATTGAAGGTGGGTCTCTGTCTATGCTTATTCTGTTAATTGTGGGAGCTGGGCAGCATCAATTCAGTGCTCACTAGGATGATCTTCCTATTTATTTCCTTTTCAGTGTAGTTTGGTATTTTACAATATAAATCTTCAGGCGATAACTTGACCATGCAAATTCTCAGTCCAGAAGTAATGTATGAGAAAAAGAATCTCTTCTAATAGTTTGGGCTACTGAGTTTCAAAAAGTCATAGAATATCAGGGTTGGAAGGGACCTCTGGAGGTTGTCTAGTCCAACCCCCTGCTGAAAGCAGGACCAATTCCCAACTAAATCATCCCAGCCAGGGCTTTGTCAAGGAAGGAGATTCCACCACCTCCCTAGGTAACCCATTCCAGTGCTTCACCACCCTCCTAAGTTTGTCAGATGGCTAGCGTGCTTTGTCCATGTTTAGTAACTATTTTTTGTAACATTTTAGCCATAAGTGCAATAAAATGTCATCCATGTATCGTGTTGACTGACACGCAGTGGCTGAAAGATTACTATTATTTTGCTATGTATTGACATGATCTGCAGTTTCATTGAAGACTGCCAATGTACTTCTAATGTGTAAAAATCCAGAGCGATACATAGCAACATAATGACTCAAAAGAGTGTGCGTGCGTGCATGCATGCGTACAGGCGTGCACATGTTTATACTGTTTCTTCCTTTTTGTGCTGCTGGACCACCCAAGATGTGTTTGTTCTACTATTATGTAACTGTAGATGAAATATAGGAGAACATTGGAAAATGTGGAATTCTCTTGAACCCAAGCCAAGCTGACCTCCAGTTTACACAGCATGTGTGAGGTGTTTCTTTTTTCAAGTCTAAGGGCTTGATTCTCCCTTAAAACCAGGGTAACAAACTCCATTGACTTCAGTGGAGAAATCCTTGATTTACACCAGAGTAGGTGACAGGAGAATCATAGTCTAGGTCACAAATTGTGTCTGTGGGGGGAAGAGGAGGGAAATTAAATCTCCTCTTTTTGGAAGAGATCTGTGTGCCACTGACCGTTCTTGGGCATCTGTCTTACGGAAATGGTGGCCTTCAAACCTTCCCAGGGTGAATGTGGTAAACTCAGAGTGTTGACTATTCCTTCCCAGAAGGAGATTAATCTTTGTGTCTGTATCTAAGCTACCAGTACTGTACTAGAAGCCTATCATTCCTTTTGTTTCTGATTTAGATATGCTTCCTTCAAAAGAGGAGAAAAGCAAGACCCCTCCAATGTTCCTGTGTATCAAAGTGGGCAAGCCCATGAGAAAGTCCTTTGTTACTCAAAGCACCACCATGGCACAGCAGTATGGTAAAAGAAGAAAGCAGCCGGAGTACTGGTTTGCTGTTCCTCGGGAAAGGTAGGCTGCAGTGCATGATACAAAACGCATGTGTCTCTTCATTAATTATCAACCACATTAACAATTTTAGGTGCAAATCCTGACATCCTGTATCCCACACCAAAGTTTGCCCAAGAGCCCAAATACGGCAGGAATGCTAGGAGGTAAAGAGTCTGTGTGGGTGTTCTTGAGGATGCAGGGGAAGTGTATGGGGTGAAGAGGGACTGGAAGCGCAAAGGAAAGCATACCCCTCCTTAGCAGCATGTGAGCAGAGAGGTGTTTGGGAACTGGGGATGAAGGAGTGACTGTCAAAGAAGTTTGGTTATTTCTGCTTCTGTTGTTTAGAAGAGTATAAATTGTAATAAACAATGTTCAACAAAGGAGGGTTGGATTCCTTTTTCATTGAGCCTTTGTTTCTTGTATTCTGAATTGAAGGAGACCACTGTGAAAAGAACAACTTACTCTGCTGGAAGGATATATTGTGTATAGTAGTTGAATAATTTCTTGCTTAAACTTATTCTAAGAGCCATAGAATAAGTTCCAGAGACTTTATTAGAGCATCATGATTCACTTGAATTTCTAGCCTGTTAAAATATTATTTATTCCACTGGAATTTGTAGCTTGTAAAGATAGTCATGTGGCTGCTGCAGAGAAATCCTGTCAAAAGTGGGCATTTCAAAGGGTATTGCTTCCATCAGAGCTCAAGAGTACAATACTGAGGGCTGCATTTCAATGCGGTTATGTAAAAATGGCATTTTCTTACTCACATCTGTTCCCAGTTTGTATTTGGAGACTGATTGTCTGTCAAATGCTTTAGAAGATGGCCAGTGTTGTCCTACCGAACTTTTGTTAGCAGCATGGAGCCAACACAATTATGTGAGAGTATGAGATGGATCTATTCAGGCTTACACACAGAATTTTTTCAGTTGAATTTCAAACTCTGCCTGTCAATTCTATTTGAGCAGTTACAAGTTATGTAAGTGTCAAAATATGAATGGAAGTCAATGGGGCTTCTTTGGTGTAAATTAGGGCAGAATTGGGTTTGCAGGATCTCTAACAACTACAATGATGTACAAGCCAAAAGGAAGCCAATGTGGTTTTTTTTGTTTGTTTGTTTTTTTAAACTCCCCAGATTGAGTTTGTGAGGTTGGCACAAATTATCTTCTTACACAGCAAGTTAGCATAGTTTGCTGGTAGGTCAGTGAGCAGCAATAAATGCAGAACCCCGCAATGCCAGTTATTTTAAAGGTCATTTTTCAAAGTAAATCACCTGTTAAGCCATGCTCTTGATTTTTCTCCCTTTTGGCAGATGTGGACCAGTTTGCTAAAACTGCTTACCTGCATTTCACTGTATCAGTAACATTTAGCTTTCACTGACGGACAGAAGAACATAACTGGCTGTATTTGCTCATCAGACTTGTTGAAATAAGGCTTTAATTCAGTCAATGACCTAAAGTCTCATTTCATATTGCTAAATGATCTTTGGAATGGTAGGGCATTTTCCGACTTATGTTTTGAGAAGGCTTTTTTCCAGCTGCTGCCGCTTTCCACATACAACCCTCCTACCCTCATCCTCCCCTCGCCCCCTAGCAGTCTGCAATTGTATTGCTATAATGGACTCGCATAATATTGCAGAGCTGCTCAGTTAGTTCTATTGATGATCAAAAAATTAAGGAGAGAGAATTATCCCACTGTTGCAAATATCAGTCAGGGGGTTTAAGCTGTAGTCATTTTTTTAAAATCATATTTTCCTAATCTTCCAATAGTTTCAGAATACAAAAAACAAAGATAAAATTAGCTATGTCTGATCCCCGGGTGCATTTTAGAAAGGAGTTAGTTAAGCAGAGCAGTGATGTGGAACTTGCTGACTCAGAGATAAAGGTTTAATCCAGCTGGAATGTTGGTAGTAGTTAAATTTATAGTGGTTTGCGCTGTAGTTGAAGATAGCTTTTAATTCACTGGCTATGTGCAGAACCCAGTACTTGCTTCCGGGGGTGGGGGGGTGTCACAAAATTGTAGATTAAGAAAATTCTAGATTAAAATGTCAGCCAGCACTTCAGAGGTTGAGTGATACTGTAACTTAATGCATGGCCAGTATTGCATTTAAGGTGGTGTATCTAATTGAATGTTGTATTAAAAAAAAATGCTAAAGGTCTTTCTCTGGGTGCTTATTCTGTGTTCAAGGATAAATCTGAAATATATATTAACCTTAGCCATGCTTGAAAAATAACTTGCGTCCTTGTCATTGAGGAGTAGAAAATTCTTCTGGTGAGCGAAGTGGCCATGTATAATTTAAGCTATTTTTTTTTTTAAACTAATTTTCTAGCCCTATGATTACAAAGAAATCATTCTAAAAGTGAACTGCTGCCACTGAGTCTGCAGGCTGACAGCTCCAATACCTCTGCTGCTGGTCTTTGTCAAAGAGCCTCACAGTGAAATCAACAAGACTGGTGACTTTCAGAGCTGCTATTCAAAACCTTGACAGTTTCACTGCTGTCCATAAACAGGTCTGTTTCACTGTGCTGTTCCTTGGGAAAGCTGTGAACAGCAGATCACGTGGGGCTGTTTTTGTTTCTTTCCATAGATCAAAAAAAAAAGCATTGTCTAGTTATAAAACTTCAGATGCTGATGAAATTATTTATTCCAAATGTACAAAAAAACCAAAACCCAACCTGTATAGGCTCAATAGCCACATACAAACCCTCTCAACCTGCCACCAGTGAAACCAAATTCTCCCCTATGCAACCCAGTCATAGTAACCCAGAGGTGGCCAACCTGAACCTGAGAAGGAGCCACAGTTTACCAATGTACATTGCCAGAGAGCCACAGTAATACGTCAGCAGCCCCCACCAGCTCTCGCCCCTCGCTCCCTGCGCCTCCCAACCACTGGCAGCCCTGCTGCAGCACCTCCCAATCAGCTGTTTCGTGGCATGCAGGAGGCTGGGGGGGGGAGGACAAGGGCACGGCAGGCTCAGGGGAGGGGGCAGGAAGGGGTGGAGTGGGGGCAGGGCCTATGGCAGAACCAGGAGTTGACCAGTGAGCACCTCCGGCACATTGGAAAGTTGGCGCCTGTAGTGCAAGCCCTGGAGTCGGTGCCTATACCAGGAGCCACATCCTAACTACTGAAGAGCCGCATGTGGCTCCGGAGCCACAGGTTGGCCACCCCTGTAGTAACCTGTGTGACATCTTAGTGTATCTTTAAAAAAACAACAACAACAAAAAAACAGCTGTAGCCAGAATGTGGCGAAATGAGTATCCATGCTCCCAGGCATTCTGTCTGGTTAAATTCCCCCACAGGTTCAACTTTGAGTTCACCCCATCCTAAACTTCCATGTAGTGTTGCTGTGTGCTGTTAAACCACTGCTGTAATTAGCCCCACAGGTGCCTGCATTTCAGTGCTGCAGAGATAGTGGGGACTTAAACTGCCCCTCCTAGCGTAGTACTTGCTGTGTGCATACGTAGTGCAGGCACCCAGGTCTTTCAGTCTGGTACTTTTCATGAGTGCTAAAGTCACATGCAAAAAGTTACTTCATAATTTTCAAATTTGGTATCATACCATCATATACCTGTCTGAATTAATCTGTTTTTCAGTGTTTTCTGTAAGCCACCTGAAACATCAGTCGTGGAGATAGAAAAAATTTTATTCCTTAGTTTTAACTGTTTTAATAGCTTTTAATACAACTTTTAAAAAAAATATGTGCAGAACCGAGTATTTGCTTCCTGTGGGGTCACAAAACTGTAACGAATCATGTATCCACCTTGTCTTCTGTCTTAATTCTTCTAGTGCATTCCTTCTCGTGCAAAACATGATTTGCAAGTTTCAGAAAGTCCCAAAAATACGTCTCCCCATTGTCCCTGATGACGTAGTTGAGTTAATTGGTGACTCCAAGGCTGCTCCTTTGATTGCAAAATCGCAGCAGTCCTTGTCTCCAGCACGTAACTGGGAAGATGTAATCATTAAAGAAGTCTCAGCTGCACTACATAAGGGAACTTCTTATGCTGCTAACTGGCAGAGTAGCTCTAATGCTTTTGGACAGTGACTGAGAGTAACTAATTTGCTTGCTGGTAAACCTGACAATGGGTGTTGCTTACAGTGTTGGAGAGTAAGTATAAGTGGGCTTGTATTGTATGGCTTTATATTTTGCTGGAGCTAAGTGAATCTGTAGAATTACAATTCTGAATTGATTCTCAGTTGTTATTGAGGATATTAGACTGTTTGGTGAGCTACTCTTAAAATTATTTATTTAAAGGCATTAAGAGGAAAAATAGCTAGTGCTGGAAAATAAACACAACTGTAGAATGGTTTTTAGTTTAAGGTATGTATGGAATGTGGTGAAAAAACGATGCACAGATTAAGGAAGACTAGTATGATATGATTCAAGGTGAAACACACTATTCAATAATTTCTTCATTTTTGTTTTAAATTCTGCTTTGCAGGAACTGAAGTGCACATATCAGGCTTGAATCCAGAATTGCCAAATATACACTTACAAATTCAAAACACACATGTGCATGCTACATTAATTTTTTTCTAATTACTACAATATTCAGAATAGTTTCCATATTAAAAAGTAAACCCTGTCAGTTACCTGCAGTAGCCTTTCACCAGGCAAATGTAAGGATTTATTTTTTGCCTTGTTATCAGCATCCAGGAATCAGGCTCTCTCTCATTGGCACTCACTCGTTATGTTTGATGCAGACAATAGCTTCAGGAACGAGAGGTGATAGGTTTTGGTGCTTGATGAATATGGGCAATTTCTGTTTCCAGCACAATTGATTTTAAAAGATGAGATTCTGGCTGGTTTGTCTTTTGTTCATGAGAACCCAGGCTGTAAACAAACTGTGACATTCTGTCAGTTGAGAGGATATTAGTGGTTATTAAAGTTGGATCTCTTGCAAGAAATTTCAAACAAGTTGAATTCCATTCTAACTAGCAAGGGTCTAGAATCATTCATGGTACCATGTCAAATACACCAGGACTGTACATCATGGGTGATGTGACAGGGATCCGTCTGGATTTTGACATGACTCTGGACATTGGTGCTAGGACCATCTGGAGAGGCTGACCCAAAATTTCCCTCCCTTTCCTATTATTCATATGATTAATGGAGCAGACTGGATAAAGTTAAGGATTGGACTCCTTGGGTAATCCCAGCACCGATGTCCAGTGACCTTTGGAACTCCAGATAGGCAAGATACCAAGTAAAAGATACATTAGGTTTGCAGTGTGTTCTAGTTATGCAGCCAGTGGGTGCCTTGGATGTTCACTTTCATATATTCTTTATAGATGCTAAAGCCAGAAAGGACCACTGTGATTGTCTAGTCTGACCTCCTATATAACACAAGCCATGAGACTTCCCTGAATGAACTCGTGTTTGAACTGGAGAATATCTTCAAGGAAAACATCCAATCTTGATTTTAAAATTTCCAGTAATGGAGAATCTACCACAACCCTTAGAAATTCCTTCCACTGTTAATTTTTTTTTTTTTTAACCTTATTTCTAGTCTGAATTTATCTAGCTTCAATTTCTAGCCACTGGATCTTGTTATACACTGGATCTTGTCTGCTACATTAAAGAGCCCTCTTTTATCAAATATCTGTTCCTTTATAGTTACGCTTTAACCTTCTCTTTGATATGCTAAATAGATGGAACTTCTTCAGTCTCTCTCATTATATGGCATTTTTTTTTAACCCTTTTAATCATTCTTGTGGTTCTTCTCTGAACCCTCTCCAGTATTTCAAAATCCTTGAATTGTGGATTTCAGAACTGAATACAGGATTCCAGTAGCAATCACACCTGTGCCAAATACAGAGGTAATATAACATCCTTACTTGTACTTAATATTTCCTATTCCAAATGATCATGTTAGCCCTTTTAACCACAGCATTGCACAGCAAGCTTGCATTCGGCTGATTATCCACCATTACACTGAAGTATTTTTCAGTCACTGCTTCCCATGATAGAGTAGCCCATCGTGTAAGGCCTCGTATTCACTACAGAGTTTTGTAGAAAAAGTTATGCTGCTTTAATTATAGCACTTTAATTAAACCACTGTTGCATGTCCACACTATGCTGCTTGTGTCAGCAGAGCGTATCCACACTAATAGCTCTTGCATTGACACAGAGAGCAGTGCACTGTGAAAGCTATCCCACTGTGCAACTTGCTGCAGGGTGCTTTGGGAAGGGTTTGCAATGCCTCATGGGGCAGGTACAGTATCACATGATGCAGGTTTCTCAATTGCATTGTTCCAAGGGCATACTAGTAGATAGCAGCTGCTTTTCAACTGAAAGGGGGGCGAAGGGGGGTGGGAGGAAAATAGTATGTGACAGGTAGTGTGTGTGTGTGGGGAGAGACAGAAACCAAGTGTGTAGACCTCCCCCATACACATCGGCCCCCGGCTCTGCACAATTCAGCAGTCTCTTCTACCATCCTTCCCACAGCAGCAGCCCACTCTGCCTGCCTGCCTATGGTTCTGTGATTCTCCAGCTGCTGGGAGCAACATCCTCAGCAGCTCTGTGAGCTCTCCACACTGAGGAATGTCAAAGCTTCTTGGAGCTTTGAAAAGGGAGGGCTGCATGACTGCTAGCTAGATGGGGGCAGCCATCAGCTCCTGCCTCCCTCCCTGGCTCTGCACAGCACAGCAGTCCCTGCCGCCCATACCCCCAGTAGCAGACTGCCTGCTGCTGTGTTCCTAGTGCAGGGGGAGAGGATTCTGGAGGCATGCTCAGCTGTCAGAACTTCCTGGAGCTTTGAGAGGGGCATATGTCTGCAGGGCAGCTGAGTTCAAAACAGTGAGCAGAGCGGTTATGGCAGGCATTGTGGGATACTGGGAGATGCCAGCTCTGGCAATATAACAAACGGCCGTGTCTACACCAGTGGTTCTTAACCTGCAGCCTGCAAGCCACTTGTGGCCCAGTCAGCGCACTGATGTGGCCCACGTGACAGCCTCAAGGCCATACAGGTAGTATATATATTGTGTGGATGCAGCCCACATAATACATAGAAAGCTGCATATGCGGCCCCCAATGATAAATAGGTTGAGAATCACTGGTCTACACTGACATCTTGTTTCATTAGCTTTGCTGCAAAAAGCTCTGTCTCTCGTCAAGGTGGTTTTATTTTGTTGCCAGGCATTGCAGTGTGAACGCCTCCACTGTTTTGTTGCCAAAAGCTGCCTTATGCCGACAAAACTCTGCAGTGTAGACAAGGCCTAAGTATGGTCTGCATCTTTGTTCTTGGATGTATGACCTTACATTTAGGCCATGACTACGCTACCACTTACGTCAGCAAAACTTATGTCTCTAACGGGTATGGAAGCCCCTCCTCCCCCAAACCAGCAATATAAGTTATGTCGACATAAGAGATAGTGTGCACAGCGCTATGTCGGCTGGAGAGCTTCTCCTGCTAACAAAGTTACTGCCACTCGTTGGGGGTGGTTTAATTATGTCAACAGGAAAGCTCTCCCCTGTCAGCATAGACCGGGTACACCAGAGATTTTACAGCGGTGCAGCTGCATTGGTACAGCGGTGCCACTATAAGCTCTCTAGTGTAGACATTGCCTCAGTTGTACTGTAATACATATTATTTGCTTGTGCCCAGCTTACCAAGTAAGATGGACCACTCTGTATCAGTGACCTCTCTTCTTCCTTATTTACTGCTCCCCAATCTTTGTCATTTACAGATTTCATCAGTGATGGATTTTATTTGATCTGGTCAAAAATTTTCCAACACAGTGTTTTTCTTCTTAGAAAGTGCTGATTCATGGAAAACTAAACATTCTGTGGGGATGTGTTGATGTCAGTGAAATTTGGTTTCAGGAGAAAAAAATTGAAACAAAGCATTTTGTTAGGGCCAAAACGTTCTGTTCTGAAAAAGGTGAAATGTAATACTTCGATTTTTCATTTAAAAACTCCTTTTAGTTTTGAAATGTCTAATATTTTATTAATCAATTACAGTACCAGTTCCCAAATAATTAGAATAAAAATGACATATGGTCAGAATACCACCAAACCAGTTTATACCAATTATTTATTTCAAAACCAGTTACCAAGTTATAAAATAAAAATATAAAAGAAAATATAATAAAAAGAAAGTTAAATATTTTAAAAAATCAAAATTGGCCATTTTGATTAACCCAACTGATTTTTTTGTAATAAAGTTTATAATTGCATCTTCATTGTGATTCTGAACTAATTTTTCTTTTTCTTTTTTTTTTCTTTAAATGTTGGAGTTTCCTACATTTCTGAATTTCAGCCAGCTCTAGATTTTATATTTACTTCCAGATCATTGCTAAAATATTAAATAGGATAGGACTAAGAACTGATTCCTGCAGGAACCAATTATAAATGCTCCTGCTCAATGACTGTCCCTATTTACAATTATATTTTGAGACCTATCAGTTAGCCAGTTTTTAATTAATTGAATATGTGCTTGTTGATTTTTGATTAAGAAACTAGAACGATACAACATGTTGTGCAGTACTAGTTCCAGTGCCGTTCAGAAATCCAAGTATATAACATCAGGCTATTAATTTAAATTAATTATCAAAAATCTTAAAAAATTATACCAAGTTAGTTTGAGATATTTTTCTATAAACCTAAGCTGATCCGCATTAATTCAATTATCCCTTCTTTATTAATTGAGTCCCATATCAGCCATTCCACTATTTTTCTCAGGATTGAAGTTGGGGATATTACGTGGGTTGTCCTGTTTTCCCCCTTCTAAATATTGGCATAACATAAGCTTTTCTTCCCGTTTTCTGGAACCTCCCCCCGTGTTCCAAGACCTGTTTAAAAAGTACTATTCAGGCAGCTCTTTTAAAACTCTTGGATGCAAGTTATCTGGATCTCTTGATTTAAAGATGTTTAACTTCAGTAGCTACTGTGTAACATGCCCTTAAGTTACTTATGTAGAGTTATTTAATCATCCTCATATGATATGAAAACATTAGCTTTTTTACCCAATACAGAACACAGATATTTTTGAATACTTCTGCCTTGCTGCATTATTAGTGACAGTTCTACATAATGGACCAGTACCATTGTCAGGATTCCTTTCGTTCCTGTATGCCTCTCCTTATTGTCCTTAACTCTGCAGGCCATGGATTTTATCTTGTGTCCTTTTGCTTCCCTATCAGTTTCTTAAGTTTCTCACCTCTAATGTATAGTCACTGCTATCAGTTTCCCTTTTTTTCCATTTGTTATATATTTATTTTTATTGCTGCGTTCAGTTCCCCTCTAGCAAGGGTATGGGTCGGGGGGTTGGTTTGGTTTTTTTTGTTTAACCAGCATAGCCTTCTTTCTTGGGTTTTTTGCCTTTGGGACATCTAGTAAAACATTCTTGAACAGTACCCAATTATCACTAACATTTTTCTGTTCTTTCTTCTAGCTGATCTGACTTATAATTTTCATCTTTTGTGAAATGGCCCTTGTAAAGCACTAAGTATATATATTCCTGGCTCGGACTCTATCTCTGTGCACATACAAATGTAATCCAGTCACAGTTGCATGTATCTAGGCAACCCTTAACTTTTAATTCTGTGATCATGTCCTCTTTATCTGCAAAATTAGGTCTAAGATAGGATTTCCCCATATTGGATGCCACACTTTTTGAGTTAGGAAATTGTCAGTTAAAATTTTTAGAAAGTAAGAACTGCAAATTCCTCCATTTTGACATTTATAACGCACTGAAGCAGAGGTGATGTGTTGTATATCACTTCTTCAGTTACCTTCAAAAGGGACATCATTTCATCTTTTGAACAACTGACCTCCTTTTCTTGTAGTGACCGCCTAATACAAGGACCTTGCTTTGAAAAGCAGATGACTGAATTAGACAGTAAAACGGGCCTTAGTCAAAACAATAATTAAAAAAAATAAAAAACCTCTCCACAGTTGCCTGCCTCTTAAATAGGTCAGTGATGCAAAACTTTTCTTGCACCGTGGGTGCACCCTACCATTAGTACAAAGACTGCACCTAATTTACATTAAATGTACGTGGGACTTTAGCGAATGCTAACCACACAGTTTTATAAGTAGACAGTGCTGTAAGCATACATAGTAGTTTTTCAGTACATGCACAGTATAATGTTTTAAGAAACTGGTATTAATGGCTCGTACTGGTTCTCTCAGTCCATCCTCGTCTGGCTTTGTTTTTGAGGTTGTCACATACATTATAGAATCTGGTTTGGGTCTACAGTGTGTGAATTTGTTTAGCTCGCATAGAATTTTTTTTTCACAAACATAAATACTTTCAAACATGCTTTCACAACAGTAGCTCTCTGCATATTAGTCCCTTCACAGGGATTAGTAGAAATTTAGCTAGCTTTCCAAACTTTGGATCAGAGTATTGCACGTCGGACATGTCTAGCTCAACTGTGACTGTTTTCTACAGGCTAAGCTAAAAATGTAAGGAACTTGGACATTTTGTTGTCCCTTTAGAAATTTTAAAACTGTTGATCAAATGAATGTGGAAACTTTCTGATCCATTCAGCATAGAGATCATTGTTACATTCCTGTTTCTTGAGCAAGTCAGGAGTGGGAAAGATCATTCTGCTGAAGTTGTCCATGGGAAAAAATCTTGCAACTAGAAATAAAAGCCTTATCTCCTCTGCCATTATGACAGTCACAAGCTCCTCTCCACAGCTTGATATTTTTATAAGCATGCAGATTTTGTTAACGGTTTGAGTTAGTCAAGTGGCTTCAGATCTGCAGAGAGTAGAGTCCTCAATAGCTAGAGAATAAGCCTTCCATAAGCTCCCCTCACTGATTACAGTTGATCATCCCCAGATTTGCTCAGCCTGTGTAGTGCACATAACTTTTATTTTCCATCCCCTTTTTTGCATCTCTAATTTCTGTTATCCAACCACTTTGGAGAGGCACCTTAGCTAAATAGTTCTGCTGTGGTGATGAGCAGTGAAATAGTTAATAATGGACATTGTAAATTGCCATTAAACTTCAGAGTTAAACTCCCCTTCACACACACCCTTCTTACCTGCCCCCATGCATTGCATACATCCCTGGCTACTGTTACAGGCTGTCCACAGATTCTGAAAGATTACACTGGATTTGGCCTTGCCTTTGGAATGTTATTCTTTGCAACCATAGTCACTTTTTACAAAATTTTAAAATGAGAACTTAAATTTAGTAAAAACACAGAGGCCTCCAGTGGAACGTGGATTTGTGCAGCTAGTGTCTATGCTGACAGGGGGAACAAGAGAGGAGTAAGCTTGTTCCCCCTCTGGAGATAGGGAAAGGAAGTCTCTGTGATGTAGCAGAAACCCACCTCTCATTCTGCTTGGGGGTTTGGTGAGTTGCAGCCAAATCTCTGGGTCCAAAGTGAGCCCGTGGCCCAAGATGTAGCTGAGATGTGGGAGAGCATTTGCAGCCAACTATTGGTGTCCCTTTTTATAGGTATAATTTTTTGGTTAAACACAAAATGCGAGTTGGGGACTAATCTGTCTAGAATTTGGTGGTTGATAATTTAAGTGATTAAGGGCTAGATTCTGACCAGTGTAATTCCACTATCTTAAATGCAGTTACTCTGGATTTACACTGGAGTAGCCATCAGCAGAATTTGTCAGCTGGCTCAGACAGTGGGATTATAAAATTGCAGTGTAGAAGTTCAGGCTGGAGCCCAGGCTCTGGGAGCCTCCCCCCTCACGGGTCTCAGGGCTTGGCTCTGAGACCCCACAAGGGGGGAGGGTCCCCGAGCCCAGGCTTCCAGCCTGAGCTCAAACATCTACACTGCAGTTTTATAGCCCTGCAGCCTAAGCCCTGAGTCAACTGACCTGCCCTGACCACAGGTGTTT
This sequence comes from Chelonoidis abingdonii, assembly GCF_003597395.2. Taxonomy (NCBI): domain Eukaryota; kingdom Metazoa; phylum Chordata; order Testudines; family Testudinidae; genus Chelonoidis; species Chelonoidis abingdonii. The sequence goes on from NC_133771.1 coordinate 100,091,217, forward strand.
TATTGCAGTGTTCACACTTTAGGATGAAATTAATGATGTTGCTTATTTGGTGTTTTATAAAAATGTTCAAGATCAGTCATGCATACATCATAAATCCTAAAATGGTTTGTAATGTAAAAAGAATCTTCTAGGTAGGCTTGGATGGATTAGATTTGTATTGGTAAATGTCGATAAATATTGATTTCACCATATACACAAATCGATGAAAAAATATTTCCTTTGATGATGATTGAAATTTATAGCTAGGCAAAGTAAGACTGTGTTGGGGGAAAAACAGTGATTTAGACTATTTAATTAGGCTTGTTACAAATGGATTAGCAAGTGATTAGTAAAAAAAAGTATTGATTTTAAGGATATTTACTTTGTATATTTTTGACACGTGATGTTAACTGCTAATACACAAATTGTAAAACTTTAAAGTTTTAAATTTCAATGTCTCTGTCATAAAATAATTGTCTGACAACTCTACAACTGTGAAATTTCAGTTGATAAAAATAAAAAAAGCTTAAAAATAAACATCAATATCTGTCAAAATAATATATATGAAGTGCATGTACATCTAAATGAATCTCATGCCCACCCGTGACACATTTTAAGTGGTTAGCAGGTAACGGTTTAAAGATCTGACACGCTGATACAGATTTTCGTTTTCTTTCCATTTTAGAGTATGTTTCAGAACACCAGGAAGTAATCAAGTTTTAAGAAAACAAAAACAGGAGAAAAGCATGAAGTTGGGTGTATGCACTGCAAATTGTGTGGCCCAGTTATTAAATGTAAATATTTATAGGGCTAATAGTATTAAGTCTACAACAGTACATTGTTCGTTCTAATGAAAATTTTTAATTGGGGATTAGAAATCTATTTTCTTAAACTCAGAGGTGGCATTAAGTTTTGAGTTCTGTTTTAGTTCTGTAGCAAACCATATTGAATTCCATTCATTAAAGCATTAATCTACTGAATACTCCCCCCCCCACACGTCCTTCTGTCCACAAAAATATACCCCAATATTTACCCAGAAGAATTATTAATATTTTTTTCACCAATTTTTGTTGTTGTAGTAATAACTTCTGATAAATTCCCAGGAAAAAATAATAAAATAAAAACCAAAGATGAAGGGGTCTGTCTGTCTGTCGAGGAGTAATCAAAACTGCTTGTAAAATATCTTGCTAGTTGACAATATTCCTATGTAGTATAATTATTTATAACTTCATAGGTATGTTCTCTAGTTAGGACTTTAACTTTCACCAATAGTAAAGGCCTCTGGCAAGTGGTACCCCTACTGACAGGAAAGTATTAGTGAGAGGGTGTGTTCTAATTGCACTATTTCTAGCACCATCACAACAAAATAATTTTGGTATAAATAGGTCACTGAATAACTTGCTCATTTTTGTACACTGCAATAATTTTTTCAGGCGTGTTTAATAAATAGCAAAGGAAGATGGTGACGAGCTAGCTCTCTACCTACCTCGGGATGCTGTTATAGTGTCCGTTTCAGAAAACCAGCAACAACTGATCATTTCCACTGTCATAAAAGGAGGAAGGACAGTGTTGTTGTTAAGTCTTTCTAATGAAAAAAATAACACTATAGCTCAACCATAAGTAAGGAGCTTGATGTGGGAATTATTGGGTGAAAAGTTCTTTGGCCAGTGTTTTACATAGGAGGTCATACTGAATGATCATAATGATTGATTCCTTCTGGCCTTTAATTCTGTGAATAAAAGAAGACTGGGACGTGGAAGTTCTGTCTTTGACTCTGACACACAAGTTTTGTGTAACCTTGGGCAAGCCACTTGGCTTCTCTATGCCTCAGTTTCCTCATGTGTAAAATGTGGGAAAAACACAGGTGACATGAGCTGAAATTTCAAAATGCTGTACGGAGCTGTAGATGTGCAATGCATTAATTTGAGTGTGAAATATATAGACAAAAACTTGAACTGTTTTTCATTCTTTGCCATTGAGTGATATTTGCATACTATATGTCAGTTCTGTGGAAAACTGAATACCATGTCTCCTCTTGTTTTGTTTCACAGGGTAGATCATCTGTACACATTTTTTGTTCAGTGGTCACCAGAAGTATATGGAAAAGATGCCAAAGAACAAGGTTTTGTAGTGGTGGAAAAGGAAGAGCTTGATATGATAGACAACTTCTTCAGTGAGCCATCAACTAAAAGCTGGGAGGTAAGTGTCTTCTATTTTTTCAGAGATTCAAGAATGATACAGGGAATATGCTTCATCCACTGAGAATCTAAATACACACTCTTTTAATTTTTCTAACATTCTGGTACTTTATTTACTGATAGGACTCTTACTCCTTGTATTATGGTATCCTCAGGCTTTGTGGCTGTCCAACATACCTACTCTCATCCCTACAGCTCTCCTTTCCCATCATCCTCTAGTGGTCAAGGTAGTGGCCAGGCAAGGAACTTTCTGATTCCAGCAGAATCAATAGAATGTATAATAGTTGCAGGAAGTATTTGCATAACAAGTTTTTAAACCATATTTCATAGCCTTTTAGAGAGAACATTTTTTTGAAACTTTAGAAATGTTACAATAGTTGCAAATGTTGCAAAAAAGGCACTTACAGGTCAGCTTCAGTGAAGTTCCAAGGAGGAGAATATCATTTAGTATAGTGCTTGCTTGAGCGTCTGTTTTAAATCATTAATGAATACTTCTACAGATTTGCTGATGTATCTCTGGTCTGTGGATTGTACATGCATGTGTGAAAGGCCAAACATTTCACAATGTTTGTATGAAAAAGAATAAGGAAGATAAAGTATTAAAGTTTTAGTGTTCTGGGCGAAGACTTTGCGCTGAACAGATAACTGTGAAGCGTAAGTGAACTTTATTTTGAGTGTTGCGTTACTGGAACAGAGTTAAGGAGGTCTTTGGGACATGGCTTTTGTTCAACAGACTTTGTGGATTTGGTGCTAAGGCAGGGGTGGGCAAACTTTTTGGCATGAGGGCCACATCTGGGTAGGGAAATTGCATGCAAGGCCATGAATGTAGGGCTGTGGAAGGGGGTGTGGTGTGCAGGAAGGGGCCCAGGGCAGGAGGTTGGGGTGCAGGAAGGGTGTGGGTGTGGCAGGGGGTTGGGGTGTGGGAGGGAGCTCAGGGCAGGGGGTTAGGGTGTGGGGTGCAGGAGGGGTTCAGAGGTGCCAGCTCTGGCCTGGCACCACTTACCTGAAGGAGCTCCGGGGTGGCAGCGAGGCTAAGACAGGCTCCCTGCCTGCCCTGGCCCCACACTACTCCTGGAAGCGGCTGGCACCACGTCTCTGGGGAAGCAGGGGGCAGAGGGCTCTGCGTACTGCCCTCGCCTGCAGGAACCTCCTCCGAAGCTCCCATTGGCCATGGTTCCCCGTTCCTGGCCAATGGAAGCTGCGGGGAGCGCTGCCTGCAGCTGAGGGCAATGCACGGAGCCCTCTGCCCTCCTGTCCCCCAGGGGCCGCAAGGACGTGCTGGCTGCTTCCGGGAGTGGCGCGGGGCCCGCGGCGCCATGGAGGTGGCTGTAGTTTGCCCACCTCTGTGCTAAGGGTAGAACTTGTAGTATTAGCTTCTGATTCTCATCATTGTAACCATAAGAACACCTCAGTGTCAGTTGGCAAAGAGTTCACTGCACTGTAACAATGACACCTAACAAGCCTGACAAACAACATCTTGTACACTGCTTTCATCTGTTTATCCATAAATGATGTCATGTAGGATCTTTAATGAAAGCCACTGATCATTAATACCATTGTGAAATGTATGTACAGATACTACATAAAAAGTTTTATATGTATTTTAAAAATTCTGTTCCTAAAAAAGTCTCTGAATCAAGACAGGCCTTAAAAATGTGTTTCTGCCTGGTCAGGGATGTATATTTACCTGCCTGCCTCAGTTCATGTGTAAGTTAAGCATTGCAAGCCTACCCAATGGAAGTCAACATGAAGATGTGAATTCAGCATGAAGTCACACCAGGGAATCACCCTGACTCTAAGTACAAAAAATGGGATGTGAGCACATGTGGAGGAGGCGGCAAAAAGGACGTCTCCTTATCCTGCACCTTAGGAAATAATCAGGCAATGTGATTAACTAGAGAAATGGCCTGAAATAAATAGGATGAGATCCAATAAGGACAAATGCAAAGTACTCCACTTAGGAAGGAGTAATCAATTGCACATGTACAAAATGGGAAATGACTTCCTAGGAAGGAGTACTTCAGAAAAGGATCTGGAGGTTACAGTGGATCACAAACTAAATATGAGTCAACAATGCAAAATTGTTGCTCCTTTTTAATTTATTTATTTGGGGGAGGGGACATCATTCTGAGATGTATTAGCAGGAGTGTTGTAAGCAAGACCCAAGCAGTAATTCTTCCACTCTACTCTGTGCTAATAAGGCCTCAGCTGCAGAGCTTTGTCCAGTTCTGGGCACCAAACTTCAGGAAAGACATGGACAAATTGAAAAAAGTCCAGAGGGGGCAACAAAAATGATAAAAGGTCTAGAAAACATGACCTACAAGGAAAGATTGAAAAGAAATGGGTTTATTTAGTCTGGAGAAGAGAAGACTGAGGGCACAGTCATCAAGTATGTAAAAGATTGTTCTAAAGAGAAGGGTGATAAATTGTTCTCCTTAGCCAGTGAGGACAGGACAAGCAGGAATGGTCTTAAATTGCAGGAAGGGAGACTTACATTAGATATTAAGAAAAATTTCCTAACTGTGAGAAGTTAAACACTGGACTAAATTACTAGGGAGGCTGTGGAATCTCTGTCATTGGAGATTTTTTAAGAACAGGTTTGACAAACACTTGTCAGGATGGACTGGAAGGATAATACTAAGTCCTGCCTTAGTGCTGGGGTCTGGAGTAGGTCCTTTTCAGTCCTACATTTCTATGATTCTATGATTACATTCATGGAAGAAAAGGATCCCAAGCTTTCCTGGTTGGGAGCACTATAAAAGACATTTTAGGTGAGAAGAGACTGCTTTTAGACAGATAACTTAAACGGGTTAACCAAGTTCAGTCTCTAGAAACATGTATGGATTTTGTTTTTTATATAATCTTTCTGTTTCCATTATTGTCATTCACTATCTCCTAAATCTTAGCTTTTGATGATGAACTTAGGATAGTTTTCATGATAAATATATCTCAGGGCTGTGATGTTAGATAGGGACTGATCCTGAATTTAATCTCATAAGCTGGTATGTACTTGCAAATTAACATAGTGTTTTGTTTGGAATTCATTGTATTTATTTTTTGTTAATTTCTTATTTCATCTCATGTCAGGCTTCTGCTTCAAGAAAATTTCTGTATACTATCTAGTGAAAACTTGAATGTTGGTGAAAGCTTTGCTGAGAATGCAAAGATTTCCCACCCCCCAGGAGATTGCTCACTAGCTATATGGTTCTGCTTCTCACACAACCTCGTTCCCAGATCCCACAGATCGTCCCTGGCCTTGGTTTTCCAACCACTCCTAGCTGTCTGATTCTAGACTCCAGCTGGTTCTCATTACCAAGCTGCAGACTCATTCCCATTCTCCAGCCAGCCCCTTTCTTTGACTTGTTTCTTTTCCTATCCCTAGTGCCCGCTTCTCCCACTGCTAGGTGTACAGAGGATACTCCTGGGGGAATTCTGCATCATTGTGCATGCGCAGAATTCATGTTCCTCGCAGATTTCTTTGCTTCCCTGCAGAAAAATGACTTCTGATGGGGAAGCAAATGGAAGCCCACAAGAGCAGTCATTAATATAATATATATGGAGATATACCTATCTCATAGAACTGGAAGGGACCCTGAAAGGTCATCAAGTCCAGCCCTCTGCCTTCACTACTGATTTTGCCTCCAATCCCTAAGTGGCCTCCTCAAGGATTGAACTCACAACCCTGGGTTTAGCAGGTCAGTGCTCAAACCACTGAGCTATGTGTCCCCACAGCAGCATAGGCAGGTTGGTTCAGGCACCTGGGGCAGCTGGTAGAGACGTAAATCACCACTAGGACAGTGGAGGGGATGAGGGAGGTGGGGGCTGGGCAGTCATGTGTGTAAGAGGGAGACACTTTGTCCCTCTTGCTCACTTTTGTGGCACGCTTGGCGTGGAGAGGCAGGGCTTTGGGGTGTTTCTGAGGAGGTAGGTGTGGGGCAGAGCAGAATGTAGCAGTCTTCCTGCTTACTGAATTGTTCCCATTGTCTTTGTGAATTCCTCCAGGAGCATAAAACAGATGTAAAAGTTTTAAGGTTCCTTCATATTGCCCGAGTGGTGTAAAGGACAGTATGGCTGTATAAATGCTTATAGTGTGTTAGTGATTAGAACTGGTCTAAATTTTTGGACTGAAAAAAATTCCTATCAAAATGTGCAGATGAACTGTTTGGTACTTACCTTTCTGGAGATGGTCAGTAGCCAATATACATTATGAGTTTGATACCCCAGCCCTTACTTGCTCTTCAGTTGCCTGTGATATAACACTGAGCATATGGCTGCATATATTTGTTGACTAATAACTAGAAATAAAGGGTCAAACCTAGCTATATTACTATTAGACAAAGGGGTGAGAGGTTGGGAATTTCCTCCAGTGCTCCCCACTCCCATTCTCCATCCATTGTATTGTAGTTTAAATATATTACCAAAGTAATTGAAACTGGCATGATTATATTGCATTATTTTGACAAAATGTATTGAATTTTGTAGAATTTTAAAATATTGTGCACAGAATTTTTAATATTTTGGTGCAGACTTCCCCCAGGAGTAAGAGAAGGAGTCTTGCTTGACTGGAGCTTAGGAGATCTGCTGGTTTTCAAAGTAGCCTGAATGTCAGAGCCTGGAGCCTCTTCTCCTTGGAGCCTGTAGAATACCCCCTACCCCCTGTTCAGTGTTCCTCCATGATTATCCAAGTCTGCCATCCCCAGCTTCTGTTAATTCCAGAACACAGCTGAGGGTAGCACTTAGAACTGCGAGCCTTCCAACACCAAGTTTTAATTTTAATTTAAAAAAAATTGATCTAGTATTTAAGAATTTAAATAGTAAAATTTCAAACATCTCTAGAAAAATTCTACAGCTTTCCTATTTTAAGCATTCCTATTTGCAAACAAATGAGTTGCTCTGTTCAAAAGTTAGAGAAAGGGATGGAAAGTAGGGCTTATATTGGAAAACTGTCGCCCGTCTGTAATTGTTGATAACTTCCATTTTACAATCTGTAGCGTAAATGCTGTATAAAGAAACAGATTTCAGTTCTGCAAAGGGAAACTTATGACTTTGTTCCCTGCCTTGTACAGGGCTGAGTGTACAGTCAGTGGATATCAAATCATTCTTACTATGTATACTCATTCATTAGCCCGTTCATTTATAAGCTGACCCCCAAAATGGATAGGTAAAAATAGCAAAAAATGTATGACCCTTTCATAAGCTGACCCTATATTTCAGGGGTTGGAAAACTTTGGCTCCCAGCCCATCAGGGTAAGCCACTGGCAGGTCAGGACGTTTTGTTTACCTGAAGTATCTGCAGGCATGGTGCCCCCTCAGCATCCTGTAGCCGCGGTTTGCCGCTTCAGGCCAATAGGGGCGGCAGGAAGCAGCATGGGCCAAGGAATGTCCTGGCTGCTGCTTCCCACTGTCCCCATTGGCCTGGAGCGGCAAACCACGGCCAGTGGGAGCTGCGATTGGCCAAACATGTGGATGCGGCAGGTGTAAACAAACCAGCCCTGCCTGCCAGGGTGCTTACCCTGGCAGGCCGTGTGCCAAAGGTTGCCGATCCTGCATTAGATATTCAATTCATTGACTCCATAAAGTTTAAAATCCTCAAATGTTGGTGTAGACCCGTTTATAAGCCGACCTCCATTCTTTGATGTGTCATTTTTTTACCAAAAATATTCGGCTTATGAACAAAGTATATGCGGTAAGTTTCACTGTGAAGTTGTTAGTTCAAGCACATGATGTGTAAGTAGAGGTGATGGGGAGGGATAATAAACCCAAGGACAGAAAGAGAGAGGTTGAGGGAAGCTGAAGAGAGGAAGAAATGATGGAATAACTTAGGCCTTCCCTACACTGGCAAGTTTCTGTGCAGTAAAGCAGCTTTCTGTGCTGTAACCTCGAGGTGTGTACACTATGCCAAGCCACTTAGTGTGCAAAAATTGCCCAGTTGCAGTGCTGTAAAAAAAACAAACAAACCTCAGTGAGAGGCATAGAGCTTTCTGTGCCAGGGCTAGCACACTGCGGTGCCAGTGTAGAGACACTGGTCAATTACAGTCTGTTCTTGCCTCTGGTCATCAGTTTGAACTTTACTGCCCTGCCCTCAGGTGACCAACCATGAGCCCTACCCCTTATATTCCTTGGGGAATTTTGAAAGTCCCCTTCCTGTTTGCTCAGTGACGTGTGCAGTGGTCTCAGCACATCTTTCCAGGTGACCATGCCTGCTCCACACACCAGGCAATCCCCCGCTTAGAGCAATTCCGAGCTGCTGAACCTCATCAGCATTTGGGGAGAGGAGGCTGTTCAGTCCCAGCTGCGCTCTACCCATAGGAATTATGATACCTACGGACAGATTTCACGATGCATGACAGAAAGGGGCCATGACCAGGATACTCTGCAGTGCAGGGTCAAAGTGAAGGAGCTGCAGAACGCCTATCACAAGGCACAGGAGACAAACCGCTGCTCCTGTCATGAAGAACTCTCATTGTTCTATTTTAAATATGTGCTGGTGGTAATAAGGAAATAGCTGGAAATGGTTCCAAAGGTTCAAAGAAAAAAAAAAACCCTTACAGATTTTACACATGAAGGTGGATCTACCAGGAAATGGCTTTGAGTGAAGTCCTAATTTGGTCATAATCCTTTGTGAAACTTACTTTCTGTTTCCTCAACATGAAGTATAAGACTGTACCAGGGAAGTGTATAAGCAATATTATCACAGCGTGGCAGAAGCAGTAGCTGCCTTGTCCAGTGTGTAGGAAACAGCTTTGGCAGTACAGAAGAGAAGTTTGATATAGTGAAAATAAATTCTATAACAATGAGAGTGCGAAAAATACCTTTGGATATTCAGATTGTTTACTGTGTCAGACCTGACCAGGAGCCTTTTGTACAGGTATGTTGGACTGCATACAATGGTGTGGTCCTGTGTTTTATCTCTGTACCGGTAAACTAAAATATATTTTAACTTGGTATTTCTGCATGCTAGGGCTTGCTTCTTTGTTCCTAAAAATGGCAGTACTTAAAAACCTTTTTGCAGTTCAGATCTCTATGTGGTTTTTAATGTTTATGCTACCTGAACTGACCTGTAAGTGTTTGGTAATGCAGACCTCTTCATTGCTGTTTTGGTCTGACTACAGCAGGGGTAGGCAACCTATGGCACGGGTGCTGAATGTGGCACTTGAGCTGATTTTCAGTGGCACTGACATTGCCCGGGTCCTGGCAACCGGTCCGGGGGGCTCTGCATTTTAATTTAATTTTAAATGAAGCTTCTTAAACATTTAAAAAACCTTATTTACTTTAGATACAACAACAGATGCATCAGACGAAGTGGGTATTCACTCACGAAAGCTCATGCTCCAATACGTCTGTTAGTCTATAAGATGCCATGGGACTCTTTGCTGCTTTTACAGATCCAGACTAACATGGATACCCCTCTGATACTTAACAATAGTTTAGTTATATATTATTAGCCTTATAGACAGAGACCTTCTAAAAAAGTTAAAATGTATTACTGGCACGCGAAACCTTAAATTAAGTGAATGAATGAAGATTCGGCACACCACTACTGAAAGCTTGCCGACCCCTGGACTACAGCATTGAGATATTTAATTAATCTGGTGTGACGCAAGTAGGTGAACTTTTGGAGGGTTATTGAATGCCTTTCTGTTTTAACTTCTTAAGAACTGGATTTCTGTCCCTTTTTTGGGTGGTAGGAGAGGCATGACTTTTATTCCTGACTGATAGGAACTGATGAAGGACTTGTTAAGAAGAAACATATCTGCCGCTGCTTGCCTCTGCAAATTCAGTTATACATCACTACAAATATATTTGGCCAGTAGACATGGTATGAGTTCTTTCTTTTAGAAACGTGGAGGCATTATGAAAGCTTTGAGAAACCTGGAGGCATTATGAAAGCTTAGTGGGGGGTTGTTTTGATTACAGTGAGGGGGAGAGGAGTCACTCATAAAATATTCAAAAATAAAAATGTAAAAAAGTACTGGTTCCAGGGAGACTACAGTTAATGAGAAGAAAGGAAAAGGCAGAAAATTCACATCCCTTAAACCAGTTGCTCTCAACCTTTCCAGACTACTGTACCCCTTCCAGGAGTCTGATTTGTCTTCCAAACCCCAAAGTTTCACCTCACTTAAAAACTACTTGCTTACAAAATCAGACATAAAAATACAAAAATGTCCCAGTACACTATTGCTGATAAATTGCTTCCATTCTTAGTTTGACCATATAATTATAAATCAATTGGAATTAGGGCTAATGATTAATCGCAGTTAACTCACTCGATTAACTAAAAAAAACAACTGTGATTAAAAAAATTAATCGTGATTACTCGCATTGTTAAACAAGTGAATACCAACTGAAATGTATTAAATATTTTTGATGTTTTTCTCCATTTTCAAATACACTGATTTCAATTACAACACGATATACAAAGTAGACAGTGCTCACTTTTTATATTATTTTTATTACAAATATTTGCACTGTAAAAATGGCAAACAAAAGAAATAGTATTTTTCAACTGACCTCATACAAGTACTGTAGTGCAATTTCTTTATAGTGAAAGTGTAACTTACAAATGTAGTTCTTTTTTTATTATTATTTTGTTACATAACTGCACTCAAAAACAAAACAATGTAAAACTTCAGAGCCTACAAGTCCTACTTCTTTTTCAGCCAATTGCTAAGACAAACAAGTTATTTACATTTACGGGAGATACTGCTTATTGCATCTTT
>NC_133771.1:100104170-100248302 GCF_003597395.2 Chelonoidis abingdonii
TAATACTGTTCCAATTGCCCTTAAACGGTGCAATTGTTCTATGCTAATGTCTGTGTTCCTGACACTTGGATTGCCACATTCCAACAATTTTGCTTAAAGGTGCAGACAACATTTCTTTAATCCATTCTTATTTTTACAATATAATTAATTCTACTTTCACACCGGTAAGTCTGTAACTGTGGTGCTCATATCTTTTGAGGTTCTACTGTACTGCCTTCGCTAGTGCGTTTAATGTAGCCTACTGTAAAACTAGGCAAATATCCTGATGAGTTGATGTACCCCCTAAAGATCCTTGCATAACGTCAGGGATACACATACCCCTAGTTGAGAACCACTGCCTTGAACAGCTTTAAACATTTTGAACTAGATGCCACACTGCAATGCAGCCACTTTGAGTAACACTGGTACAAAGCTGGCCATGAGGAAAATTGCCCCAGTATAGGGGCACTTCTAGTGGCAGATAGCTGTCCCAGCAGCTTCTACCTGTGGCTAAAGTAGGAGGACAGGGCATCTCGGAAATTCTTGGCAGCTTCTGCAAATTACAACAGCTTTTGTGGGGGGAAAATTGATGCTGGAGGGGAATGGCTTTGCATAGCACTGTAAAGATAGCCTCAAGCTGCACCTATGAGTTGGCTATAGAGCACTCAGCACAAAGATTAGGGCCATTATTCCAGGTCATCAGAGTGGGAATTGTAGGCTAATAGGTTTGTATAGAGAGGGTAGTTTAGAGATAACTGATAAATTTGAAGCCACAGACTCTGCAGTCAGTTCTCACTAAAGTTATAGCCCCATGGGAACAGGCAATGGAGTTCTGGGGGCATGGTATTTTCCTTCTAACTATAGGAAGAACATTTGAATCCAGATCTGACTAATGAGTCTTTATATGGATCAATGTTGTTTTTAAAGTTGTAGCACACTCAGATTTAAAAACTATCAGTAACCCATCCTTCTCCACACTTCCAAAGAATTATTGGATAGTTTTTCAACTGAAAATGTATTTAAAAAAATCATACAATGAGACCTTTGACCTTGGAATAAATTCTTAAAATTTGTTGAAATAAGCATCAGTTTCCCAAAATGACTATTTTATAGACAAGAAAGAACTTACACTAGAAAGAATTTGGGACTAAATTCTTGACTGAGCACATAGTTTCATTGCCTTTCAGAGCATGTGCTTTTCTTTCAGGTTTTGCTCAAATGTAACTTTCTTTTTGGTTCTTTGGTGTGGTGTTTTATTTCAGTTTTATATAATGTTTATTTCTTGGTAAATAAGCAAGAAAGGGCTGCTGTTAGCTTAGCAAAAATGGGAAGTAAAAAATGACAAAAAGTCCTTTGGCACCTTATAGACTAACAGATGTAATGGAGCATAAGCTTTCGTGGGTGAATACCCACTTTGTCAGACACATGCGTATTCACCCACAAAAGCTCATGCTCCAGTACGTCTTGTTAGTCTGTAAGGTGCCACAGAACTTTTTGTCGCTTGTTACAGATCCAGACTAACACCATTACCCCTCTGATACTTGAATAATGGGAAGTGAAACTTAAAGCTTTATTTAAACTAGTGTTATGCATTAGCATCTGAGAAGAGTTCACTGCACTTGACTAAATGCAGGAAGGAAAATGAAGAAGCTTCTGTGTCCTTCATATTTAAGAAAACATCCCAAGCCCCGTGGCCCAGATGCACATTGTTTCTCTCAGGTGGAAGTGGCCTTTGCACTCCTTTGACGTTGGACTAAGTATGTACCAGGCTAGTTCCCCAACATAGCTTAGTTACTCCACCAGGTAATGGCCTCAAGGGGATAATACAGCAACAAGGGATTGTCAGTCCATAAGGAAGACATGCCCATGCTTCCTGTGCTACCCATAGAATAAGAATATATGAGCTGCCATACTGGGTTAGATGGACTATTGGTCTGAAGCAGTATCTTGTCTTTTGACAGTGATTGTACCAGAGCTTCAGGGAGAGTGTACAGATCAGGCAATTGTGGAGTGATCCACCCCATCTTTCAGTTTATGGCAGTCAGAGTGTAGGGTTACCCCAAGCAAGAGGTTTCATCCCTGACCGTCTTGGTTAATTTCAATTGGTGGACCTGTCCTCCATGAATTTATCCAGTTCCTTTTTCTTTAACCCAGTTATACTTTTGGCCATCACAAAATCCCATGGCAATGAGTTCCACAGATTAATTGTGGTGTATGAAAAAGTACTTCCTCTTGTTTGTATTAAATCTTCTGCCCATTTAATTTCATCAGGTGACCCCTGATTTTGGTATTGTGGGACAGGGTTAACAACACTTCTTTATTCACTATGTAACATTGTCCCTGGGGTATCCCCTTACGTTGGGGTGGTCCTGCATATGATATACTAGTTTTCTGGGACTGTTTCACAGTGTACAAGATCTGGGCCTGGTACTAACTTAACTCCATTAGTCTAATTCACTCTTTCAAGTTTAAAGTTAATGGAAACCCAGAAGTTGACTCAAATTTATAATACTTGTGTCCCCTTGTCTCAGATTATCACTGTAGAAGAGGCAAAACGTCGAAAGAGCATTTGCAGTTACTATGAGGAAGATGATGATGACTCTTTACCTGTCCTAAAGCACCACAGCGCGCTCCTAGAGAATATGCACATAGAACAGGTATAATTAGTAATGGAGTTTTGGTTTGATCCCTTCCCCACATTCTCATTTTCTTCCCTGCTGACACTGGAACTGTTACATTTGAAATTATATTGGCACACTATCGCAAATTTAAATTTCTAACGACAGTGCTTCAGCTTTTTATTTTGAGTGCATTGTAAATACCCATCTCTGTAGTGTCTAGGTGTCAGGCACAGCTTATTGCAGTGCTCGACTGGCTGTTGACTTGAGATGAAGAGAGAGAAATCCTATATAATTAAATGTCTACCCCATTCTTTTCTTTGACTCCTAGCTTGCCCGCTGTCTGCCAGCAAGAGTGCAGGGATATCCATGGCGGCTTGCATATAGCACATTGGAGCATGGAACCAGCCTGAAAACTCTGTACAGGAAATCAGCATCTCTTGACAGTCCAGTCCTCCTTGTCATCAAAGATATGGACAACCAGGTTAGGACTTGAATATAGTGCACTTATTTTGGGGTCTCCTTGATTGGAGTGACCCCATTTAAGAAGACCTTATGATAGTTATGTTTAATCTATTTAAAATCTTTATCATTTGCAGTGCAGTCTTCACATGGGTATTCCATACCATTTTAAGAGTTGCATACGCTTGTTAGCAAAGCAGCAGTTTTCAGCCAAATTCAATTATATGAAATAGTATGAGTCAAAATAAGACAAGATGTATGTTATACTGTGCTTAGTACTGTTAAATTAGCATACTTATCCTTAAATTCAAACCCAGGAAAATATTAGTACTAGAGGTAAAATCTCTAGCAATTCAAAATTTCTATGGAGCATGCTTTGCAATTTTAGTAGTGTTCTCGAAGCATCCATCCCAGTCACTAGCAGAATTCAGAGTTATCAGTTTGCTATAAAATAGCAGAGAGCATCCTTGGGACTGGTGTGAAGTTCTCCAGTAGCTTCTAGAATCCCCATATCTGGAGCCATGTGGCTTTTAAAACTAAAAAGGGGTGTGGACAGCCCAGACACCAGATCAGCAACACCCCTCCCCCCTGAGATTTTACTAATTAGCCTTTTATTACCTAAAACATCAGTGCAGTTATTTGTCAGAAACTATATTTGAAAGGCCTTTCTCCTTTTGAATTTTGCAAATTGTCTTCAAGTATAACACAACCATTTTTGTTTTGACAGATATTTGGAGCATATGCAACACATCCTTTCAGATTTAGTGACCACTATTACGGCACAGGCGAAACTTTCCTCTACACGTTTAGTCCAAACTTCAAGGTAACTTGTTGGGGGAGGGGACCCAAGGCTAGGGGGAGCTCCACTTGTGAAACATGCTTGACAAAACATTACTGATACAGCATGTTTATCATGAGAACCTTTTGCAGTGTTGAGGTAGCCATGTTGGTTCCAGGATATTAGAGAGACAAGGTGGGAGGAATAATATCTTTTATTGGACTAACTCTCTTGATCAGAGAGAGAAGAAAAAAATTGACTCCTCAGAAAGCATCAGTTTGACGGCGTGTGATAAACTTCTTGTGAATGCAGCTAATCACTAAACTCTTCATTCAGTGCTACCAAACTGCAATACTTTCAGCAAAAGTGGCTGGAGAAGCTGGACCAGTCTCTTCCATGAGAGTAAGAAGAGGGTTCTAGGTTAATTGTGTGGGAAGATGTAATGAATAAACCATGGAACACTCATAAAACCAGAGAGGTGGCAACTACAGAAGCAGTTTATGATTTCACATAGTGCTTAGGCCATAGTGACAAGAAACTAAAGAATGGGGCAACTGTGAGACACCCTTAAAATGTAAATAGACCGTTTATTTTTAAATACTGAAGATATTAAAGAAGTCTATGAAAAGGAAAGGCGTATTGATTGGACACGTCAAATTTAAAGCAATTTGGCGCCTTTTTTAGATATGAACCATGCTGCTTTATTTTTTTTTCTCCTTGACACACACACATTAAATTACCCAGAATAATTCCCCAGCCTACTTTTTTTAGTTTATTATATTCCCAATAATCAAATTTGGGTCTTGCATTTCTAGGTGTTTAAGTGGTCTGGAGAAAACACCTACTTTATCAATGGAGATATCAGCTCTCTAGAACTTGGAGGTGGAGGGTAAGTGTGGTTTTTGGTTTTGGAATACTATAATTGACTACACTTTGGGAGAGAAGGGATATTGTTACATGTAAGTGTGAAAGTAAAGTTAAAACTGGTTAGTCCAATAGATTAATTTATCCTTCTTTGAATAGTTTCCCTATGGGTGCTCCGCGTCAAGCGCAGATGCGCCTCCCGAGCCCATAATCGGAGATTTCTAGTCAGCAGTGTCCGTTTGGCCTGCACATGCACCCTATGACTCCTGGTGGCAGAGACTAAGGCTACAGAGGGATGCACACGCAAACCACCCTCAGTTCCTTCTCTACTGCCTCAGCCTTATGGAACACCTAGCATGTCCATCTAGAGCGTAATTGGCCTTCTCTTTGTTTTGCACAGATAGTTGTACTTAGTGTTTACCATAGTTAGTTTTGGTGAGATGATTGTGGGTGGTTTTTCCCCCTTTCCCTCGGGGGAGACTTGTCTTCTTTTGGCAGGGCATGCCTGGTTCACCAGGCTTCCGATGCTGCCTCTCTTGCTTGGAGGCTATACCAGTAAGCACTGGGCACTCCCAAGTGTGTCTGTTGCCTCGGGGAGTTCCACATGTCCCAGAAATGTTCCTTCTGTTTGGCCCTTAAGATCACAGCTAGGAAGAGCAGGGACTGTAGCAGGGGCATCAACTTCGGGGCCACCTCCAATAGATCACAGGGTGCACCAAGACCTCCTCAGGCGAATCACCCACAACGTGGGGTTGCAAGTGGAGGAGGTTGTGGAGACTGAGGACCCCATGATGTACATTCTTGCTCCTGAAGGTCCATCACAGCTGGCTGATCCCTAATCAAGATGGTGCAGAACAATATAAAAACTCTGTGGTGGACCCTGGCCTCAATCCCGCCAACTGCTAGAGGTGTTGACTGTAAATATTTCATCCCTTCCAAGGAATATGAGTTTTTATTCTCACATGCACAGCCATGCTTGATTGTTGTGTCAGCAGTCAATGAGAAGGATCGTGAAGGAAAGCAAGGGCCAGCCCTCAAATCCAAGAGGGCGAAAAGGATGGACTTCTTCGGAAGAAAGGTCTATGCCATGGGCAGCCTACAACTGAGGATAGCCACTCAGCAGGCTATCCTCAGTAGGTACAACTTCAAATCATGGACCACCACGTTGAAGTTCAAAGACATGATCCCGGTAGACTCCAGAATGGAATTCTCCGCTATCGTCGAGGAAGGGAAGGCAGTTGCACGGACCTCCCTGCAGTCGTCCCCGGACTCGACAGATTTAGCTGCTTGTATCCTCTCCTCAGGAATATCATGGCTCCAGGGGTCCGAGCTACCCCCAGAAGTGCAGCAAACCCTGCCGCACCTTCCCTTCAAGGGCACAGGGCTTTTTTTCGGAGCAGACTGACTTCAAGCTGCACAGTTTGAAAGATTCCAGGTTGATCATGAAGTCATTGGGGATGCACACCCCTGCAATCCAATGCAAGCACTTTAAGCCCCAACCACTGCAACAGCAATGCCCATATCCTCCTTGGCCGGGGCAGGATTTTATAGGCGAAAGAGCAGAAATCACAGGCGCCAGCCTTCATACCCCCCTTCAGGGTAGGGTCAGGGCCCAATCAAGTCATTGTCAGGCTCCAAACAAGGATTTTGAAGGGAGACCCAAGGACAGTACCCATCAATATTCCAAATCCTTCTCTGTACTTCCTCAATCATCTGTCCCACTTTTTTTTTCCCTCCTTTTAATATGGAGATATACCTATCATAGAACTGGAAGGGACCTTGAAAGGTCATCAAGTCCAGCCCCCTGCCTTCACTAGCAGGACCAAGTACTGATTTTGCACCAGATCCCTAAGTGGCCCCTGCAAGGATTGAACTCACAACCCTGGGTTTAGCAGGCCAGTGCGCAAACCACTGAGCTATGCCCCACAGCAGCGCAGGCAGGTTGGTTCAGGCAGACCAGATGAAGAGACTTCCTGTCTTCTCACAACACGTTTCTTCCTGGATCAAGGACTGCATCCATACCTGCTACAACCTTGCCAGGATCCCAGCTCCGGCTAATACGGCCCACTCGACACGAGCTCAAGCCTCATCTGCCGCTTTCCTGGCCCAGGTGCCCATCCAGGAGATCTGCAGAGCAGCAAACTTGTCTTTGGTGCACACGTTTACCACCCACTATGCCATCACCCAGCATGCTAGAGAGGACACCGCCTTCGGCAGGGAGGTTCTCCAGTCAGTGATTTCTTAACTCCAACCCCACCTCCGGGGGAGAGCTTGGGAGTCACCTGATTGGAATTGACATGAACAAGCACCTGAAGAAGAAAAAACGGTTACTCACCTTCTTGTATCTGTTGTTCTTGGAGATGTGTTGTTCACATCCATTCCAATACCCACCCTCCTTCCTGTCTGTTGGAGTATCCGGCAAGAAGGGGGCCATTTGGGGCAAAAATCTGTCTGAGGGTTGATCCTATGTTGAGCAGCAGGTTGGACTAGATGACCTCCTGAGGTCCCTTCTAACCTTGGTATTTTATGATTCTGTAAGAAGGAACTCAAGGGGGGGTTGGGTTGGCAGGATCATATATTGAGCGCCATGAAGGTGCCACTCCAAAGGGCTCCCTAGCCGACCCAATGGGAGTTGCTAAGGTAAAAGTTTCTGACAACCGTGCACTCAGCGTGTGCACACCTGATTAGAATGGATGTGAACAACACATCTCGAAGAACAACAGTTACAAGAAGGTAACTGTGTTTTGCCCAGGCTGCGGGGTTTTTGTTTTGTTTCCAGATAATAAGGATGTGGGCTTAGCTGCTGTAGATAAAGTTCAAACTTTTTCACAATTTTTTTTCTGTTTTTTTTTTAGTGGTCGATTTGGTTTATGGCTAGATGTTGATTTGTATCATGGGCGAAGCAACTCCTGCAGCACCTTCAATAATGACATCTTATCCAAGAAAGAAGATTTCATAATACAAGATGTGGAAGTATGGACATTTGAGTGAAATACGGCTTGCCTTATGGACTGGGTTTGTTGAGGATGCTGAAAGCTAAATCCCAGCACAGGCTCCCTCACAACGCAACACTTTTTTTCTGATATCGTAGCAGAACACGACTACATGAAAACATTAAGACCCAATTTTAAGAGGCAGAAATGGAGAAAACAATAAGAAGACTAGTGTGTGAGTGTTTTTACTCTCTTCCCACCAACAGTCCTTGAATAAGGAAACAAGATGTTTATGAAGACATTTATGGTGTATGAATTTGTTTTAAACGGTTTTTTTATTTTCTGTAACTGTGGAAAAAATATATATAGTACATTCCATGTGTATTTATATTACATATAAGTGCTAACCAAAAAGAAACTCTACAACATACTTTCTGTTTGCCATGAAAACAATAATCATCATCTGAAATAATAGATGAACACAGCACTTAAAGGGAACGTGGTTTTTTTTTTTAAATCTTTTTATTTATTGTTATTGTATAGTACATTTGTTTAAAATGTATTAGGTATGTTTTTTTTCTTTTAATGTTTAAAACCTCAGAATTTGACAGAAAAATACTGTTGAGGTAGTTTCCATATGTGTTGGCAACAAATCCATTTGATTTCTAAAGTTAGTTTTATAATTTTTTTTTATTTTGTAAATGAAACTTTGTTTCTGTTTTGTTGTTGTTGCCCTAATTTAGGGTTTTTGTTTTCTGGCAGAAACACTGAGTGCATAATTCTGGATTTCTTTCAGATGGTGAGAGGGAGGTGGGTGCTGTCAGCATTCATTATTGACTCTGCTGCCATCTTCCTATTAATTGGGTGTTCTACTGGCAATATATGGGACAGCAGGGCACATTCTTAGTTAGTGTAACTTGTCATAGCTTCATTGACTTCAGTAGAACTATGACAGTTTATACCAGCTCAGGATCTGCCCCAGCATGTTTATACTCATCATTAAGAAAATGTCTGAAAAGAAACACAGGTTGTTTTTCTCAGCCACTTGTTTGGTGGCACAGAAAACTAGCTCTGTTTCATGAGTCTTACCCTACCCTTTTTTCTTTTTTTAAGAAAATCTTGTTTTTTAATAGGGGAGAAAATATAATGTGAAAAGTGGGAAGGAATGTTCTTTCCCAAGTAGGCCATATTATGTTGATATAAGAACTGTTTTTCCTGGCAATTGATATTTGGTTTCCTTCCTGAAAAAGGCTTGAACCAACAGGCTAACTTATGCTTTTACAAGTAACTAATTATTTCTTTTTTGGTTTAATGAAGTGGCATTTAAACACAGACCAGAATTTTTTCTCTTGCGGGACATTTCATTTGCGAAAAGCAGAGCTGAACTCTAATCCAAGTAGTGCTGTGAAAACATCGATTGATACAAAAGGTAACTGAAGGAAATAAGAAAATACTTTTTTCTTTATGGTATGTGACCAGTTCTGCCTTGTCAAAAAACATAGCTTTGTGGGTGTTTTTGTTTAAAAAAATTTATTTAAATGGTAATTTCTGCAGGTAAGAAAGGAATCTGTCCTGTTTCTAGAGTTCAAAGCAAAATGTAACCACATCATACTGAATCCAATTAATCTTAAAAGAAGTCAGGTTTTAGAACTGGTGTTGCACTTCCATGCTCAAAAAAGCACTGTAAACACTTGGAATATTCCACTGAAGTAGTACAACTCCAGTTAGTTATTACTCTTCACCCTCTTCTCCCATCCCCCAGAAATAAAAGGGAACAACTTAGATGCCAAGTGTTTGGGATTTTTTGTGTTTGATGCTTTTGGGGAAAAAACAAAATCAGTCTTAAGTCCACACAGAGGATCCATGCAGTTAAAAACTGATGATGTAAAAATAAGAAGTCTGTAACACAGTGCACATACGCTACTAACACTGTTTTCTTCCACTTGGCCTATCCATAAAAAAAAAAAGTTCTGATGGATTTAGCTGTAAGATATTTCAGAAACTGCTAATAGCATAGTGCTTTGAGAGATTCTAGGAATGTCTAATAATGTCTGCCATTTTGGCCAGTTGCATACCACTTACTAGTAACAAGCAAAAAAATTGTCATTTTACATACCTATCTCTCTTACTTAACTACAGTTTATTCCATTACTCTGTATTTGTCAGAGCATATCTAAACGCTGTGTTCTATATTCAGCAGTGTTGTTCATTCAAACTTCTGTGACCCTTTACACTTTAAACTATGAATCTTGAATATATGTAATGCAGTGCTATCACAATATTTCAATAAAGGAGTTTATGCATTCAGATGCTTATTTTGGATGTTTTCCCTTTTACATTTATTTACAAACCTTGAATACTCCTAAAAATGAGGGAATAATATGAGCCCTTCCTTAAGGCACAAATGCTTCAGGTAAGAATAGTAGCTGAATCCTCCTTGAGAAGAGAATTTCAAAGGTACAGATTGTAGCAGAGGCAGAATACAGGAGTAGATGGTGGAAGCTGATCTATTTTGGTATGCTATTTTCTAACTTGGTGGTTCAGTGTACCTATGAAGGGACTTCAAGAAGAAAAGCTGTGCAAAAAAAGAAAAAAACACTTTCCTTTTACTAGGGGAAAAAAATAATGAAAATAATATAACAGTTAATTTAAGGGTCTGATCAGCCTTATTCTGCATTGCTTACTCATACTTTTGTATGTGCCCACATGCCATGTTACAAGTACTTCATGTTTTTGACAATGGCCATGATATTCCTGAGTCCCAACAGATCTCAAGATATGAAATGGTAGCACACATACAACTTACCATCTGACTTTGCAAAATATAATACTTTTATTTCCAGACAAAAAATAACTAAAATAAAGCTAAAATTGATATTAGTAACATGAAAGTAATCTGCAAAGGAACTTGTGCTTTTTTTGCTACTTTATAGTGTATGAAGAAGGCCTGAAATTAAAACTAGAAAAACTCTTCTGCGATGTCTGTTTTATTTTTGGTGGTTTTGGGATACTTTTGGGCATTTTTTTTCCTTTAATTTCAGAAAGATCAGGCATGTCAAATTTTTGGTCTGACTGGAGAAACTCAGAGGTCTCAGAACGAGCATACCCTCTTTTAATAAATTTACATCTTTGTATAAACTTAATGGTTACCAGAATTTGCAGAACTGTAACAAGAAGTAAAATAGTCAAGTGTTTTATGGTTACTAGGATTCTGAAACTGTTATGGATGGAAAGTTGTTTCAGAATCGTATGCTTTAATCACTACAGGAATACAGTTGCAGGTTATTTTGGTTTCCTTAAGAGTGTATGATGGATGATTAAGATTTTAATTTCCATGCATTTTTGCTGGCTGGCTGCTATATAGTGTGTTTGCTACCTCTTAACTGTGAATTTTCTACGTTGTTTAATATTAGAGTTGCTAGTTGTACTTGTGCAAACTTAGCTGTTGCACACCACAGTTTTTTGTGTTGGGAATCATTTAAATTAGCTCCCAGTTTCTGTTCTCAAGCTAGGATCTTGCAAGAAAATATCTTAGAATAATCTTCAGAGGTGAACTTTTTCAAAGTGTCTCAATTTAAAATTACTTTCTTGTTTGATTTTGGTGGGAAGATTCTCTGTAGAGATTGGCTTGTATTTTCCTAGCTGTTCTATCTTGTGCCAGCATCCATCAGCTCCAGGAGCAGAAAGCCGCAAAGGTGGTTTTGTAGGAAATTTTTGTTTTTATTGTTTTTCCCTACTTAGCCATCTTGGAATCAAGGGGTGGTGGTTGTCCCTCCATTTTTGGTGCCCTTCTTGTTGCCAGGTTTGGTGCCTTTTTCTCCACGAGGCGGGAAAAGGTGAAATCACATGATCCTATCTGCCTTGTAATGGAGTATTTAAGGTTGGTTCACCCATCCTGCGGCTGCTGCCAATCAGAGTGCCAGACCAGTGCCCATTGTTCCATGTGCAATTGCATTGCTCCCACTCACCTGGCATACCATCATTTATCAGGTTAGTGTCCACATACATCCACCCAGGATGACACAAGTGTAGGAGAAGAACAGCTTACCTGAAGATTGCCTTACCTGTGTTCCATCTGAAGATCCATCTCGGTATATCCTGGTGCCCTCATCGATCCCTGCCTCTGTGGTATCCCATGTTCCTGCCTCTGTTCCTGCAAATATGGTGATATGTTAAATCTTTTGTTATGTCTTTTACCCACCATGTGTATACCATTTGCAGTTCCTGGGCTTAAGGCCCTCTGGTTTAATGACAGAGTGGTTTGTTTGTATGTTATTAGTATCGGTGTCCTTGTTTTAAATAAACTGTTTGTGTTTGCACTTTACCTGTGCATCAGTTTTCTGTCAAGCACCAATTATAGACATCACAGGTTTGTACCCCCTCCCACTTCTATGTCATCTAGTCTAGTCCAAGTAAAAGTCTTTAACAAATTTGGTGACTGTGGCAGGACCCCCTTTGCTTGATTTTTAGTATTTTGCTTTAAGTTTATTTGCTCGGTTCATTAACTGCAGCCCCCAGGCTGTATGGATGGAACACTGGCCAGAAGTACTGGCAGTGTTGGATCACTGATCACAAGCACTGGTAATGATTGGTAGTGGGTGGGGCCTGGGTGCTGTGACAGCCTGCTGAGAGGTGGCCTGTGTGCCATTGACTTCTACCTAGCCTGAGTCTAGGAGGGGGTCACAGGCTAAGTTCCTGCTAAGCTGCGCAGACGTGCAGCAGCCTATTAAGCACCACACAGGCGCTTACGGCTGCAGCGTGAAGAGATGCCCCTCACCCAGTCTCAGACCTGCCACGGCTGGCAGAAAGGCGCCGCTCCTCTGGCTCCAACCCAGCCCTGGATGGGCCCTGGCCAGGGCCGAAGCACCTCTACCCCCCCCAGCCCAGGTGCTGCTGCAGGGAGAGAGCTGGGGTGAGTCCTCTCTTCCATGCTATAGCCCAGGGGCAGCCTGAACCCCAAGCCCCTCATCCCTGGCGCCACCCTAGAGCTCACTCCCCATGCTCCGCACCCCAACCCTCTGCCCCAGCCCTGAGCCCCCTCCCACACTCCAAACCCTTCAGCCTCACCTCCACTACATTAATTTTGTTATGTGCACATATTGGTGCACATAACAAAATTCAATGCCACATGCATGGGAAAAATTAGAGGGAACACTGGTCGCAGGTCTCGATTATCGGGACCAAGCCTCTGCCTGGCTTGGGTCCAGGAGGGATGGCTTCGGGCCTGTGTGCTGAAGCAGTGAAGCAGCCTTGAGTGCTGACAGCCCTCTGTGCTGTGTGTGTGTGTCCTTGTGCATCAATACAACCCCCTTGAGTGCGAGCCTGTGTGCCACAGGGGAGAGGCCTAATGGTACTGTTTGAGTAGAGCCTTGTGTGCCCCATTGCACTTACCCTGTGTGCTGTCAGGGAGTGGCCCTGTGCGCTGCTGGTGCTGCAGCTGTGTGTGCTGCTAAAAGGAAGACACTTGTTGGAGCAAGTGAAGTAGACTCCAGCAATGCACTCAGCTTTACAAAAGGACTGCAGCCAAAGAGATGGAGCTGAAACCTCACTGCAGTCTCAGAAAGCAGCAGTTATTTGTTTGTTGATTGAAGCAGGCTTTGAAAGGCAAGCCTTGCTTAGAGCAGAATCTGATCCAATCTGCTTAGTGGATTTGAACTGGTATTGGTAGAAGCACTGTACTTTTGGTAATACGCCAGACGTTACTGGGTACTGCAACTGCTGTCATCCTAGGAATTTCAGCAGAAGACTTAAGTGCCTTGTGGGGTTTCATCAGCCTGCAGTGATGAGCACTCGCACATGTTGGAAGAATGGATGGCTGCCACAAATAAATAAAAATTCCCTGGATGCATGTGTGCATTTATTTGGAAAGGGAAAGAACCCCTGGGCGGTGAGTTTGCTCAAGGGAGGTGATACTTATGCCACCTTGCATAGTAAATGGGAGGGCTTTGTAGTGGACAAGCCCAAGCCCACAAAAAAGGAAAGAAAAAGACTTCAATATACAGGCTATATGTAGCTAGTAGGGAGCTCAATGGGCACTGTGGAAATTGAAATAGCCCAGCTAAAAGACCAGGTTAAGGCCTGAGATACTGAGTTGGAAAAATGGGTAGAATGGCTAGAGGCTCAGAATGAAGGGTATGTGACCCAGATAGGCAGACTAGATCTGCAAGTTCAGGAATTAAGCATCCTAGTCTCCAAGAAGGAGAAAGAAAAATCTCCATACTGACAATTAAACAAGAGGAATTGCAGGTAGCGATTCGAGAGTTGATGAGAGAACTCTAGCAGAGCCAAAATCAGCACCAGGAGGCAGAACACAACTACTGCCAGGAAAGGATCAGAAAGTTTGAACACAAGCTAAAGCAAGCCAAGGGGCTTCTCAATGCTATCAGTCAGAGATCCTCTAAGGAAGAACCCAGAAGAGTCAAGCTCAAACGGCAGCCGCTCTGACGAATCCCAAGAGGAAGAAGTTCTTTGGAAAACAGCATGTCATGCAGAGACGTCAGCACCGCTGGAGATGGAGAGACCCAAAGATGGAAGAAGCCTGCCTTTGGCCTTGGTGACCACCACCATAGTCAGTTATGGACCAGGGTCATCATGGTCGACTCAAATGCGCATATACCCTGGAGCAGGCAAGGGGAATGGGGAAAGCCTTAGGCCCCCTCAATAAGGAAATATCTCTTGACTGGCTTACTAAAGTAAATTTCCTTCTCAGAATTAGGTAGGAGGATGCAGCAGCTCTAATCAAGGAGTGCATGCAAGGAGAAGACTTTGGCTCCCTCCTTGCTGACATTCAGGTTGCTGATACGGAGAACTTGCTCCAGTTATATGAGGGTGTGCTCAGGTTCTATTTTCCACACCAGAACCTGATAGGCCGGTATTATTCCGAAAGGTAGAGAGCACGAGTGGCCTGAGAAATACTTAAACCAAATTTTTTTTTTAGTTTATGTCATGCGACACTCCGGAGTTTATTGAGGCGGTGCTGCAGGGACTGACCCCCGCACTAAAGGTCACAATGGGAACCACAGAACTATCTCCCTAAGGGGAATAGAAGAGCAACTAAAGAAGGCTTATAAAATTCAGCGGGAAGCTTTTCCCATGCACAGTACCAACAAAAAGGTTGTGGTAGTGACTGAGAGGGGTAGTCAAGGGAAAGAAGTTCCCAAGAAAAGTTCTGGTTACAAGAGACCAGACAGGCAGCTCTCAAGAAAAGGAAGCTTTTGTGGAAGAGGCTGCTACTGGAGAGCTGCTACAATGTCTGGTAAAGCACAAAAAGGGCCAGGTAGTCTCCCAGATGCAGCAGCAGGAAGAACCCAGTCTACTGTGATGGGGTCAAGATCCCCTTTCTTCCCTGATAGTGGCACAAATCAGGAATGATCAATGGGGAAGACCAACAACATCTGTGGTTCTAAGGGGAGATTCTGGAGAATTTGAGCAGAAGATGCTCGATGATATTGGTGCCACCATCTCAATAGTGGGTATCCAATCTGAACCAAAGCTAAGAACTTACCTCTGAAAGAAGTAAAGGTCCTTCAAGGTTTCAATGGTAAAGAGAGCATAGTTTCTTTCTCTGAACCTAGTGAATGCAACATCAATCTGTCCGTTATCAAGACAATATTTGGAATCCAACAGCTGGATGGCAGTGGCATCCTGGGAATGGATGTACTTTCAAAAATGAAAGTGATAGTGGATCTGCCAAACAGATGACTAATGCAAGACCCACAGGGTAAAGGATGCCAAATCATACCTGTGTCCCAACATGCAGCAGCACTGCAGGCACTGGAGAAGCTGATCAATCCAAATTGGGAACCTGAAGTTAAAGCAGTGGCTATTCAACACTTAGAGACCTTTGCCAGCAATAAGCTGCAATGCACAAAAATTAAGGCTAAACTCATCGTGAAAGGCATCAATCTGAAACCTCAGCACCAATACCACTACCCTGCAGCAGCAGAGGAAGGGTTGACTGAAACCATCCAGGCGCTAGTGGACCAAGGGATGCTGACAGAAACTGAAAGCATCTGCAATTCACCTGTATGGCCAGTTTTAAAGGCTGAACAGAAAACCTGGAGGCTCACTTAAATTACAGGGAGTTAAATAAATTAATCCCTCACTTAAGTCCAGTTGTAGCTAAATTCAATAAAATAATGGCTACCATAACATCAGGAGCAAGATGGTTTTCAGTTTTAGACTTGTCAAATGCTTTCTTTTTGATCCCACTGCATAAGTCAACCTGGTACAAATTTGCATTCACCTTCAAGAACCGGCAGTATACATTCTGCCTCATCCCACAAGGATTCCACAGTGTGCCAGCTATTTGCAATCACCACATGACAAAAATGTGAGACTTCTTGGAAGACAGAGAGAGGGTCCTATGTCCATGATGTGGTGTTTGCCACCAGCAGTAAAGAAGAAAAAATAATGGCACTTGACAAAGTGCTGCAGAGAATCAAAGATACAGGGTTTTTGATCAGCCTGATGAACGCTCACCATCGAGCAATGACACATTACAAAGGAGCACAAGTGATCTGGTGAATTTTCTACAAAATGAAATAGCTGGAAAAGTTGCAGCAAGTCCTTTCTACAGTCTGTGCTTGGATGAGAGCCTTGATGTCATGAAGAATCCAGAGCTAATCATATGCATTCACTTTTTGACCGTGATTCCCACTGTTTTTCTGAAGGTGTTTTATGTCAGCTGCCTCAGAGATAGGCCTACTGGCAAATACATTTTTGAATGTATTCAGGTGAGAATGCAGGAGTGCTGTGTTAACTTTGACAATCTCTGCAGTTCGACAGCTGATGGGGCAGCAGCAATGCAAACTGCATGAGTAGAGTATTGAACTGCTTCCAGGAAAGGTGCACTGAGAAACTCTTTTTGTTTCTCTGTTTTGCCCACCAAGAAGTATTTACCAGGAAAGCTTCAATGGAAAGTATGGATGAGATTGAATCCATAGTGAAAAAATGGATCAATGCTGTCAACACCAGCAGTATCAATAAAGATTTGCAACTCTGTGTGAAATGGGCTGTGAGACACACAAGATGCTGCTGAATTACAACTCAGTCCACTGGCTTAGTTTTAATGACAGCGTACAGAGGCTCTTTGAGCTCTCGGAAGAGCTCGTTGAGGTTTTGAATAAAATTTCACTGGAACTGTCCCGAAAACTACAAGATCCAGAAGTGCATGGTTGCCTGCTCTTTTTGAAAGAGTTTTTACCAAAGCTTGCTTCCTTGAACCTGAAGCTTCAGAAACCTCAGCTAACAATATTTGATTGTCATCCTAAATGTATTAAGTACTTCAATACTATCACTGACAGTCCAGCACCTACAAGAGGAATGGACTTTTCAGTTTTTTATGAGCTTAGTCGGTTGGAATACACATCAAAAAGTTGGCTTAGGTACAACCGAATACCTGAGTATCCTCTTGGAGGATCTTGAAAATTGTTTCAGTGAGGGAAACTTTTTCCGTCAGTACAGTAACTCCTCACTTAAAGTCGTCCCGGTTAAAATTGTTTCATTGTTACGTTGCTGATCAATTAGGGAACATGCTTGTTTAAAGTTGTGCAATGCTCCCTTCTAATGTCCTTTGGCAGCCGCCTGCTTTGTCCACTGCTTGCAAGAAGAGCAGCTTGTTGCAGCTAGCTGGTGGGGGCTTGGAACCAGGGTGGACCGGCAGCCCCCCGATCAGCTCCCCATTCCCTTAAGTTCCCCGTGCAGCAGCTACCAAGGATAGCAATTGCAGCTTGTCCCTCCCCACACTGCCATGTGCTGCTGCTGCCCTCTGCCTTGGAGCTGCTCCCCCAGCCTCCTGCTTGCTGTGCAGGAGGTGGGGAAAGAGAGGCACTAATGTCAGGGTGTCCTCCTCCCCCTGCACCCTGCTTTCTCCTCCTTCTCCATATAGAGCAGGGTGGGGACACAAACTGAGAGATAAAGAGCCTGGGGTAGCAGCTGCTCTTTCAACTTCCTGATCCACTTAAACAGATAATGCACTTAAGAGTGGGTCAGCTTACTTAAAGGGGCAGTGTGCATTTCTCTCTCTTTCCCATACACAAGCTGTGTGTCTGTCTCTGTCTGCTATGCTATCTCCCCTCCATTCCTGATGCCTTGCAGAGTGTGAGGCTACATCGGGGTAGGCAACCTATGGCACGGGTGCAAAAAGTGGAACACAAGCTGATTTTCAATGGCACTCACACTGCCCAGGTTCTGACCACCAGTCCAGGGGGCTCTGCATTTTAATTTAATTTTAAATGAAGCTTCTTAAACATTTTAAAAACCTTATTTACTTATATATTACAGATTTATGGAGACCTTCTAAAAACGTTAAAATGCATTACTGGCACGCGGAACCTTAAATTAGAGTGAATAAATGAAAACTCGGCACACCACTTCTGAAAGGTTGCCAACTCCTGGGCTACATTAACAATGTGTTAACCCTTGAGGGCTCACCTGAGTGCTAGTTCATCATTTAGCTCAGGGGTTCTCAAACTGGGGGTTGGGACCTCTCAGGGGGTCATGAGATTATTACATGGGGGGTTGCGAGCTGTCAGCCTCTACCCCAAACCCTGTTTTGCCTCTGGCATTTATAATAGTGTTCAATATATTAAAAAGTATTTTTAATTTATATGGGGGGTGGTCGCACTGAGAGGCTTGCTATGTGAAAGGGGTCACCAGTACAAAAGTTTGAGAACCACTGATTTAGCAGCAAGGCATTCCCTGGGAAATATCCCACCCTCTAACTTCACCACCTCAACCAAGCTTCACAATCATCATAGCTGTGAACAGTATTAAACTGTTTGTTTAAAACGTATACTCTGTGTGTGTGTGTGTGTGTGTGTATATATATATATATATATAAATATAAAAAATATAGTTTTTTGGTGAAAAAAATTTCCCTGGAACCTAAACCCCCTATTTACATTAATTCTTATGGGGAAATTGGATTTGCTCAACATCGTTTCGCTTAGTTGAATTTTTCAGGAACATATCTACAAAGTTAAGTGAGGAGTTACTGTATACCTTCGTGACTGGCCCATTCAGCAATTCTGGTTCAGATTTTTTGGCTACAAACTGCCTTGCAAGATAGATTAGCTTCCTTTGACTTCTTGGATTTAAGGAATCTCAAGTTCCTCATACTGAAAATGTGCAATGATTCAAGAATGAAAACATACTTCTGTCAGCCTGCTGTTACAGTACAGGAGTTATGGAGTAACAACGTGTACCTGTTTGAGGACACCTACAAACCCCTAGCTAAAATTTCTTTGCTTTTCTTGTCTCTGTTTTCTACTATGGTGCTGTGTGAGAGAGCATTCAGTGCACTTCATTTCCTGAAAAACAAGTACTGAAAGTGCTAAGTTTCTCTTCTAATTTCACAGGCGATCCAATATCCTGCAAACTTTCCCTTCAAAAAGCTGTTATTGCAAGTAATCTGATCCACACAACAGATGTGGTAAAACCCAGAACTTTTGTCACACTGTATTTCTAACATACAATATAATAGGCTTATGTTTGTTGTTAATATTATTATTGGATTGATTTTTTTGTCAGGTGGAAACTTATTTCAGAAACAATTTGCAGATTTTTTTATTATTATTTGGACTTGTATTACGTCAAAACATTTTTAATTTTACATCAGAATTGTTGTACAACCACTTTTACCAAAAAAAACAAAAGAATAATAAAAAAGACAAGAACATCCAAAGCACCTTATTTCTGTTTCGATTCCATTAGGTCCAGTAATGAATACAGAGAACTGCATTTTTTTTTGAGTCTGCAGAAGAAAACCCAAAACCTTACATAAATAATTTACAATGATTTGGATGTATCTATTACTTTATTAACTTTAGGAAAAATAAATTTTGGGAAAAAAGTGTCAGTATGGACACCAGCAAGAGTTGGTGACCACACTGAGGCCACCTATTCTCAAAGATTGTTAATGTTTCTGAGATTGCTCCCATTAGTTCCTTATGTAGCCTGAGATGAATTTCATCAGAGGCTCTACTGATCTGAATACAGCTAACTTATCTAAATATTCAGCCTGTTCTTTCCTTATTTTGGCTTGCATTCCTTCCCCTTTATTGATCATCACTTCTGTATGTGGTCACTATTAACTCTTGTCAGCAATGACTGAAGCAAAATCGGTTTTAAATACTTCAGCCTTTTTTATGGCATCAGTTATTAACTCTCCTTCCCCACCAAGTAACAGACCTCCACTTTCCTTCATCTGTCTCTCATTCCTAGTGTATATAATGAACCTCTTCTTACTGCCTTCCTATGTCCCGTGCAGGCTGTAACTTGCGTTGTACCTTAGCCTTTCTGCTGTTTTCCAAGAACTTGGACACGTCTTTTGTTCTAAATCCCCAGGTTTGGCAGGGTTCATTTTTTGGCGTTCAGAGCATTACTGGCCTGCTGCTACCTGTGCCTTTTCTCCTGTCTTCCAGCTCCCCCGGGCGCCGCCTTCCTCAGGTTTCCCCAAACGCTGCGCGTGTACGAAACGTGCCCTGCAACAGCGAAGACGCAGCGCGCTGTGTGAGCCATTCGCGCAGGGCCCCCTCCCGGCAACCACAGCACTGGGGGGTTACCAGAGGCACCCCCGTCGGCGCCTCCTTCCCTGCTCCTGCGCGCGCCCGCCGCCAGCGCTGGGATCTGCGCGCGGCGACACCCTCTCCGCCCGCCACGCACAGGCTCCTTGCTAGCGTCTCGCCTCCGCCCGCCCCTCCCGCGCGGGCCGGGCTGAGCCTGGCTGGGGGACGCGGTGCTAGCACGGTTCCGCGCGGCAGCCCGGTCCTAGGCCTGGGATACGCAGGGGAGTCAGCGCCCCTCCCCCGGCCCGAGGCTGGAGCAGAACGGCTGAGCCCAGAGAGCCCGTAGCCCCGCCCCCGCAGAGAACGAGAGGCAGACGACCAGAGCCGCTTAACGCGCGCGCGCTTCTAGGCCTCAGTGCCGTTAGCACCACGCGCCTGCTGCCCCGCCTGCTCACGAGCACAATCAGAGTCACGTGTCCCGCGCCCTGCTGGTGGGGGGTGGCTGAGTCTCTCTGGGGCCGGCAGGGGGCGCTGTAGCAGGCGACACGGCGGCTGCGCCGGGCTCCGGGCGGCCGGTAGCAGCGCTGAGCGATGGTCGGGGAGGATGGAGCTGCTACCCCTGAGGCTGCGCAGCCCCCAGCGGACCCGAGCCCTGGCAGTGGCGGCGGCGGCTACGACGGCAAGTGCGTCTTCTGCA
Organism: Chelonoidis abingdonii; assembly: GCF_003597395.2. Taxonomy (NCBI): domain Eukaryota; kingdom Metazoa; phylum Chordata; order Testudines; family Testudinidae; genus Chelonoidis; species Chelonoidis abingdonii. The sequence goes on from NC_133771.1 coordinate 100,125,011, forward strand.
GGATCAGCCGTCGGGAGGAGCCGGGCACCGCGCTGCTGCCCTGCGAGGTGAGGGGAGCCGAGCACCGACCCCGCCCTGCCGGCCTCTGAGCCCTGGCCTCGCGCGCCTCGCCTCGCCTCGCCCTGCGGCCCGGAGGCGTTGTGAGGAGCCGGGACCCCACAATTGAATGTGTCTAAATCGGGGTCTCCGGGCATCGCCCTGCAGAGCCGGCAGTGACAGCGCGGCGCTTGGGCGTGAACCGGCGGCGAGCCCGGGGCGGGCGGCAGGGACCTGGCTAGGGCAGTGTGGCAGACCTGGGGTCTGTCTCCTCTGTCGCTGACCCGTCCCTGTGGGAAGTTGCTGATCCTGCAGTTGAGAGAGAATTTTCTCACAGGTCTGGGAAACAGAGCCCAGGGGCTCCCAAGGGAAGTGCAGGGGTGCCCCAGACTCGACTGAGCAGAAACACTGCGAAAGGTGTGGTGATTCATGACTTTATAGATTATTCTCCATTCTCCTCATTACTGCACAGTAACAAGCAAATAAAGATGTGCAGTCTGTGCTGCAGAGCCAGTGCTGGGATTGTCCAAATCTCAGTAGTTCTAGTTGAATGATCTGTAACTCACCTAATCTACGGTTTTTTCTAGCTAACTAGTCAGTTCAGGGGTTATCTTCATCTGCTGTTTGTTAGTGTCCTGCTGCTTGGAACAATATTTAAACTGGTTTAGTTTAAATCATTCTTCCCTGCCTTGCCCAGAAAGTGGGATAGGTGGGGTCCAACAGTAGAGTATGAGGGTACAACTAAACTTTTTTCAATCTTAACTTTGAGGTTGGGCTGGGGTTTGGGGCAGTAAATGTAGCTTAAAATGTGTATTTGAAAATTAAAATATCTGGTTTATTCTTTATCATTTCACTTAATCTATAGGGAAAATTTAATTTCCAAATGTCAGTAAATGACAGGTTCTTAGTTTTACCCGTAATCATTCTGTAGATTAAATGTTGTGGTACTGGACTAATACAATAATTCACAGATTTAAGTCCTGAACCTGCATGGGGCTCTAAGTAAACACAGGGGTCTGCCTGTATGGAGTTCCTTGTGGGTTTGGGGCCAGCATAGCTAAAATGCTGGAAGATCTCCTACACTAATGTGATGGAGATATTAGTGAAATGTTCATCAGAAAGGCAGTCACTCAAAATTTCTCACTATTCTGAGCGGTATCCTTACAGTAGGAGAGCATCAGAACTTTGGGGAGACCTGGATGAGGAGTGACTGATGATGTAACTATTTACCAGCCTTCTTGCTTTTTGTGGACTAATTCCAATATGCATCTTGTACATCACTGAGATAAATACTTGTGAAGCTAATGCTACAGTTTATAGAACTATAATGTGATTTGAATAACCATAGAGTGCTCCACTGTGTGAATGCCACTTCAGGTCCAGTAAAAGTGATTTTATGTTGTCTGCTGTTTTCTAATATGTTAATTTTAGTAAGAGATTAATATGTTGTTGTTGTTCCATTAGTCTGAAGGCCTAGTCTGTTTTAGAGATATCAGACCTGGGGCCCGACACCATTATCTAGTAGTGCCGATAGAGCATATGGGAAACTGCAAGACTCTAAAGAAAGAGCACATACCACTAGGTAAGACTGTAACTATGGCTATTGCATGAATCAAAAGAAAACAGTTGTGGATCATTGTTTATTCCTGTAGAGATGCATGCCACAGTATATTGTCAATTGCATTGTAGTTTTGAGCATTATTTTGTGGATAAAGATATGTTCTGGGAATGGGTAACACTGTCAGGGTAGATTAATTTAAATCAGTTTTTAATCACGACTTAAATCAGCAAACAGAAAGCACTGATTTTAAGTGATTGATTTAAATCTAGTTTTGCAGGTGTACTTTTGGGAATTCTTTTCCTAAAGAAAGATTGGTATGATTTGGTACTTCATAGTAACCAGAAGGATATGCTATATCTATACATTTAGTCAATATATGACATCACACATTTATTCAGATTCTTAATTATTATATTTCTTTATGTTAGAAATGAGTGAATGATTCACTTCTTGTTTACTGGATGATACATTTTACTTCTGATTTGTCAAACTGTATTTCGAAGGAAGTTGAAATTCAATAAAAATGCACAAACAATATTTTAAAATTGTCTTATTTAACTAAAACAACCTTAACTGTGCTGCATTTGTTTTAAAAAAAAGCCTATTACAACAAATTTTAATTTAAAATGGATTTCTTAAACAAAACACAGAGTATCTGTAGTTAGTGCATTGAACTGATTGGCACTGGTCACCATGTCCTTCAGGATTTTAGAACTAGTAAGTATCATCCTTTCACACCTAGTTTTTATTCATAGATTGGAAGAAGAAAACATGCTTTCCTGCTTTTTTCAACTTCTGATTGGTTTCTCAACTTTGAATGAACTAGTCCTTGAATTGAGCAAATTGAATAAACTGAAATGTAGAAAATATTCTCTCTGCACCTGCAGAAGAGGCAAATGCTATCAAAGGCTGGCTTAGAACATTTTCAAACCCTGCTTCTAACAGTTAGCGAGTGTATTCCACCAGTTCACTGGTTTGATTTTTCTTTAAAACTATGGAAGCAAATATGTACTGCTTGAATATTTATTTCAATTATTTTAATAGGTTATATTAAGTTTAGGTAAAGGCCTTGACATAGGTTGTCAAAGTATATTTAATTATTGTAATAAACCTTTAAAAATTAAATTTGAAAAGGCTGATTTAAATTTAAAAAGTCAATTTTTTTTGTTTTGTTTTATGAAGAGATCACTGGTTTTCCTCCATCCCAGTATCAGAGGATTACTGGATAGTAGTATATTAGGGCTTGTTTACACAGGGAATTTGACAGGCATAGCTATAGCAGAATAGTTATAATTATTCTGCTGTGGCTATGGTGGTATAAGTCCTCTGGGTGGATACTCTGTTTTGGGTTAATAATTCTACTGTAGCTATGTCAGTCAATTTGCCGGTGTATACAAGCCCTAAGATCCAAGAATATAGCTATTTCTTCTTGTTTGAAGTTGCAGATGTAGTTCAGATTGGTTGAAAATCTTTGTTAATGCTTTTCGTAAAACCTTTTTTTCTTTTGGAGAATGGAGAGAGAAGAAATGGAAGGTATTTTATTACTAGCCTTACTACCCGGGCTAAATTGGGATTTTGTTTATTAATGATGTTGGAAAGATAGTACAGTTTCTAAAGCTAGGTGCAGTTTCAGTGAGAACAGATGCCTTTTTTTGGTTTGGTTTGGTATTTTTAATCAGCTTGTAGTATTCATAAAATGTCAAAGATTTTCTGGTTTAAAAAATCCTGGCCACGCTCCATGATTGCTTTAGTCTGCAAGAAATGTTCTGATTAGCTATGTGTGTTAAGCATCAGAGAGAGAGACTATGAAATGTTTATTCTTGTTAACGTGAACGTTAATTTTTGTCCTGAGTTTCTCATTCAACCTAGTTAAACCTCAAGAAAGTTTAAAAAAAACAAAAAAAAACAAACCCCAAGAATTTTAAAAATGAATCTGAAAGATTCTGGATTAACAGTCCTAGTCCTTGTGTATTCTGGCATTTTTTCTTAACATCTCTTACTGTTTCACTAACATCAGTGCAGCTTGGAGTACTAGGGCTTGGCTACACTCACACTTTACAGCGCTGCAAGTTTCGCGCTCAGGGGTGTGAAAAAACACCTCCCTGAGTGCTGCAAGATACAGCGCTGTAAAGCGTCAGTGTAATCAGGGCGGCAGCGCTGGGAGCGTGGCTCCCAGCTCTGCACGCTACACCCATAAAGGATGTGGTTTACATGCAGCGCTGGGAGAGCTGTCTCCCAGCACTGCCTCTCCGACCACACTCACACTTCAAAGCGCTGCCACGGCAGCGCTCTGAAATTCGAAGTGTAGCCATACCCTTAGTATAGGCTGGCCTTTGTCCTGTTTGCTGCTGTCAGACTTTAAGAAAAATGCTAGGCCCTAGAGATTGAAGTCCAGCAGCTATCTATAAAACAGATAATCACTGGGGGCAACAGAGAAAACTTCCTCATTCTGACCCACTAATATTCATCAGCATTGGCCTAGAGGTTTTAGGCACGAGAAGATAAATTTTTGGCCTTGCTGAAGCTGCCAAAAATGGTGCCAAAATATGGGTGGAAGTTTTTTGATGTGGAAGTTTGACCACTAAAGTGGATGGACACCACCTTTGCATTTCACTTTCATCATCAGACAGCCACATCTAACAATCTGCACTAGATACAAATCAGTGAAGGGTTTGTATTTAATTATCACTCCTATGAGTTTTCCAATTTATCCCTGCTACTAAATTGTTAAAAATTTTAAAACAGTATTTTACAAAACAATTTTATGGACTGGAAGAGTTTGGGGCTGTTACAGAGAAGTACCCATTTTTTTAGATTTCTCATTATTTAGAGGCATTTAGTGCATTACATTTAGAGTTTACATTCAATTTAACCTCTTTTCTACTTAGTGGAGAAAATGATGGAAGCTGGAAAGAACATCCTTCAGCAAAATAATTTTACTGACTTGAACGATATAAGGTATATAACTTGCTTTCTGGATATATCTAGTACACTACTGACTTTTTTTTACAACAGTACTTAGTCTGATAGTGGTAGCAAGAGCGGCATTGTTAATTGAGAGAAATACCCTTGGGAATTGATTAGGATTTGAAATACAGCGTGAGCTCTCTGGTAGAATGCACAAACATGGGACCATAAACTGTTCTTCCACTGATACATTTTTAGTGCAGAGTTAATTTGATTTGACTGTTTGGTAAAATATAGCATGATTCTATATGAAATTAGTTTCCTGTTTGTTTTCTAGAACATGTTGAATGTAGCAAAATAGTGTTGCAGTTTGAGGTTTGTCTATGGCCAGGCCTTGGGGAAAACTTTAAACTAACTTCAGAAGGCTGCCCTGACCAGGTGCCAATAGCATGCTTTGGAGTCCAAAGTAGAGATGAACTTCCTGGCCTTATCCATATGGAACCCTGGGTCTCTATTTGAGATGAGTTTGAATGTGGTTGAGCTTATGCTAGTCTCAAATGCTGTTTTAAAGAATTTGTTTGAAAAGAGTTGGGGCCCTGCCATGCTAGCAAGCAAAAGCGTGTTTCAGATATCATAAGTGCTTTAAAACTATATTTAAATACTTTGGGCTTGAACCATGTTTCCCAGAATGGATAGGCACATATTTTTGTGGCTGAAGAAGTTGGAGGGTACCTTTCATTTAGGAGACAGCTTATTGCTGATTTCACTGTTAGATGTGATGCATTTTTGGTAGTATGTTAAAATCTTCTTTTTCTTAATAGGAAAATATATTTAACTGCCAACATTGTGAGAAATAATCCCCTAAATTGAGATGTTGTCTTGACAGCCTGAGTGAAGGAAGGGGTATTAATGTTACTGTATGAACCCTTGACTTAAACAAATAAAAATACCCCTTAACACATATTATAGTTTCTGTCATTTCAATTTTATGACTTTTTGTGGGGGGAAAAGCAGTGAAAATTAAAAAAAAAAGTTTGGTCACATAAATATTTGTGTTTGCTGCTAGATCTGTGAAGTAATTCTGGTACTCCAGACAAAAATCTACAGTTCAACACAATCAGCCCGTGACATAGTTTTAAGATGTTCTAGCCTCTGTCTGAATTAATGCAGCTGTTTTTTTCCCCTCCTCCACTCTTCTCAAGGATGGGATTCCACTGGCCTCCATTCTGCTCAATATCTCACTTACATCTTCATGTCCTGGCCCCAGCCAGTCAGTTGGGATTCTTGTCCAGGATGATATACAGAATCAATTCCTATTGGTTTATCACGGTAAGTGCAGCACAGTTGGTTTGGTAGGTTTCCAGCTGCAAGCATAAAATGTGAAAGCTTTCAAATGATTTGAAATAGTGATCTGCTCGGGTCTAATTTTAATGCCTGATCCAAATCCGATGTGCCCCATGGCCAATCTAAACCATACCCAAGCCTCAGAGGTAGAGTTGTTTTCAGACCTAGCCCAACTTGAATCCAATACTTCCCTCTGAATCTGAATTATTGTTACCCCCACATCCTGGGGGCTCAATATGGTAAGCGCTGCTTTTTTCCATGCCTGCAATCCATCTCTGGTGAAGTTGGGACAGTTGCTGTGCTGTGGAGTGAGTGTGCCAACGAGTCATAGAAATTCCCACTCCTCTTCATACACAGCACAGCAAGGTGTCAGTGGGCAGCAAGAACAGGGCATGCAGCTGTTGGTGCACCGACCCCATGGGTAGGAGAAGGAGATTAGAGCCTACTCAACACAAGCCTGAGATGTTTCAACTGTTTTCAGATCTAACCTAACACTTATAGTCGGGTCCCACTGGGTTCGGGTCATAGAGTTTAAGACCATAAGGGACCATTGTGATCATCTGATCTGACCTACATGTTGTAGGTCACGGAACTGCATCCACTCACTCCAGTAATAGACCTGTAGCCTCTGGGTGAGTTACTGAAGTCCTCAAATCATGATTAAAAGACTTAGGTTACAGAGAATCCACAGTTTACACTAGTTAACCCGCAGTTGCCCTGTGCTGCAGAGGAAGGGTTGCAAGGTTCTAGTTTGAAATGTATAATACAATGCAAAAATCTTTAGTTATCCATGTTAAAACTACTGTTTGAACAGTTATTTTGAGGAAGACATTTGTATAATTTTTAATTCGGGATTACTTATATCTTCCTTGAGCAAATGTCAAGGTAAAACTCAGTGTGCTTTACTTGATCGTTTACAACCTTTTCCTTTTTAAGGCAAATGTGGTGTTAAAATATGAGTAGTACAAACTACTGTATAGTTTTAGATCTAATATATGGCCTATATTAAAAATGCAAATACAGTAAAACTTGGAAACAAGAAAAAATACTTGTGACCAGTGTGGTAGCCTAAGAGACTGTTCATAGAATGTCAGAGTTGGCAGGGACCTCAGGAGGTCATCTAGTCTAGCCCCCTGCTCAAAGCAGGACCAATCCCCAAACAGATTTTTGCCTCAGATCCCTAAATGGCCCCCTCAAGGATTGAACTCACAACCCTGGGTTTAGCAGGCTGGTGCTCACACCACTGAGGTATCCCTCACTCAGTTAATGGGATACATAGCATTTCACCAGTTCAGTCCTGCTTGAGTGAAAAGTTACTGCCATCTGATGGCTGCTGTTCAGTCGCTTATATGCTGTTTTGCTGGTCTCAGTCCAGTCCACAAATGTCCACTTCACAAAAAATTTTCTGTTGCAGCAAAAGTACCAAATATTGCCAAATCTCCACTAAGATCGGTAAGAGCAGAATTGGCATGGAGACTGAATAATTGACTAATCTTGAGAAGTTATCTTTTAAGAGTTGAGGCATGCTGGCAGGGCAGGGTGGAGAAGGCTTCTGGGCTACAGCTGTGCTGAATAAAGAGAAAAACCTACACTTTTAGTACAGCAGCACTATCCTGTTAAGTGAGACAGACCCTCCACATAAGAGCTAGAAAAATCCCTGTCTTGCCTTTGGCTTAAGGGAGTGTTGCTGGGACATAGGATCTGTAAAGGTGAATAAAAAGCCAAGAGAGGGCTTTTTCTGAGATGACATTATAAAGATAAATACAAATAACATAAAATGGAAAACATACTTGAATGTTTGACACTTGATTTTGAAAGAATGGAAATCAAGATTCAGAATTACATTAAATTATAGAACTCAAAATTTAATTACCTAACTTTAATAGCAAATGAACTGTTTGAGTATTTAACCTTGTTTAATTGTCCTCACCAGGTGAGCTTGGTAACATGCTAAAGGTCTGGTTTCCCATAACAGTTAGCAAGTATATTAATATCTTGAAGGCAAATGTTGAGGCACTTAAGTGGCGTGCGTTTTTAGGTTCCGGTACCCAGTGAGTCTCAGTAAGATCTCAGATGCATGTTCAAATGAAAAGGATAACTTAATAGGACTGGCAGAAAAGGTCAGAAATACCCTAGGCTCCCAATTACAATTGTCAACCGAGTTGCTCCTAGCTTGGCTCTTAAGGGCCATCTAAAATAGGTTTAGGGCTCCTCATGCCTAATACCTAGTGTGCCCCAGTTTAGTCTGCTGAAGGAATTTGGATATCTCTAGAAATCCTTTAGTAAGTTCCACATTATGTCTCACTTGGGGCCCTCTCCACATTGTTCTTCCATGTTGATGAGTCACCCGTAGGCTGCCCTACCTTTGCTTGGCTAGGTGTCCAAGTATGAAGTCAACAGCAGTACCAGCTCCTTGTGCCCCAGCTTTCATAACTCAGCTGTTTCTAAGCATACTTCTCTTAGGTTTCCAAAACACCTGCCTGGGTGACCCACACATGACCAGTCATCATCCCAATTGCCTCAAAACTTTCTCCTTTTTCTACTGAACTACTAACCTTCCAGTGGTAGAGGGAGAAAACTAGTGAATCTATTGCTCTAGCAGATTTAACTTCTGGTTTACATCCTGGCTATGTGAAGCAAGAAGCACTCACTGTTCTGCTTAATGTATCTGGTACACATTCACCTTAAACTAAGGGTATGTCTGCACTACGAAATTAGGTTGATTTAATAGAAGTTGATTTTTTTAGAAATTGATTTGATACAGTCAATTGTGTGTGTGTGTCCCCACTAAGCGCATTGAGTCGGCGGGGTGCGTCCACAGTATCGAGGCTAGCGTTGACTTTCAGAGCATTGCACTGTGGTAGCTATCCCACAGTTCCCACAGTCTCTGCCGCCCATTGGAATTCGGGTTTGAGCTCCCAGTGCCTGACGGGGCAAAAGCATTATTGCAAGTGGTTCTAGGTACATGTTGTCAGGCCCCCCTCCCTCCCTCCGTGAAAGCAATGGCAAAAAATCGTTTCTCGCCATTTTTCCTGAGTTACCCATGCAGACAACATACCATGGCAAGGATGGTGCCCGCTCAACTCACTGTCAACGTATGTCTCCTGGGTGCTGCTGGCAGATACAGTACTGCAGTGCTACACAGCAGCATCCCCTTGCCTTGCGGATGGCAGATGGTACAATACGACTGCCAGCTGTCGTCTTCGTCCCGTGGGTGCTCCTGGCCGGCCTTGGTGAGGTCGGTCGGAGGCAGCTGGACAAAAATGGGAATGACTCCAGGTCATTCTCTTCTTTAAGTTTCGTCTAAGGGAGATTCAGTCCTGCCTGGAATATCATGCCAGCTGGAGGCTTCTGCCTCATGCTGCTTTCCCAGTCGGCAGCACCATGCGGTCGCACCTATGCCTTGCTTCCATGGCTCATGAAGCCTGGACAGTAGTAAGGAGCAGTTCAACTATAGGCTGAGCAAGTGCATAAGGGTGGTAGAATGTGCCTTTGGACATTTAAAAGCTCGCTGGCTCAGTTTACTGACTCGGTTAGACCTCAGCAAAACCAATATTCCCATCATCGTTATTGCTTGCTGTGTGTTCCACAATATCTGTGAGAGTAAGGGGTAGATGTTTATGGTGGGATGGGAAGTTGAGGCAAATCGCCTGGCTGCTGATTACGTGCAGTCAGACACCAGGGTGGTTAGAAGAGCACATCAGGGCGCGCTGTGCATCAGAGAAGCTTTGAAAAGCAGTTTCATGACTGGCCAGGCTACAGTGTGAAAGTTCTTATGTTTCTCCTTGACGAAAACCTGCCCCCTTGATTCACTCTACTTCCCTATAAGCCAACTGTCCTCCCCTCCTGCCTTTGATCTCCGTTTGCAGAGGCAATAAAGTCATTATTGTTTCAAATTCATGCATTCTTTATTAATTCATCACAGAAATGAGGGGATAACTGCCAAGGTAGCCCGGGAGGGGTGGGGAAGGAGGGAAGCGCAACGGTGGGGTAATTGTAGGGGCACCCCCTAGAATGGCATGCAGCTCATCATAGAAGTGGCATGTCTGGGGTTCTGACCAGGAGTGGCCATTTGCCTCTCTGGTTCTTTGGTAGGCTTCATGCGGCACTGCTGTGGGTCCCCGTTATAACTTTTATCCTTCATGTCCTTGGAGATTTTTTCAAATATTTGAGCATTTCATCTTTTGGAATGGAGTTTGGATAGCATGGATTAGTCTCCCCATAGAGCGATCAGATGCAGTACCTCCTGTTTGGTCCATGCTGGAGCTCTTTTGTGATTCTGGGACTCCGTGGTCACCTGTGCTGATGAGCTCTGCATGGTTACCTGGGCTGATCAGCTCGCTACGCTGGCTAAACAGGAAATGAAATTCAAAAGTTAGTGGGGCTTTTCCTGTCTACTTGGCCAGTGCATCTGAGTTAAGAACATAAGAACGGCCATACTGCATCAGACCAAAGGTCCATCTAGCCCAGTATCTGTCTATCGATAGTGGCCAATGCCAGGTGCCCCAGAGGGAATGAAGCCAACAGGCAGTGATCAAGTGATCTCTCTCCTGCCACCCATCTCCATCCTCTGATGAACAGAGGCTAGGGACACCATTCTTAACCCTTCCTGGCTAATAGCCATTTGTGGACTTAGCCACCATGAATTTATCCAGTTCCCTTTTAAACATTGTTATAGTCCCAGCCTTCACAACCTCCTCAGGTGGGAGTTCCACAATTAACTGTGCGCTGTGTGAAGAAGAACTTCCTTGGATTTGTTTTTAAACCTGCTACTGTTTGTTTCATTTGATGACCCCTAGTTCATGTATTATGGGAATAAGTAAATAACTTTTCCTTATCCACTTTCTCCACATCACTCATGATTTTATATGCCTATCATATCCCCCACTTAGTCTCTTTCCAAGCTGAAGAGCCTAGCCTCTTTAATCTTTCCTCATATGAGATCCTCTCCAACCCCTAATCATTTTAGTTGCCCTTTTCTGAAACTTTTCTAGGGCTAGAATATCTTTTTTTTGAAGTGAGGAGACCACATCTGTACACAGTATTCGAGATGTGGGCATACCATGGATTTATATAAGGGCAATAATATATTCTCAGTTCTTATTCTCTATCCCCTTTTTATGATTCCTAACATCCTGTTTGCTTTTTTGACCGCCTCTTTGCGCCACTTGCGTGGACATCTTCAGAGAACTATCCACAATGACGCAAGATCTTTTTCCTGACTCGTTGTAGCTAAATTAGCCTCCATCATATTACTATGTATAGTTGGTAGTTATTTTTCCAATTGCATCACTACATTTATCCACATGAAATTTCATTTGCCATTTTGTTGCCCAATCCACTTAGTTTTGTGAGATCTTTTTGAAGTTCTTCACAATCTGCTTTGGTCTTAACTATCTTGAGTAGTTTAATATCATCTGCGAACTTTGCCACCTCACTGTTTACCCCCTTTCTCTGGATCATTATGAATAAGTTGAATAGGATCTGGTTCCGAGGATCCCTTGGGGAACACCACTAGTTACTCCTCTCCATTCTGAGAATTTACCATTAATTCCTACCCTTTGTTCCTGTCTTTTAACCAGTTCTCAATCCATGAAAGGACCTTCCCTTTTATCTCATGAGAGCTTAATTTATGTAAGAGCCTTTGGTGAGGGACCTTGTCAAAGGCTTTCTGGAAATCTAAGTGCGCTATGTCCACTGGATCTCCCTTGTCCACGTGTTTGTTGACCCTTTCAAAGAACTCTAATAGATTAGCTACATACATTAGCTAACTTCCAGTCATTGGGTGTCCAGAGCGGTTACAATGGAGCAGTGTGGGACAGCCAATACTGTCGAATTGCATTGACACTACCCCAAATTCGAGCCAACAGAGTCGATTTCAGCGCTAATCCCTTTGTCGGGGAGGAGTACAGAAACCGATTTTAAAAGCCCTTTAAATCAACAAAAATGGTTTGTTCATGTGGATGGGTGCAGGGTGCTAAATTCAACCTAAACTCATAGTGTAGTCCAGGGCTAAATGTGTTGCTTTCAGTGGGATATTCTGGATTTATGGAAGACCAGTTATTAACCTGGAGATCCATTGGTCATAGGGTTAATATCTTGCTTCTTTTTTCCTGCAGGCTGAACAGCTGATTGAACGACTGCAGACTGAAAATGTTGCCAGTTGAAAGCACCTTGCCTAGTTCTGGATCACAAATCAATTTAGATTTTGTTCTTTGAACTCTGATTAAGATTACACAGTTTGGTGCAACTATTTAAGTTTTTTTTTTTTTTTTAAGAAAAGGAAAAGCTTGAATTGATTGCCTATTCCTTCAGGGCAAGAAACTTTTGATTGTCTACCTAATTCTTAATGTATGTATACTCAAGTTTTCTGATAATAGATGCAAAATATTTGACTGGAAAATAGAGTAATATATAAAACACTAGTTCTAGTAAAACAGAGTATAAACAGTAATGGTTTGAATGTATTAAAACTGGGAAAATTTTCAACAGTAAGTATTAATAGCATGTACACTGTACCAAGTTGAATGCTTAAAAGTGGAATCTAGCTTTTTTATTTAAAAAAAAAAAATTGGGGAATGCAATAGTGTTTAAAACGTACAGGTTTCCTTTAGTACTTGCATGAGTTATGCTGGTGATGTCTAGTTCTTAGTAGGTACAGTGCTAAAGATAGACACTACTGTTTTTTGGTGCTAAACCATCACTGTATCTTGCATGGTAATGGTCTGTAGCAAGTGCTAAACATAACATATTGAGCCCAGAATATGAAGATGCTTTAGAACATAGAATTTAGTTTAAATGTGCGTAGGAATGTTTATATGATGGACTTGGATTGAGATTGTTACTTGTCTTGAATATTAATTCTCTAAATAATTTAACTGTACATTTAAAAATCTTGTCAAGAGTTTGGATGGATTGAATTAACACACTTGCCTCTGGGAATCAAGTTTAAACTAGAACCTAGATCAAGGACTTGTCTACACAGTGCATTAGTCAGCACTGCAAGAGCAGGGTGTAAATTCTAGTGTACATTACTCTGTTGCATACTAACTAGCCTGTGTGGCTCCTGCTGGAACGCACTAAAAGATCCCTAGCGTGTGTGAATGTAGTCCTGTTTCAAACAGTACTACATTCACACACACTAGGGATCTTTTAATGCAGTGGTCCCCAACGCGGTGCCCGCGGGCTCCATGGCGCCCGCTGGGGCATCTATCTGCACCTGCCTACTGGCCCGCGGACAAGCATCCACCGAAATGCTGCCGAAAAGCATCAACGTCAAGAAGTATTGCTGCCGAAATGCTGCTGAAAAGCAGCGTCATCAAGAGGCGTTGACACTGTTTTTCGGCGGCATTTCAGTGGTGACGCCTCTTGACGTTGCCGCTTCTCGTGGCATTTTGGCAGATGCTTGTCTGCCGGCCACGGTCCTCAGTGTCTCGTCGTTTGGTGCCCACCAGATGAAAAAGGTTGGGGACCACTGTTTTAGTGCATGCCAGTGAGGTTCCCATGGGCCAGTTTGCAACATGGTAGTGTGCACTAGAATTTTACATCCTTCTCGTGCAGACGAACACACTGGGTAGACAAGGCCTAACATATGGTTCTACTGAATGTCACTTGGATTTACTTATGCCATGGCTAAATTTGATTCCTAACTATTATAGGTCACAAGATAAATTGTTCATTGATGATGGGTCTTGTTCTTGAGCTCACCACACACAACTACCATATAATCTGATAGATTTTGGCATATCTGGGACTCAGGCAAAGCCCAAATCTGAAATATTCATGTGATGCGGTGTCAAAGAGTTGCATGAGGAGGTGTTCACAGGGCCTGTCTGCACTGTGTCTGGCTTTAGCCAGTTCTGTCGGTCCCTCATTTTTATGAGCACCAAATTAGTTCAGATCATTTGAAAAGAAAAAATTTCAGGATAATAATCTTATCCCGTGTTTGTTTGGTGTTTTTTTTGTTGGTTTGTTTCTACCAAACCATTTTGCATTTACCTAATTGAAACCAGTGCCCTTAGCATCTACATGTTAACAGCCAAGGAAGTGGTTATCTAATGCACCTGCAGGTTTCTCTGAGAAATCTTGAAGTGCTTGCCAAGGATCCTGTTGTCTTACTGATGCAATGTTTTGTAATGTTTTATTTATGTAACACCTTACTTGTATATAGTACTTGAAGTGTTAAGAATATGCAGACCAAAGAACAAAATTCCCTGCCATAAAGAGCTTACTTCTGTCTCTCTTTTCTCTGAGACATTGCACTTAGGCTGTCTCTGCAGTTGGAGCTGAGGGTGTGGTTCCTGGACATACTTGTGCTAGCTTTGCTTAAGTTAGCATGCTAAAAATAGCAGTGTAATTTATGGTAGGGGGGGAGGCCTGAGCTGTGGCATGAGCTAGCTGTCCTGCTTGTATCCCACCCAGACGTTACCTTCTCAAGGCAGCTAGCCCATGCTGCCACTTGCTGCTGCCTGTGTGACTCTGGCTACACTGCTATTTTTAGCATGCTAGATTGATCAAAGCTAGCACCTGTACATCTACCGGAGCTGGGAAACGCATCTTCAGCTCCAAATATAGATGCCATGTTAGTGTCTTGATCCTCTTCTTACAGGGGATTGCCTTGTAACTTGCAGTACTTTGGAGTCTGGTTTATTTCAGAATGGTGCTAGGAAGACTTCGACTCATTCCTTTCAATAATTAGGGAATCAACTCACACATCCTGACTTGATTAAAATATTAGGATGCCAATATATTAACATCTTTTTTTAAAACAGTGTTAAAAATACTGCTCATGAATATTGTGGTAGTGAGGTAATTTATGTAACTATACTTTACTGATATGCATCATTACAAGCTACTTTTATGAGCCAGTTTTAAAATATTGTGGAAAAGCTTAATAAAAACCAGAAGTAGTAAATGTTAACCTAGGCTTCTTGGAATATTTTATAATTCGGTCAGAGGTAGATGGTTGAATTTAACTGTTTTATTCTTAGGTGTCATACCTTTGCAGAGCTGCTAAAATGTGAAAATGAAAAGTATCTTAACTCTGGTATAGAAAATGTAGACAGGGTCACATTCAGTGCTTAAAATGAAACTCTAGTGAGACAGATGGTGCTGGAAACCGTTAATGGGAAACGGAAACTTTCACTTCTGGGTTGCTAGTTCCAATTCAGTCTAGGTTGGTAATGGCAAAACTACAAAACCACATTGCCATTTAATGGCTGTTCAGTGGCTTACGTAAACAAAATTTAGTTTTAATCAAGTTCATAGGGGATGGGTATTTACATCACAAAGAACACCATAATTAACAATTACTCCCTTTTTTTGATAGATACTAAGGTCAAAGACTGAATGACCTTTTCACCAACTAAAGACTAAACCTTTATAGCTGAGTCATAGTCAGGTTTGTGTGTGGCAGTAGACACTACTGTTGCCCTGTTAGACGTGCCCTTGCCCATACTGTCATTCTTCCCAGGGTAAAATTAAATTGGGAATTTAGTGTACAGTGTATGCTCAACTGTACTTGTAAAATGAGACTGTCTCTTTCCAGAGTAGAATGTATAAACAGGACAGCCTTACTCAGCTGTGTATATTTAGAATTGCCTATTCAATTTTAGTTAATAAATTTTTACCTCCTGAAAAATCAGCACCTCATATCAAGAGTTAGATTTTATTACATCTTGAGCATCAATGGAATTTTGTAAATTCCAGCCAGTTATATGTGTGCAAACCTCACTCGACACAATAGGGTTGTAAGGGTGTAGTGAGGGCATAATTTTGCCTGCAAAATCCCTTTTTTGTGATGTGCAAGATTGAAAGAAGCCAACTTGATTCTGAGATTAGATTGTTTACAGGGCTGGCTGTTAACATTTAATTGTAAATGGAGCTACATAAATTGAGACAAACAGAACCTCACACTGCTTTTCTTAGGCCATGTCTACACTAGCACGTCGGCACAATTTTTATCTCTCGGGATGTGAAAAAACACTCTAAGCAACGAGTTTTGCCAATGTAAGCACTTGGGTGCACAGCTCTATGTTGATGGGACAGCATCTCCCGTCGACATAGCTACCGCCAATCGTTGAGCTGGTTTTATGTCGACAGGAGAGCTTCCTCCTGTTGGCATAATATGGTTACACGCGTGATCTTAGTGGCACAGCTGTATTGGTACAGCTCTGCTGCTGTAAGCTTGACAGCGTAGATATGGAGAAGTACTTCTCAGTGTAGATTTTCACTTTGTTTCCTTTGGGGGCTGACTAAGTTCATGGTGGACCTGTTGGGAGTAGTAAGTTTGCTTCTTGAAAAGGGCACTGTCAGTGTTAATAACAAATAAAGTAAAAAAAATTTTCTGATAGAATCTTTTCGTCTCCTGATTCCTTAAAGCTCCCTGCTCCTTGTGGATATTTATAAGGATTTTATTTTTAGTAAGACAGTGGATAGGCTTGTTCCTTTTCTTCTCCTCCGCTTGTTTCTCCCACCCTCTTTAATAGCACTGAAATAAAGGCTTCCCTCATTCCCTAAGAAATGAACACCACTCTAGCTACCTCTGTTCATGGGGATGCTCCATGGAAGCCTGGGAAGTAGTCTCAGCTGCCTCAACCACTGTTCCTTTGTGGACCCCTGTGGGAGCCTGGAGACTGAAGCAGCTTTCCTCATGTTTATAGTTCTACTAATGCCTGCAGGGGCCTAGGGTGTGAAGGGGTTTCCTAGCCCTGGCTCCTAAGAGGAATAAAACCGCCCTTTTGGCCACAAACTCAGGAACATCAAAAGCTCTTCTAGCAATTCAGCAACAACACCTTCTTGCAGGTCCTGTGACCGAGCATATTTTACACTAGAGCTGGAAGGTGTAAATTCCAGCTTGACATGACATACCAATGCTAGCTCTGACTGAACTAGTGTGCTAAAAAAGGGTGGAGGTGTAATGGGAGGGAGGTGGGATAGCTGCCTGATTACCGATTTAGGGTCTCTTGGGATCATAGTTGGGGGAGTAGCCCCTTATCCCACGGTGGCTATATGCTTTAACCTGTTAACTTGATCATAGCTAGAATGGCCATGTTCTCAAGCTGGAATTTACAGATTCCAGTTTCAGTCTAAGCATACCCTTAAGCTGCAATGTAAATTTTCCTTTCCCCGCACTGAGAACAGAGCTTGAGATTAATGCTAAAGTAAGTACCAACAACTAAACCATAATATGGTTTAAACACAGTGCATTTGATAGCACTAAGTAAAAAGGAAATATTTTCTTACACATCTTAGTGACAGGGCTGTTTAGCATCATAAATACAAAAAGTTCCACTAATGTAATTTAGTTGACAATGATCCTTCAAATTATTTTGAGGTGTATTCCTAGCATGCTAATTATAGATCAACACTTCTAGTTTGCCCACCTTATTTTAAATTGGTGTTAACTAAAGGTGCTGCATAGGAAAAACATCTCACATGTTCAACTGTTGCATGATGATATTTATTAAACGGCTGGCACTGTGCTTCACAAGATAAAGCCTGTCCCAAAGAACTTACACTCTCAGCTGAATAGACACAGAGTGGACAGGTCACAACTGGAAGACAAATGAAGGAATATGTTTCCTTTTCGTAGCTTATGTTAAGTTATTCACTACTTGTGGGAACCCAAAAAAAGTTAATCTTTTAGGAGGGCTTGAAAGGAAGAAAAGAAAGTGACTTAGCATAGCAAAAGTAGGAATTTTAATATGATCAAAACCAAGGTTTGCTATTGAATGTGTAGCAATTTAAAATATCAAAAAACAGAACCCAACCCAATAAAAATAAATGGTAAAAATTTTCCTGGTAAACTAATGTATTCCACATGCTCTCTTATGAGTGGCAGTGGTGGTTGTAATCAGTTTAGCTGATGGTAATGAATTATGTGCAGTTATGTAGTGCTTTTTCAGCTGTAGATCTCAAAGTGCTTTTCAAAGGTGAGTTACCTCATGCTACACTGGGGTACCTAAGGCAAGAAAGATTTAGGTATTTGGTCTGCATCATACATACAACTAGTGAATATTAGAGCTGGGATTAGAAGCCAGGTCTGCACCCCAGTCTCATGCTCTACCACTAAATGGTTTCCTGACAAGTTCAGGATTTTATTTTTCACCCTGTGAGAACAAATTGGACAATTCCATTCTTTTTAGCTTCTTTTACGGTATTAGCCATTGCTGAAAGCAAGCTAGCAGAGTCATGTATGGGAATAAAAATTTGTCCACTTCTGGCCAGGGACTTTGTGCCCAAGGAGCTGGCACTCTTCCACCCTCCAGGCTGCAGAAGCTGCCTCTCCTGCTGCGGCCCCAGGGCCGGAGGAGTTGTCATCTCTGGCCCAGGAGCTCACTCTCCCTGCCCTAGCCTCTTGAGTTCTGTGCTCTAGTTCTGTGCCCTCCCCCACACCGCCCCTGCCACACCCTTGCAGGTTGGTGAACTCAAGAGCTATGGTCTGATCCAGTATGGTGATTCTTACATGCTTAACTATCCCCTGCTATCACTCAGAAGGATTTACCAGGCTTTAGGGGACTCGTGTACATAATTTGTGAAAAGGAAACATCTTATTGCACTTAGAATCCCCAGTGACCTTCTCACTAAGTTTTGTCTAGTAACGTATGTATGTATGATAGGGCCAGCCAACTGCACTCTATCTCCACAAGAGTAGCCTTTCCTCATTCATTTCATTGGACCTTAACTGGCCTATCTCTATGCCATCCCAATGGGGCTGGAGCACTGGGGTACCACTTCTAAGAGAAGCAGGCTGTTGCTTGCTTTTCCCCAGCAATGCTGATCTGTACCACTGGTCACCCATCAAGGCGTGTCCTACCTAAAAAACACTTCCTAGGAGGAATGATCCACTACTATGAGAAATCAATGGGGTTACAGCATCTAAAACTTAAGCATACTAGCTGTAAATGTATTTTAAAAAACTTGATTCTACTATATGTCCATATCTTCATACAATACACATGCATTATTACAGCTACTGAGAAGCTTTGACCAATGGCTGTTTGAATATGAAAATTTTCAAGCTTTCTGTACTGCCTCAAGTTTGATTTTCATCAAAACAAGCAATTGTTTCAACTGAAACTGAAACGTTTTCAATTTTCTTTTTGTCTCTCCTGTTCCAGTGGTAAAAGGAGAGAAGAGGTTAGGGCAGTGGTCCCCAACCTTTTCGTCTGGCAGGCACCAGACGAAGGACCGTGGTGGCAGTGGACGTTCTGCCGAAATGCCGCCGAATTTCTGCAGCATTTCGGCGGCGACGCCTCTCGATGACATCGCTTGTCAGTGGCAAGCAGCGTCATCGAGAGGCGTCACTGCCGAAATGCTGCAGAAATTCAGTGGCATTTCAGTGGATGTTCGACCGCTGGCCAGAATATGGGTGTATTTAGATTCCAGGCACCCATGGACACCATGTTGGCGACCCCTGGGTTAGGGGGAATGAAAATTGAAAACCAAACTTTGCATCAACTCAAACTGAAATGAAGTTTTGTTTCAAAACTTCCATTTTGAAAGCTGACAAATTTTCAAGTATCTCTAATAGCATGATAATAGTTTGAACTTATCAAGCTCCTTCTGAGTCTATCAGAGCACTCAATTAACCCTCTACATCCCTCTAAAGCAGGGGAATAGTCTTCATTTAACAGGTGGGGAAGCTGAGGCACCAGACCCATTAAGACACTTGGTCAGTATCACACGAGTTGAATCTACAGTGTCAAAAATGGAATATGTTATCCCCACTGGATGCAAATGCATTGAGGGAAACTGTAGTGTAAACAGGGCTCCTGAGTATATTACAGGTTCCAGTGGTATTGATGCATCAATTTGAATTACAGATTATAATTTTTCTAGTGTAGAAGAGTCCAGAAACTTCATAGCAGAACCAGAAGTAGAATCTATATCTATTAGTTCCCATTTTTCAACCATAAGACCATTCTTTCTCCCCTTTTTGAAGAATTCTGAAAATGCATAGAGTTTAAACCACTATGTCTTTCTGCATCTGCCAAATGAGGTATATGATTGTGTGTTGCATGATTAGATGTCTATTTGGCACTCTACAGTCTGTCATCTCCTCTCCCCTTGGGCTCTTCCTTCTAAAAGTTGCACAACATTCCTGTATTTTGTTTCAAGGGAATCATCCTCTTTATTCAGTGCGATGAGCATTAGCCTAGTTTACATTTTCTGCCCTCAAAGGCCCTGTGTTATGTGGCAGCCTTCCTTCTGAGGTGGCCTAGATAGAATCCCTTTACAAGGGCCCTTCCAGATTTCCTGCAAAGGGCACAGCAGAGACTGCCATGTAAACTTCTTGGGACAGAAGTAAGCATGAGAACAGGACCTAAAAAAAAAAAGTAGAGACACTTAAAAAGGTAGTAGGAAAGAAAGCAAAGACAGATTTTTCTACCACATCAAAAAAAAAATTGGCTTCCAAAAATACATAAAGTGGAACACAACTTATGAAATCACCAAATGCTCTTGCTGGAATTGCAAAACATTTAAGTAAGGAGTATTTCATTAAGTTGGTAGGTTCTGAATTTTTCAAGTACTGTGTGAAGTTATGGCTAGTCTGCATGTATTATTACAATTTCAATATGTGAAAATAATTAAAGTTGTACCATAGGTACAGTTTGTTTGTTTTTTAAGTGAAAAAAGTTTATTAATTCATCTCCAAACATTCAGCTGTGGTTCATTAGCAAGATACCACATTCAGTGATAGATTTTACTCTGTGCTTATTTCTAAACTCACTGCTACAAGACCCAGTGCAGACTGGTAATAAGTTAGTAAAGAATTTTAACTTCAATTATGCAGAGCCATAAGAGAAGCCAGCACTTGAGACATTTAGAAGTAGACAAGACAAAGCTGTGAAGGAAAAGGGCACAGGGATAGATTAGTTGACCCATTGCATCATTTCTATCTCCAACTTCTAGGATCCTATCAAAATATTTTTCATCTTCATTGGTTTTCCATTCCACCCCTGTGCTGTATAAACCTTTATCAAGCTGACATTTGGATGGTTTATTTTCCTAAATGGAAACATTCATCAGTATTATTCAAGTAAGGTGATGATGACATTGTCGTCTTTTCCTTGCCAAAGCATTTCACCTTCAAACTGAACCAGCCCATATTTTCTTGCTCTCAGCAGGATTCCCACTACTTTATTGGAAATAGTCACATATGTTTCAAACAGCTGTCGGAATGTCACTCTTACATTTCCATCATCTCCTTTCTCCCCAATATTTCTCATGATCAAGCATAGCTCTTCCACTTCCTTGCCCACATGTGTGTGGGCATCTTTCCCTCTTTGCTCTGTTTTAGACCCTTCAGGCGGTCTCCCATAGATGGGATCTCCTCTTTGGGGATGCACAGACTTAGTCACAGGCTTGCTATCATTGCTGAATGGATTCTGTCTCTGATAATCAATGTGATCTTCTGCCCAGCTCTGCCAGCTTCTCCTGAGGTCACCTACAGCAGTGAATTGGGTTCTGGTGGCTCCAGCACTCTGCCCTTTGTTTTCCTCCATTTCTCAAGAATGTTTTGTGGCATCCAAGCAGGAGTCAAAGCAATGCACTGCTGGAACAGCAGCTTCCTGTATGCACTCACAGCTGTGGAGAAAACACCACTTTACATTTATATAGCTCTTATCTAAAGATCCTTAAGTGCTTATATAAAATGTAATAAAAAATGAAATAGTTTCTGGGTCTTTTCATCTTCTTAAAAACCCATTCACATCTTGTAGCAGATGTAGCATCCAAAGCGCCCCCATACCTCCACTTCTTTCAATTGTATAACTGCATGAACTGAAAATAACGGTCCTTACTCAGGCAAAAGTCCTGGTGATTTCTATGGGAGTTTTGCCTGAGTTAAGGCTGGAGGCTTAGACCAGAGAATACAGTAAAAATCTGAGTGTGTCATTATGTCTGCTCCTAACTCAGCAACAATCAAAAACATAATATAACCCTAATTAAATAATGTCACTGAAATAATGTAGATTCATAAATTAAACAAATTAAACTTTGAGTCTGTTACAGGACATACATTTCCTTCAGTTTCCAGACAGATATACCACATAGCCCAGTAGGCTTGGGATCAATACAGTATAGGCTTTGTGAAATAAAAATGCATTATAATATTTACTTACTTTTTCATGCAATTGCATCTTTTATAAAGCGTTCACCCTTTGTAGCGCAGACCATACCCAAATAATCTGTTCTGGTATTTGTTGACCTGTTCATTGCAGCTGCCTGCTGACAGACAACAAAACAAACCAGTCATCAAGCAACAGCCCACCAATAAGTGCTAAGGGGTGTGGATTTTCTCTCTCCTACTTATACACTTAAGGTGGACACACAAACCCTGCTTTGAAGATTCCCAAAGCTGATGTTAGTTATTCTTTACAGAAAACATTATCCCCTCATCTGTGATATGCCATACACTGATGCACAGTGTATTAGAAGGGATTTCAGTGGTTACACAGGCTGAAAAAGAAATGGAATCCCAACAAATTTTGATATCTACAACTATGCACTTCAAACACTGAAGCAACACTATAGTAGATGGCACTCCCTTAGTATGCTTGTTCTGTACAGCAAAGTCAGGGATGCCTGCTAAGGAAAATGTGCATTGCAGCACTGCAGTCAAAAGACCTTTTGCATGTGGGAAATGATGTATGTGGGCTGTCCCAAATCTCACTGAAAAGAAAAGGATAAGAACTATGGAACCAGCTCATGTGCAGCTATAATTATTTGATATATAGAAAGATCATGTGTAGTTGTCACACTTAGAGATGGATCCATTTGTATTAGTCTTTTCTTTATACCACCCTTATACTTTGGCTGTTAAAATTAACATACTAGGTCCATCCAATACAAAATAAAAGCTGTAGGTGTTTCCCCCCTAGATGGGGTTCAGGTGGATGGGTTAATTACTGTTTTAATTTACAGAAACACAAACCTTATCAGTTTGATAACAATGCATGGGAAGACGTTTTTGTATGTTCTCCTATAACTTAAAATTTTGTGGCAATTTGTCTATGAGCAGACTGCAGTGCTGCTTCTAGTGAATTCCGATATAGAAATACCCCATTAATAAGAATAGCATTCCCAAATTGCTCCAGTACATAGTAATGTGTAAACTTCAATACCAATTATAATGAATTTATGCTCATAATGAAGTAATTCTGGGTGGAAAAAGAATGACTTCACTAAACATTTTTACTATAAATGGTTTTGGAATTATGCGTGGGGGATTTTTTTTTAAATAACACAACGGTTGTGAAATATAATTTAGAAAAACAACAGCATGAGTTAAATCATTGTTCATCAGAAGTGTTTTGAGGATTTCTCCCACCCCTATTCAAACTCGTGATCATTATAAGATCCCATTACACTTGCTACAGGAGAAGGGGGTGTTAACTCCAGTGTACTGGTCAAATTCCAATTTGGATAATTACATACTGCTTACCTAAAATTCGCCCCGTAGGCTGAAACGAGGGATTGTTCTTTATTTCCCCCTCCTAAAATCAATTATGTAATGTTGTTGGTTTAATATGGCTGTCATATTCCATCCTCAAAACAGTTACTTTTCAATAGCACTGTAGAGAAATAGTTTATATAAAAAAAATATACTATACTATCTGTAAAACTGTTTGGATTCTTTCAGAATCAAACATTCTGTATAAATCATAGCTATCAGATGTGCAGTCACAAGCAGAATTGAGCAGCACATTCATTACAGAGACTCAGCTTGTGCTTTTGTTTGGCATTTACAGTGAAAATGTGAAAACAAAATTTTATGAGATAATACTAACATGACGTGTATCTGTGTTCACATGTGCATGTAGTTGGTTCATATTTTAAAATACACTAGAAATATACAAGCTTATCTGGTGTTATTTGCATGAGGTGTTTAAAATTTTAGATCTCCCCCCCGCAAACAAGATTGATTATGTGTTCACTCTCTTAACTTCTGTTTAGAAAACAGTATGATTGAATACTTCACTGTATTCCAGAGTTCCTGACAAAAGAAAGCATGTGAAGAGAAAATCATCTCGTCAAAGAGCTTAAATTTTAAACAATGGAACAGATAACTCCTACTTACAAGATGTCAAGACAGAGACTAAATGGCTAAAAAAACTCAAGTGGGTCAGATTGGAAAAATAAAAGTGGTGACCTTCCGCTAATCTCTTCCTGCAATCCCAAACTTTTGTCAACAACCCCAGACTAGCTGGATGTTTCTACTGAAATCATTAGCAGTGAAACTGTTAACAATGTTGATAAAAAAATGTGTCAAAATTAGGTTTCAACATTAAGATTCTGAGACAAAGGGGGATAGCTGACATCTCTCAAAGCTGTTCTGTCTGTAGACTCAGACAGTACTGCCTCTGTTCAAATTTGGAACATTTTCTTTGAGATTATAAGGTCTAAACATTTTTAAAGTGAAAGTGTAAATTCTGCAGAAACCAATTAGGTAACCATAGAAGTTCTAGTGTAATGCATCAGCCAACAGCAGCTCTTTCCAACCTCTGAACAAAAATATATAAAGAATGCAGTCCATGGAGCTCTTATAAGTCATGAGCAAGATCTTAAAATCTACAAGGAAAGCTATCATATGACAACAACAACAAAAAGCTGGAAAACACGAGTTAAGCGTTGAGTTAGTCTAGTGCTAATAAAAGGCTTAGTGAAATCTGGATAAGCTAAACCTTTCAGACAGCAAAATAGGGACACCAGCCAGTAGAGAATTACAGTAATCACACCTAGATATTAGAGGGGGGACCCCAAAACAAAGGAGAACAAACCCTCAAGAAAAATACAGGAAGAAAGTCTGCCTTTTTTTATCCTCATGTCTGTCACAATCCTGAGTATCTTCATTTTTTCCATCTCCATTCACTTCCCATCCTCACAACTCTATGCAATGGCTACTGTCCTCTTTGGTGCGGAAAAATGGATGCAACTCCCTTCAGAAACAGTTGATGCTTTCTAGTCCATCTTCTAGATAGAATCTAGATTGTGCCCTCCTTAATCAGCTGGAGGGGTCAATGTTGAGCAACATGAGTACTCCTGCCCTCCAGAGGGGAAAGCCTCTTGCCCTCAAGAGCATTTCCAAACTCTAAGGTAGTATTATTTTGTAACATTTGTATGTCACACCATTAAAGTTGGTAGTGCTGCCCAAAGCATTTAAAGACAGTCCCTTCCACCTAGTGCTGAAAACAGCTACCATAATCAGAAAGCTAGGTAAATGGGTGGGAGGTTTTTGTAACAATTGTCCAGAAGAGTACATAGGGCTTAAGAGAGCTAGACATTACTTCACAGGATGTGAAATCGGGACCAGAAATGGAAGTCAGGTCTCCTGCACTGCCAAAGTACTACCTATAGACCACAGATGCTGCCAAAACCATCTTGCTTGTAATTGATTCCCAGGCTTTTTTTTTTTATCTTGGTAGGTCAGTACTGGAGTGGAGAACAATGTATATGTATAAAGCATCTTCCATACTCAATATTTTAGACTATTTTACAAAACAATATTAGTGGTAGTGAAACAACTACATAGGCAAGCTTAACAGCAGGGGCTCAAACATAATTTTGGACATTACAACCTGGTTCCCTGAGATGGGGAGAGAAGGCTGTTGGCCATGGCACTAGGCATAACCCATATCTTTTTGAAAATTGCAATTGGATCTTTAGGGCCTACTTGGGCATCCAACCAGGAATAAAAAAGAGGTGTCTTAGCTACGTAATTTGTCTTATACTTAGATTGTAGGCTCCCTAAGATGAGGCCCATCTTTTTGTTCTGTTTGTCCAGTACCTAGCACACTGGGGTCCTGGTCTATGACTAGGGCTCCTAGATGCTACCACAATACAATAACAATCTCTTTTCTGAAGCTCCCTTTCCCAATACTGCCCTGCAGCATCAGTGTGGCAGGGTCCCATCCCAGGGCGTGGCACAGTGTGGCCCTGCACACACCCTACCCACAGTGACATACTTGCAGGCAAGACTACTTAAAGTAACACTCCTCTTCCCGGGGTTCAACTGAGTCCTTATGAAATGCCACCTCCTTTGGCCCTTCAGCCCCAAACCCTTCCTTCCTGAGGTTCCCCGTTTCACCCGAGCCAGCCAGCGAGCTGTCAGACCCCACAGCAGCCCCCGGCCTCTCGGGAGAGTCTCTTCCACAGGCCTCCTGCTGTCCTCGGCACTGGATGCACAACCGCTCCCTCCCTCCCCCCCCCGCGGGCTCTGCTCCTCCCCGATAAGGGAGCCCCCCAATGGGGCTGCGCTCACGTGCAAACAGCCCCCATCCCCCGTTACAGACCCGCTGCACGGCGTCTCCCGGCTCCCTAACAGCCTCAGCCGGGGGCGGCTCCCGGGTTATCACCTGCCCCCGCCCCAGCGGCTCCCGTAGCTCCCCTGTTGGGTCAAAGGAGACGCGTCACGTCCCGGGAGGCGGCCTCAGTTCCCGCCAGATTTCCGTTGTGGCGCGGCCGGCTCTTCCCCTCGCGTCTGGGCGTTGTTGTGACGCCGGCCGGCCGGTGGCCACAGACAGGAGCCCGTAACGGGCCGCAGCGAGGAACCCCACACCCCCTCGAGGCGCTTCGGCCTGCACTAGCGCCCGCATACCCCTGGCTCGGGTTGGCGCATGCGCGGTTGGGCGGAGCGCTTGATAGGTTCTGGCGGGGCTATGGCGCGCGGGCTGCTGCCGAGTTACCTGCTGCTGCTGGCGCAGGAGAACCTGGAGTTCCGGCTGCCGGTGAGAGCCAGGGCGCAGGGGGAGGGGCAGCCCCCGCTGGCCACGGGGCCTTCTGCCGGGCAGGAGCTCGTCCCTGCAGCACTATCGGTGTGTGCGAGCGGAGGGGGGCGTGCAAACCTCAGCCCGCCCGGCCCGCTCCCTGCATTGCCGACTACCCCTGCCCCGTTCGTGGGGCAGGCTCCTCTCTCGCTTCCCCCTATCGCGGGAGGGAGGGTTGCTGTGACTCTCTTTGGGGACTGTGCCGTCCTTCCTAGCCTGGCATCGAGCTGGCCTGTGTGTGCCCCATTGGCTGAGATGGCCCGACGCGCTTGCTTATATTTTCTGTATGTGGGTTAGTGGAGGGAAGCATCCTAGCTCTGCCCTGCAGTCATTAAACGTGAACCC
This sequence comes from Chelonoidis abingdonii, assembly GCF_003597395.2. Classification (NCBI taxonomy): domain Eukaryota; kingdom Metazoa; phylum Chordata; order Testudines; family Testudinidae; genus Chelonoidis; species Chelonoidis abingdonii. Next base: position 100,151,975 of record NC_133771.1, read on the forward strand.
AGCAACAGAGAGAGGATAGGTCCAGCAATGGCTATTAGTCAAGATGATCAGGGACACAGCAACCCCATGCTCTCAGAGTCCCTAAGCCTCTGACTGCCAGGTGCTGGGACACGATGACAGGGGATGGATACTGGGCTAGATGGACTATTGGTCTGATCCAGTATGACCATTCTTATCTTCTTACAAACAGAGTATTTACAGAATTACAGATGTACCATTTCTGTTGCGATCTTGTCCCCAGAGGCGTAACTGGTTGCAAAAGCTCAGTAAATCTAGTAAATTGGATTGAATTATCCCGCTGAATAGTTTTAGCAGGTGTTTTTATGGCTAATCTGAAAGTGTCTAAAGTGGAGTTTGAGGCCCAAGTATGTATAATTTAGTATATACTCAATTTCTGTCTCTCTCTAATAAAAAAATTAATTTGTTTTGAGTCTTCTACAGAAAACAAGAGTTTTGTTTTCACAGGCTGGTCTGCAAATATCCTATGCATTGCAGTATGTTTCTGTCTGGTGTATGTTCCTTTGGGGACCATTTTGCATAGCTGATAGTATGACATCCAGATAGCATTTTTTAAAAAATACTTCTTAGTTGTTTAATGGTAGTCCTGTGGTTCAGAACTATTTCATTAGAGTCGGTAGGTCATGGATATATATATTGAAAATGATTGGGTTAAGGTTACATCTCTTATTTATTCCCCTTGCTTGCCTGAAGATTTCTGTTTGTATATTCATTTTTTCACAGGCATTTGATGGGACTGAAATATGGATACCTTTGTATATGCCTTTACACTTCAGTCCAGGTTGCTCAGTTGAGTCAAAAGTTCTTTCAAATATATGAAACAAACAAACTTACTTGCCTTTTTTACATGTTTGTTAACAAGTGTCCATAGGGTAAAGTTCTGGTTAGATCATTTCTTAGAATCCATGAGGAATCCAGTTTAATTCTGGATTATGTTGGTTTTTGTCTATATCTGTATTTTTATTAAGGATGCTAAAGGATAGTTTGATAATGTTATCGACATTGCAAATATCTCTGTAGTTGGTAAGATTGAAGGCATCTCCACTTGTGCATGTTGGGCTAACTAGCGTATCTGGCTATGTCTCAAGGAGTGTTCTTATGATATTTGTTTTAAGCTTCCAATTTGAAGGGTTTCCTGGCTATTTTTGTTAGTGTTGCAATATTTTGTCTGATGTTTACAGTGCTATGTCAGTTCTTAAGTTTGAGTTTCTGAGGTTTTGCTTTAGTTCCTGTCTTGTTTTAATGGAGGACTGTGACTCTATCTCCTTTTTTCCCCATGTAGAGCCATGTGTCCTTGCTACAGTCTTGGGCTGAGAGACTGTGTGAGAGAGGCTAGGGGGGCTCAGTGAATGGCAGATTTTAATTCTGTATTGGTGTTGGTTGTGGTGGTATTATTGACGGGGAAAGGAATGAGATTTATATAGGCAAATTTTAGGCACACTAAGTAGGCAAAGCAACAAAACCAGAGCAAACCCACCTGTCTCATAGGGTGTATCTACACAGGAATAAAAAATCTGTTGCTGGCCTGGGTCAGCTGACTCAGGCTTGTGGGGCTCAGATTCCGAGGTTGAAAAAGCATTGTGTAGAAATTCAGACTCCAGCTGGAGAGTCCCAGAGCTTGGGCTCCAGCCCGAGTGTGGATATCTACAGAGTGATTTCTAGTCCCACGAGCCTAAGTCAGCTGATCCAGGCCCGTTGTGGCCATGCCACAGGTCTTTTATCCCTGTGTAGGCACACCCATAGATACACTCTTGTTTTTTCTCCTCGTTCTTTTTATATGTATCTTTTAACTCTACTGAATATATCTTCATTGGCTGTTTCGGGCACAGAGTGTCTTGTCCTCTCTTCTCTTCAAACTTCGGTAGCAGGTAGGATTTTCAGAGATGATGAAGGCCACTTTTTAAGTTTGAAATTATGTTTGGAAAGCAGCTAGCACTCTGTGGGCGCTATTGGAAACAAATACAGTAAAAGATGTGTTATCCGGCACTTTACCAACCAGAAAGCTCTAGAAACTGGCATTTTGGGAGAGGTTGCGGGGCGTGGGCTCTGGGAGGTAGTTTGGGTGTAGGAGGGAGCTCGGGGCAGGGGTTTGGGGCATGGGAGGGGTTTTGGGGTGCCAGATTCGGGCAGCGTTCACCTCAGGCAGCTCACCGCAAGTGGCGACATGTCCCTGCTGCTCTAGGCGGAGGAACAGCCACGGAGGCTCTGGGATGGGGTGGGAGCAGCGCACAATCTCTGGCTCTGACTGTGGGCAGCACAGCACAGATCCGGCTGGATCTGTGCCCGAGGTGAGCACCGCACAGATCCGGCACCCCAAAAGCCCTCCTGGGCTCTAGCCCTGAGCCTCCTCCCACACCCAAATTCCTCCCCTAAGTTAACCAGAATTTTTGACTTATCAGCACCCCCTATTCCCCCAGCATGCTGGATAACAAAGATTTTACTGTAATTATAAACTCTCCTTTTTAACATTGTCAGGAAACATCACCAACCCACATGTAATATCTGCTCATGCATCCATGTGGTCCCATGACTACTATGATCATAATAAACCAACTAATGGCATTTTATTCACCTTGTGCAAGCTGGTGAGTAACTTGCTTTTGGAAAACTCTGGCATCCTCTTATTTTCTATAGAAAATACAAGAGGAAAAGGGTCATAATAGCAGTCTTACTAAAATAGTGGATGACTAGCATTATCCAGTGATTTTTGATAATACTGAATGACTTCTTCCCTTTGTCTTCCATCCCCATGTAATTCTCAGTCCATAATAAAATGTAGGCATATGTATTTATAAGGATAATTTTGTGAGGAAATAGGTAGTCCTGTTAGAAAATGAATGGGAAGTTCATCATTTCAGGATATGTATTGATATGGATAGATCTCCAAGAGAAGTATCTTGAGAAACAGAGACATCAGAGATTGAAAGCCTATTCTAGTTCATTATTCTCTTGTTCCTTAGTACTTAATGGTTGCTTGGGGATTCATAATCTTCCTGCTTCAGTTTACAGTCTCTAACTTCAGTTACTATGGAAAATGCACCCAACAGAGCAAGTTATCAAGATCTCTGTAAGCAGAGAAGGAAGCAGAAACAGTGGACTCCTGCCATTGTTTTCCTCAAGAGGGACTTGCCTTGCTAAAAAATACACTTGAATCTTTCTCTGACTAGACCCATTACCCAGAATTCAATTATCGTTATAGTGAGTGTACGACCTTGATAAATATTAGCAATTTCAGAGAGAGGTAAGTATAAAAATGAAGCACACTGGAGCTTGATAAAATGATTAGGCTAATTTTTAACCTAATCCCACTGTGCATTGGATTACTAATCAATGTATTACTACTATCAAAGGGTACTTGTAGGCTGTAGTGTAAAAAAAAAAAAAAAAAAAAAAAGGCTCATTTGTAAAGTGGAATATTTAAGTAGTCATTCGCTACCACAATGTCAGGTTTTTCTCCTCTCCTAATATTTTCAGTAGTTGGCTCCTCCTATAAATTAATATTGGACATAAGAACTATTATAACGTTGTTGAAGTCTCTTTGAAATTTTGTTTCTAGTATGAAGTTATTGTAGATGTAGTATGTGAAATTCTGGTATGGAAACAAAACTTCTGTTTTCTAAAAAATGTTTTGTGCTACAATGTTTTCATTGTAGGAAATAAAGTCCTTGCTCTCACTTTGTGGTGGACAATTCAGCAGTCAACAAGAAATTCGTATAAATGTAAGTTGTAATATTTTACTTGAAATATATATATATATATATATATATATGGGCTACTTGTGATAGATTGACTTGACATGTATTAACTTTGTATTATCTTTATTCATTGTAAGTAGCTGATCAAATTTCAAAGATGCTTGGGAGAAGAGAGCATTTTCCAAAAACTGTCATTGGTGGAGTTTGTGGCTGCCTTACGTTCAATTTCATGACATTTCTGTGTGTGTGTTTGTGTGCATGTAATGCAAAAACTTTTGGAATCTGCATCCAGTCAACACCAAAATTTTAGGGAACACTCTAAACATCAACTGTCAAAACGGTATTGATTTTGGGGAGAATTGGAAGACCAGAAGGGGGGAAATGGAGGGCATGTGCTGCTGCTGTATTTAGCACGGTCACAGCTTCAAGCATTCTGCAATTGTCTATAGATCAGACAACTGGTTGATGGCAACCATCAACACTGTCCAGCATAACAGTACTCCTACTTATCCTCCCAATAGAGTTTTAAATGCTGACACTCTGAATGACTTATCTCCCAGAAAAATAATGGTATGGGGGGAAGAATGGGGGACCCTGCTATAGGAGGAGTGGGGGGCACACAGAGCCCCTGGCAGGGAAAAGGAGAATAGGAGACCCAGGAATAAGGGGAGGAGCTATGTGAGGGCACATAGAATCCACAAGTGATGGAGATTGGGGGTACCTCATATTGGCAGATGGGATACATGGAGCCCTGCCATGGAGGTATGGAGGTTCACACAGAGTTTCTGGCATTGAATGGGGGGAATAATAGGAGACTTGGGCGGGGGGAAAATGGTGGGTGTCACACAGTCTGAAGTGACTTACGACCATGAGTGTCAACCTCAGGGCAGACTTTAAAAAAGCAGGGCAGAAACCGTAAGGTGGTTGTACGTTCTGTAATTAGATTTCACCAACCCAGTAATAAATGTAAACTTCTGAAGCACTGTAACAGACTTACGATGGAGTCACAGACAGTCCCCTTGGGCATTCCAGTCTATCTTGTCGCCCAGGCAAGCTGGACTATGTGATAGATCAGGGGTGGGCAAACTATGGCCCAGGGACTGCATCTGGCCCTCCAGACATTTTAATCTGGCCCTCAAGCTCCTGCAAGGGAGCAGGATCCGGGGTTTGCCCCGCTCCAGTGCTCCAGCCGGGGAGCGGGGTTGGGGGCTTGCCCTGCTCCATGCGGCTCCTGGAAGCAGCAGCATGTCTCCCCTCTGGCTCCTACGCATAGGGGCAGCCAGGGGGCTCTGCAGGCTGCCCCCGCCCCAAGGGCCGCCCCCACAGCTCCTGTTGGCTGGGGACAGTGGCCAATGGGAACTGCAGAGGCTGCACCTGCGGACGGGGCAGCGCACAGAGCTGTCTGGCCGTGCCTCCGCATAGGAGCTGGAGGGAGGACATGCCGCTGCTTCTGGGAGCTGCTTGAGGCAAGTGCTGCACAGAGCCTGCACTCCTGACCCCCTCTCGTGCTCCAAACCCCTTCCCCAGCCCTGACCCCCTCCTGCCCTCCGAACCCCTCGGCCCCAGCCCGGAGCACCGTCCTGCACCCCAACTCCTCATCCCCAGCCCCACCCCAGCCCCCACATCCCCAACCAGAGCACTCACCCCCTACCGCACCCCAGCCCCCAATTTTGTGAGCATTCATGGCCCAACATACAATTTTTCCATACCTATATGTGGCCCTCGGGCCAAAATGTTTGCCCGCCCCGTGATAGATGGTCACTTTACACCAAAAATAACAATAATATTCAGGTTACTTGCAGTTCCAAAGGACCAGTCACTTGCCCCCATCAATTGTACTAACTCTCAAACCAAAGACTACACCTGTAGCCAATCCTGTGATAAACTAACTAAAAATTTATTAACTTAGGGAAAAAAATGAGTTATTTACAAGGTTAAAACAGGAAGTATACACACACAAATGAGATACAGTCTTGGACTTAAAAAGATAATATAAGCTTCTATAATAAGCAGCTCTGTGTGTCCTTTAGGGCTGACCCATGCCAAGCAGCATGGGGATCTCTTGCTTATGTATAGGAATCTTTGCCTCTCAGAGTCCAGACAGCGTAATGAAATCCTGTTTCTCCTTGTCAGGGATTTTTATCCTCTTTCACCCCAGAATCCAAGCTGAACATGGGATGAGTTCCTGCACAGGCCTCCCCTTCCTGGAGGGAGTGAGGAATGCAATCAACAAAATCTCTGTCCTTTGTTACACAATACCTCATTTGCCTTCAGTGGGCCATTTTGTGTGCAGGGCAAGCACCTTAATTTAATGCTTCTTTTTCTTGTTTGGTGAGTTACACAGTTACAGAGGTTTACAATGCAAAGTCTCAATATAACTTTATACCATGGGATACATATATTATAAGAAGGATTAATACTTGCAACATCCTACAAGTATTTCATAGATCTAAACACATTCTTGTAACACTAATATCGATTTTAACTATGCTAACCCATTGGTAGACTGAACTGGATTTCAGCTGTGCATATGTCAGTACTCAGTGAGGTCCTGGGCCTTGGCATGAGTTGGTGCCTGTTCTGCCAGCATCTCAGGTAATAGAAATTGTATGGTGGGCCATGAATGCTCACAAAATTGGGGTTGGGGTGTGGGAGGGAGTGAAGGCTTTGGTTGGGGGCGTGGGCTCCAGGGTAGGGCCAGAAATGAGGAGTTCAGAGTGCAGGAGGAGGCTCCGAGCTGGGGCAGGGGAGTGGGGTGTGTTTGGGGGGTGAAGGCTCCAGATGGGGGTGCGGACTCTGGGGTGGAGGCTGGAGATGAGGGGTTTAGGGTGCAGGAGGGTGTTCTGGGCTGGTATTGTGGCGTTTGGAGTGCGGGAGGGGGATCAGTGCTGTGGCAGGGGGTTGGGGCATGGGGGGAGGCTCAGGAGTGCAGGCTCTGGGTGATGCTTACCTCAGGTGGCTCCCAGAAGCAACGGCATGTTCCTTCTTTGGCTCCTACGCGGCAGCGTGGCCAGGCGGTTTTGCCTGCTGCTCAGTCCACAGGCACTGCGCTGGCATATCCCATTGGCTGTAGTCCCTGGCCAATGGGAGCTGCAGGGACAGTATGCAGAGCAGACCCCCCGGCTGCCCCAACGCGTGGGAGACAGAGAGAGACCATGCCGCTACTTCTGGGAGCCACGTGGAGCAGCCCCCAACCCTGCTCCCTGGCTGGAGCAGGGCAAACTCCAGACCCCACTCCCCAGCATGAGCTTGAGAGCCAGATTAAAACGGCTAGCGGGCCGCAGTTTGCCCACCCCTGCTATAATGTCTGCTTTCTACCTCTTCATGTGCCAACTCAAAATAGAACTGTTGAAGGGTAGTTGCCATACATGCTACTGACTATAATCTTAAAAGAAATAGTGCCATCTACTGGAAGTCTGTTGCTTCTTTCTAAAGCAGTTGAGCTGTGAGAATTGCTAGTCTTTGCAGTAGCTGGAGTCCTGATTGGATTTGTTTTTTAGCTCTAAATCTAATGTGTGAGTGTCTAGAAAAGTGAAGGTATTAAATTTTAGTCTTAGCAGTTACTCAAAACAAATCAAGCAAGGATAACTAAATGTAAATACAACTGTCAGGTTATGCCTTACAGGATTCTTTGAGGAAGAATGAATAAACAGGTGGTCAGTCTACTATTTTGGACTATCTACACATGCTAAACAGAGCACGTGTGTGTGTGTGTGTTCCAGCTACTCCTGTTTGACCTCAAACATTACCTCCTCATATTTATACAGCAGTTAATATCAGAACCAGAAAAAGGTGTTCTTGTACCTTTCACTGCATATTGTAATTCTGTATAAGTAATCTTAATTGTTTAGTGTATCTTGTGATATCCTCTTCTTAGCAGTCGGATTTCTCGTACTGTCTTTTTATTTCAGTCTCCATTTTGGATTCTCAGTTTTCCTTCAGAAGAGATGGCAAGAGGACTAATGAAAAGGACAGTATGTGCAAAGTAAGAGTTACAAAGCATGTATAGCTGTGAAACATGTTCAGCTATTTTGTGGCAAATATTTTTACATGAAATCTTCTTTTTTTTTTTTTTTTAATTTCACTGTTGAAACTTTGAAAATGTGTACTCATTAATGAAATGAAATTATGGCTGATTGAAACGAATCCGTCTTTATTCTTTAGTTTCAAGTCTTTTTTGCAGTCTTATCCTGTGTTCTTCATTGCAAAGTATAGTACTTATTTCTTCACGTTAACAATCTTGTAGCAAAGTTGTTTGGACATTTTGTGTCATGTTAAGTTAGTGACTTTTTTGAAGGGGAGAGATTTTTTTAATCCGTTTGGGTATATTTTTATTTTTACATCAGTTGTAAGTGATAAGAGTTATACACTGAATTTAAAAAAAGGAGGAGTACAGAGTAGCTGCTTCTTGGCTTCACTCTTCCACTCTTGAATGCTGAGTACTCAGCCTGTGGAGCTGCAGCAGAGAGCCTTCCAGCAGGTCCTAGGGAGGGGAAGGTGTTCCAGGGAGCTAGTGCCATCCTCTCTTAAGATGAGGTCTCCTTGTTTTGGCTTGTTTTGGAGAATGCAGCCCTATATGCTTTTCAAACTGCAGAAGTCTGTGACCATTATATGGCACTTTCCAGACCAGATTCAATGGTCTGGGGGCTGAAAAGAAAGCCTTATGTCTTTTGACTGTCGATTGCGTCATATATTTCATCTATGCTGGGTTATGAGTGTGCTCATGCAAATGCACCTTTATATGGAAAAATATAGTTGTATTTCCTTTGGGGATAAATTCTGCTCTACTTCAAACAATAATGGGAAAGGAAACTGAAAGGTATGGCGTTCTCAGCAAAATGTTTTTTGAAATTCACGTAAGTGGTAGTGATCTTTTATAAAGGGTGCCTTCAACAAATGTATTTCTAATATGAAAGAAAAAAAGAATAATTAAGGACTTCCCTTACAAAGAATGAACCTGGCATAGCTGCTCATTGTATTTTTTTTACCCATTGTGCCCACACACTAGTTTTAGTATAAGTTTGTTAATGGTTTTCCAGGTTGCTAGCAATGAAGGTGGTTAAGTACTGTACTCTGAAGCACTATTAAAAAAAACCCAACACCAGCAACAAAAAAGTGAATGACGTGGTCTTTGTCAACAGATAGATAAATAGGTGAGATGTGGGCCTAAGACCTTTTTTTTTAAATAACCCTCTAACATTAAATCGAAAGACAAAGATTAATATTCAGTTCTGCTTAATGCAGTTTATACTGTCAGCATTTCTTTAGCTCTTACTCTGAGTAATTTAAAATTTCACAGTAGATAGAAACACAGATGCTGTGAGAAGAAATAGCAGACTGTTCAAAAATGTCTTATTTTCCAGGGAAAATGCTGATTACAAATTTATCTTTAAATAACACTTTCAGGAACTGAATACATTAATAAAATGACTTATTCTGAGTGGCTTTTGTTGTTGCTTAATAAAATATAGCTCATTTACATGTCAGTTTGAGCAAACTAGAACCTTTGAACATTTTGAAGAATTTCCTTAAGATGTTAGACCGTCATCTTTGAAAATAAGGTGCTGCGCAGTGACTAATCCTTAGATACTTTGTCAGAGTTCTTAACATGTGATAGACTGCAACTGCACCATAAGAATGTGTAGCAATATGTGGTACCATTAAAGTTCTGGTACTGAAAAAGGGATTTTCTGACATGAAAAGGCCATTGGATTAGGATATATTAATGGGAGAAAAGACAAACTATGGTGTATATAACTGTTCAAAAGGAAGAGTTAGGGCAGGGGCGGGCAAACTTTTTGGCCTGAGGGCCGTATCGGGTTTCAGAAATTGTACGGAGGGCCCATTAGGGGAGGCTGTGCCTCCCCAAACAGCCAGGCGTGGCCCGGCCCCTGCCCCCTATCTGACCCCCCCTGCTTCTCGTCCCCTGACCGCCCTTGAACCCTCCACCCCTAACTGCCACCTGCCACCCCATCCAACCCTCTCTCTCCTTCCTGACTGTCCCCTGGGACCCGTGCCCCATCCAACCACCTCTTCTCCGTGACTGCTCCCAGACCCTCCACCTCAACTGCCCCCCCAACAGCCCATCCAACCCCCCTGCCCCATCCAACCACCTCTTCTCCCTGTCCCCTGACCACCCCCAGAACCCCCGCCTCTGATTTCCCCACCACCACCCTATCCAACCCCCACTCCTTCCTGACTGTCCTGTCCCATCCCCTTCCCTCCCCTCTCGCCTGGGACCCCTGCCCCATCCAACCACTCCTTCTCCTTGACCGCCCCCGGAACCCCCACTCCCATTCAACCCCCCTGTTCCCTGCCCTCTGACTGCCCCACCTCATCCAAACCCCTTCCCCTGCTCCCTGCCCCCTTACCGCACTGCCTGGAACACCAGTGGCTGGCAATGCTACAGCAGCGCTGCCCAGCTGGAGCCAGCCACGCCCGTGCAGCACAGAGCACCGGGTCAGGCCGGGCTCTAGAGCTGCACTACCCCAGGAGCTTGCAGGCCCGCTGGCCAGAGCATTGCGCCGGCGGCGCAGTGAGCTGAGGCTGCGGGGGTGGAGGGACAGCAGGGGAGGGGCCCGGGGCTAGCCTCCCGGGACAGGAGCTCAGGGGCTGGGCAGAATGGTTCCGCGGGCCAGATGTTGCCCGCGAGCTGTAGTTTGCTCACCTCTGAGTTAGGGTAAGGTGTCAACTCTCATAGCTTCCAAGAAGATTTTTTTTCCTTAAAACTAGCAGTATAGAAAACTAAGGAAATCCATAAAAAGTTGTTGGTGGTAATGCTAAGGATCTGTCTCAAAATGGCATAAGACAGAACATCTTAAAAATGAGACAGAACCTTTGATGGTAGCTGGTCCTGTTATACCTTGGACATTATAGCACAGTATAATGCTCAGGTATAATGATACCTGAACACTCTGAAATAAGTAAAGAACAGAATTTCAGCCTGAATGCTCTTTCTTGAACATTTTAAACTTGAGTGAAATTTTGTTGGAGAATCATGCCTGGTAGCATTAATTACTTCCATGCTAACGTTGTTAAATGAAGGATATTTTTTAAGGATTCCATAACGTAGGAACTAAAATTTGCATCTCCAGCATGTGATGCAAGAGAGAGAAAGCATCACTGAGACCCCAATTAACAAACCCTGTTTCCTGAATCAGGGCCTGAATATGTTGAGCAAGAAGACTGTGTGAAATAGGGTGTTTATTTTATAGGCATAATTTTCTTCACTGACCGCAATCTAATAATCATGGAATTTCCAGGTCTATATTTGAACTATGGAGTCAGGGAAAATCTGCAGTGGAACTGTACACATCTTTGAAGAACTACCCAGTGGAGAAGATGGTATGTGTATAAAAATCTAGGCAATTAATTTCACAGTCACACAGGCTAGCATTGCAGTTTGTACTAACCAAAAGATGTTTTTTCTTTATTTTAGGTTCCGTATCTACAGTCAAACTCAACATACAAAATACATATTCATGCATTTAATAAAACTCTTACACAAGAGGAAAAAATTAGAAGGATAGACGTAAGTGGATTTTTAAAAAAAATAATTTATTTTCAACTTCATGTATTCATATGAGTACTACAATGTTAACACATTTACACTTGTGTTGGGATTTTCAAAAGGGTTTAAGGGAGTTAGTCACCCTAATCTCGTTTGAAATTGAATGGGAGTTGTGTACCTAACTCAAAATCCATTGAAAATCCCATAGTTGGTACTTTTCCTAATAGATCTCACTCAAAACCTTTTTATGAAGAAAAACAAGTATCCGTGTACCTATTTTACAGATGGGGAAACTGAGGCACAGAGGTGTTAAGGCCAAAATGTTCAAAGTTGGATGGCTAAAGTTAGGCAATGGACTTCTGGACACAGCACCTCTGGAACTCTGACCGTGTTCAGGTGCCTTTACTTTAGGAATTTGTGTTTGGAAAACTTTGACTTCAGTGGCTTGACCAATGTGATACAATGAGTTAGCTGCAGACCTGGAAATAGTTTTCTGATTCCTGGTCCTATGCCCAGTCTGCTGGACCATGCTGTCTCCTCGTTAACTAGAATAGTGTTTTAATCAAGAAGCATTGGTAAATGAATGGTAATTTTTGTATATTCCCATGGTCTTTTAGAGAAATTGTGACTAGTGTACTTATGCAATCTTTATAACCACCGATTTTATATATCTTGCTGAAATTTTCACTGTTAATGTTGATTCTCATTTTTATGGTGTTGGGTTGCAGTAAGGAAGTTTGAGCAAAACTCCTTCAGCTGTTTCTAACTTACAGGGGAGTTGGGATGACTCCCCACCCCCATTATGGCTGAAATATTTTTTTTAAGTGTCTACATGAAAAATGTCTGAATTTTTAAAGTAGACCTTGGTGTAGCTATAATCCTTACTGAGAGCAGGTATCTTTTGGCTTGACTTGAAGAAAACGTTTTATTTTGAAAAGTCCATATGTAGTATTCACAGCAGATCTCTTTTAGAAGTGAGCAATGCACATGTAATATTAAACACAATGGCTCCTGACCTATCTTCAATCCAAAACCATTCAGACTTTCTTTATACATCAGAAAGAAGCTAAAGAGGGCAATCTCAATCTATTTTGTCCTCTTCCTGTTTTCTGGAAACTTTTAATGTCTTATTAACAGATGTTTTGTTTTTCTTGTCCTGGCTATTCAAAAATTTGCCCCAGGAAGAATTTGTTTTTGCTATTTATACAGGCTCTGGAATTTCTGCCATTTGAGGGGAAAGTGAATTTGAAAAACCCAGAACATATCTTCTGGATTCTGGAAGATTATGGAATGGACCCTAACAACGTTCCAGAAAACCCTCTTGATTTGTATTTTGGTAGATGGGTGAGTGATAAAAACTATATCACGTTTTAGTAATTCGCGTAATCAGAAAAGCTAGATTCTAGCATCATTACTTACATTTAATTTCTAAAAAAATTAAGTTTAAGTAAATTTAAGGCTTTAAAAAAAAAGTGACAAATTCTCTGCTTTTTAAAAATTTACTAGTTGTTCATGCCACCATATACAGTATAATGCAATGATAATGCAGAATTTTTGGAATCCTTATTGTGAGTAAGCAAAGGCAGGTCAATTCATCAGTCCAAACAAAAATGAAAAGATTAAGGTGTCTGTGAAGAGATTAGACATGAGAGACCGAGTGAATTTTAGTGCCACTGTACATCCCCTTTATGGCAGCTCTACCAGCGCAGAGGAGCTATACTCCTGTCCACTGAGGAGTTCTCCAACATAGGAGCAAGGCTTTGCAATGCACAATACTGGCTTAATAGTACTACATAGCCTCCCTACACTACCCCCAGAGTAAAGTTGTGTGGAGGGAGGTATGTAGCTGAAGCACCACTCTCTAGCTGTTCCAGGATCTCTGAACAACTTCCTGAAGCTATAGGCAGCTGGATCCAAATTAGGGTATCCCTGAGGCTGTTCTAACCTGCCCCTAGGGACTCTAAGTGGCCCTGGATGACCACTTAAAGTTTAAAGTTTTCCCGCAACCTGTTTCCCATGGGTCCTATTCCTGCAACTTCACAAGCTAAATATGAGTCAACCGTGTAACACTGTTGCAAAAAACCAAACATCATTCCGGGGTGTATTAGCAGGAGTGTTGTAAGCAAGACACGGGAAGTAATTCTTCCGTTCTACTCCACGCTGATTAGGCCTGAACGGGAGTATTCTGTCCAGTTCTGGATGCCACATTTCAGGAAAGATGTAGACAAATTGAAGAAAGTCCTGAGGAGTAAAACGAAAATGATTAAAGGCCTAGGAAACATGACCTGTGAGGGAAGATCGAAAAAACTGGGTTTGTTTCGTCTGGAAAAAAAAAGACTGAGAGGGGACATAATAGTTTTCAAGTACATAAAAGGTTGTTACAAGGAGGAGGAAAAAAAATGTTCTTCATAACCTCTGAGGATAGGCCAAGAAGCAATGGGCTTAAATTGCAGCAAGGGAGGTTTAGATTGGACATTAGGAAAAATTCCTAACTGCTCTGACAGTTAGGTAAAGCACTAGAATAAATTGCCTAGGGAAGTAGTGGTATCTCCATCATTGTTGAACCTGCTCTTCAAAATCTCCAAACACCTCTCAGGGATGGTTTAAGATAATTCTTACTCCTGATAATACTTAGTGCAAGGGACTGGACTAGATGACTTCTTGAGGTCCCTTCCAGTCCTATGATTCTATGAACTTGGGATCTCAGAAGTTGTTGACTCAGCGTAAATCAGAAGTTGAGGTTCATAGAGCAGAATATTGGAAGTGTCGGACTTTGTCCCCATGTACACTGTATAGGAAGTACTGCCATGTTTTTTAAACTAGCTGGGACATGTTCATCTGATCCATGTACAATAAAAGTGATTGATTTGTGTTCATACAGCAGTGTCTTTCACAATACGGCCATGGTTCTGTCACAATGGCATGTCCATATTCTATCATGCTGCAACACCGTGAAAGCCCTAAAGTCATTGTTGTCCCATCTGTACTGGCTTTGAATATTTAAACATATAAACCTGTTTTTGATTCTACTATGGTTTGGCCAGACGGTTTGTATTAGATCAAACTATGGTGGCAGATTAGTGTTCTAACGTGGTTTGACCCTGCCTAGGTTGGTTCTGTCCAAACTGTGTTAGAAATATGATGGTTGAAATTCTCATTAAAAATATGCTATTTTTTTAACAAGTTCTGGTCTGAAGACAGTTTGCTTTTAACAGCACTTAAACATAGCTTATAAACATAGCTAGAAAACCAGTATATCTAGGACCTTAATGTAGAACTTAAGTGGTTTGTGTGTGTAGCCATGCATTTACATAAATATTTTAATATATTTGAATTTTTTTAAGGTTAGCTTTAATTCTGAATTTTCTGGGCATAATCGAATGGCTTGCCCCTATAGCGCATGTCTGCATTGCATCTGAGAGCAAGCCTCCCAGCCCACATCTACAGACTTGTGTTGGTGGTGCTCAAGCTAGGGCATTAAGATTAGCTGTGTAGACATTGTGACTTGGGCTGGAGCTTGGCTTCTCGAGCCCTCCTCAGACTTCAGCACAAGCTGCAAGGTCTCCAAACAAAGCTATTTTTCAGTGTGCTAGCGCAAGCCCCACCTGCACAAGTCAGTGGACCCAGGCTGGGAGGCTCACTCCTGGATGCAGTCCAGACATACTGTTATGGGACAGAGGCCTGGGTCCAACTGACCCTATTCACTAATAAGGTGACCAGGTGTCCAGTTTTTGATCGGAACACCCAGCTGAAAAGAAATCCTGGCTCTGACTGGGCCGTTGACTGTCGGTTGGTGGTGCCACCCAGTGGGGCTGGCATGTTTTTTGCTAGCTGCCGAACCATGTGGCTCCCAGGAAGCAGCTGGTATGTGTCCACCTCGCTCCTATGTTTAGGGGCAGCCAGGGGGCTCTGCACACTGCCCCCACCTCAGGTGCTGCCCCCACAGCTCCCATTGGCCAGGAACTGTGGCCAATGGGAGATACAGGGGCAGTGCCTGCAGACAGAGTAGCATGTAGAGCCGCCGGTCCCCACCTCCACAGAAGTGCTGGAGGGGGGACATGCTCCTGTGTCTGGGAGCTGCTTGAGGTAAGTGCTACCCAGAGCCTGTACCCCTGAACCCTCCCCTGCACCAGTACCCCTACCTGAGCCCTGATCCCCCTTCCTGCTGTCCAAACACCTCCATCCCAGCCCAGAGCCCCCTCCCACACTCCAAACCTCTCTGGCCCCGCCCCTGCACCCCAAATCCCTCATCCGTGGCCTCACATCAGAGCCCGCACTCCCAGCTGGAGCCCTTATCCCTCCATCCCTCTTATCCCAACCCCACCCCGGAGCCCCCTCCGACACCCTGAACCCCTCATTTCTGGCTCCACCCCAGAACTTGCACACCCAGGCCAGAGCCCATACCTCCTCCCAGACTCCAACACCCTGCCTCAGCCCAGAAGCCCCTCCCCCCCCATACTCCAGACCCCTTGGCTCCATCCTCCAGCCCAGAGCCCTCTCCTGCAAATCAAACCCCTCATCTCTGGCCACATGACCCAGTTGGAGCCTTCACCTCCGCTCACATCCCAACCCCCTGAGCTAGCCCAGTGAAAATGAGTAAGTGAGAGTAAGCAACGGGGGGGGGGGGGGCAACGGGGGGGGGCGGGAAGTGAGGGTAGGGCCTCAGAGGAGGGCCGGGGCACGGGTTAGGCCTTGACAAAGGTGTTCAGTTTTGTGCAATTAGAAAGTTGGCAACCCTACTTACTAAGGAGGCACATCTGAACAGGGGTCAGCTGATTTCCCTGTAAAAAATAACAGGAAATGGAAGGGAGTGGGCTAAGAGAATTTCAGGGACTGCCAGAGAAAGCAAGCCTGGCAATGGCTTTTGGAGATATCTCAGGGCAGAGACTAAGGCCAGCAAGGTAATTGCTTGATGTTTTTGTATTTTTATTTTTTGGTTTGTTGTTTGAGGGGGTGGGGAAGGGAAAGCCAAAAGGACCTGCGGGACTGATCTGATTTGTGTTTCCTTGGGTAGCCCTGAAAAGGAAAGAGGAAGGTTGAAGGTGGGGGCCTGCGTAGCAAACTCAGGTCACAAGAGGGTGCCCCAAAGGCAGCTGACACTATAACAGTTGGTAATTGCATCATCCCTGTAACTGATGAATGGCCTAAAGTCTGAGAATTTTACTAATAGGCCAATTCTTTTATAGAGAAGTCTCATTTCTATATTTTCAGTGGATTCAATCACTGAAAATATAGAAATGAGAATGCCTGATATTCTTTTTGTGATGTAATATTATTAAGACTGTTCATTAGTCTACTTACGTATTATATCTAGGGCCATCACATTGACTTTTTCTAAATGTTTCTACAGATTGCGGATGGGCAAAGGGAGCTTATTGAGTCATACAGTGTAAAAAGGAGGCATTTTATTGGGAACACAAGCATGGATGCCTGCTTGTCTTTCATCATGGCAAACCATGGGAGAGTAAAACCAAATGATGTTGTGTTTGATCCATTTGTTGGAACAGGTATTTCTTTTTCTACTGCTGAAAAAAATTGGGCATTGCTTGCTTTATATACATTGTGTGTGAAAAGTAAGTTCTTTAGGGGAGGGACTGTCTGTTTGTACAGTGCCTAGCACAGTGAAGTCCTGGTTCACGACTGAGGCTCCTGGTCCTGGTTCATGGCTGGGTACTGCCACAGTATAAATAAGAATAATTATAAAATCAACTGCTCGGTTATTTCCCAGAGTCCTGTAGAGGAAGTGGTTATAACTTCAGAAGGACTGGGTAGATTTGCTGAAAATGTAGAACAAAGTACCTTCCCAATTCTTTATTTGCCTTGAGTAACATTTTTAAAAGTGCCTAAGTCCCATTTTCAGAAGTGATTTAACTGCTTAGGAGCCAAAGTCACTCTGACTTTCAATAGAACTTAAGTTCCAAAATGATGTGAAATTCGAAGTTAGACTCCTAAGTCACTGTAAGAACTTACAAGGGGCAACATTCTTAAAACGTCTTTGTAGGGGAGTTGTTAGGATGGTATTAAAGAGCAGAGAGCACCCTCGACTATACACATTAGCATGGCAATTGTGGGGAACACATTCTTCAAGGGTGGAAATAATGAGCAATTCCTTGTGTCCTGGGGAAATGTGGTGACAAAATTGTTCACTTCTTTCTGTGGCTGAGGTTTTTTTTTTCCTTTTTCTGACAAATCAGTAGGGGGAGCTTTCATTCCATTTATTGGATCACTTGTGAGGCATTCAAGTACCTTTTCCTGCACCTTGTTTAAATTTGAAATGGAAAAACGTATGTTTCAGGATGTGCCATTTAAGTAGATTATGTCAAGATAATTTCATCAATTTCTTCAAAGGATATAGATGACGGAGGGCAGTGGATGTGACTTAGTGAAATCCAGGTGAACTTTGATCAGGTATCCAGAAGGAACTAGGGGAACAAGAAATGATCTAAAGGTATCTCTGCTAATGTAGAGGGGAGGAGAAGGGAAGGGAGTGTTCAGTTGGCAGGAAGGGTCCAGAGAATGAATGGCAGCAAGTCCTCATTGAGAAGTTAGAAATGGGGAGGAGCAGGTCCCACAGTTCTGGGACTGATTCTCTTTATTATGTGTAAATGCAACTTGGAAAATACCCTGATTTTATAGCCTCAGTGTTTTTCGGATGATACAAAGTGTTTGTCAGTTCCACATTTTGTATATAATATAGTTCATGTGCAAACTGAGATTTTCAGTCCACAGTATATAATCTCTTCAGAAATTTCTTGTGTGTCTACCCTTCCCCCCCAGCCCCAGCCCCCACAGATTGGTAGTGCTTTTTGGAAGGTCAAGGAAATTCACTTAGGCTTGTGTTCTGCTTTTCTTGGCAGATTCGTTTATTTACAATATTCGTGTTTAAATAAAAACTAAAGTTACAAAGCAACTTTGCAAAGGAATTCATTCTCTTAGGAAATCAAACTTGGAGAGAGAGGTGGGCAAGGTTAGACAGAATGGGAAGAATTCATTGTAATAATGGTAGAAGTACAGAAATTGAAGACAGTATTATACGTTCTTTATCATCAATTTTGTATTCTCTATGATTCAGTTTTAAAGTGTGACTATTTGATATAGGTGAGAGGTAAAACCAGAGACTTATTGAGCGGTCAGTTCATGTTTCTTAACTCTTCCTTTTCGGCAATCAAGAAAAAATTTATTAGATGAGCAAAGTACTCTTTCTTGCTCTGTTTATAGGACTGGGTGGTATATCATACTTGGGAACAGGGCTAGCTAAATTTGTCTTGACTTTCTGGAGGCACTGCCCATCTATTCTGAGGGATTACAGTCGAGAAGGGAAATGGGTGACTCCTTTAGGGTGAGTAACCTTGTTTTTCCCGGATCTAATTAACAAAAAAAAGTGGAGGACAATTTTTGTTTTCTCCTCGTTTTTACTTAATTTGAATTCATTAATTTATCAGCGTAAGAGGGTTTTTTTATATGCTCTGAAATGGCGTATTTAGCTTGCATATTTATTAAGTGTTAAAAATACACAGATGGTGATGGGTAGCATATGATTAATGTAGCTGTGTGAAACTCCTCTTCAGATTACAGCTAAAGTAAAAATCTGTATTATGAACACGCAGAGTCAGATTGTGAACCCCTTACTCATATTGGTGAGTTTACGCTCATTATTTCTTGACCTACCTTCAGTAAACATGAGGAACAATTGATCACAGTCCTCTTTATAGCAGCCCTTAACATATTGGAAGACTATTGTCAGGTCCCCCATCAGTCTTCTTTTTGCAAGATTAAACATGCCCAGTGTTTGTTTCCGAAGAAGTCAGGTTTTCTAAACCTTTTATCTTTTTGTTGCTCTTCTCTGGACTCTCTCACAAATTTGTCCACATCTTTCTTAAAGTGGGGTGCTCAGAATTGGACTCAGTACTCCAGCTGAGGCCTCACCAGTGTCAAGCAGAGCGGGACAAGTACCTCCTGTGTCTTCCATGACGCTCCTGTTAATAAACCACAGAATATTGGCCTTTTTCACAGTTGCGTCACATTGTTGACTCATGTTCAGTTTGTGATCCATTATAACCCCCAAATCCTTTTCAGAGGTACGATCACCAAGCTTGTTAGTTCCCATTTTGTAATTGTGCATTTGATTCTTTCCTTCCTATGTGAAGTACTTTGCACTTGTCTATTGCATTTAATCTTGTTGTTTTCAAGATTAAATGCAATATTTCAAATATTCAAGATGAGAGAGAGTTATCTTCATATTAAAGTTAGATACAATGTGTTCTCTCTTCCTGTTAAATCCCGGAGAAGTACTTTCATGGTGAGAAATGACTATTGGCTTTATTGAATCCCTTTTTAGTTTTTTGTGTTAAATTAGGATAAAAGGTTAGCCACTGTTAGTCTACCATAGGGATTAAAAATTGAATTGTTGAATTCTCCAATTTGTCAAGGTCATTTGGATTTCTAATCCAGTCCTCCAAAATGCTTGCAACCCCTCCCATCTTGGTGTCATCTGCAAGTTTTATAACCATACCCTCCATTTCATTATCTAAGTCATTATCTTGGCTGCTGCACAGTGTCGTCTTGTGAAGGTGGCCCACATCTCATGGTTTTCATTCCATCACATTTTAAGGCAATACACTTCAGTACGTGGGAGTGGATGCCTGCCTTGCAGAAATGGGCACGCTTGTGAGCAGACCATACGATGAGCCTCCAAAGTTAAACGAAGGCTCGGTGAGGAGAATAAAAGGGAAAATAGTGTTGGCATACAGGGGACCTCACAGTAATATTATTTCTAATAGAAAGGGGCAACTGTGATTGTAACCCAGAGTAGTCCATGTGTTTTCAGATTTCTCATGTTCCTCAGTACAGACTCTCGGGTAGCAATATCCATGACAGCAGACTTTTATCTTTTCTTTGCAGGTGGCCTTCTTATATCCTCCGCACATTTTGGAGCATATGTGTGTGGTACTGATATAGATTTTAATACTGTCCATGGTTTAGGTATGTTGGATATTTTCTTTCTGAACAAGGTAATTCTAACTCTTCAGTATTTAAGTATCGTTTATAGCAGGTACGAGTGGATCCAGGTATGAAAGGAGCATTCCTCTTCACAGGGTTTGTGAAACATCTGTGATATACTAACTCATTTACAGATATAGTCTAGCTAGGCAGTACTCGGAATATTAAGGTTCAGTAAGATATAAAGATGGGATTTTTTAAATTTTATTTTAAAGTTTACTAATACATGTAACTAGTTTAACTGCCAATCCAACAACACTAAGTGATGGCATCTGGCGTGGCAGTGCCTGGCATGATTCAGTTTAGTGGTAGAATTAGCAGGTAGATTGGTTTGGCTAACGGTGATGTCCCAGAGCCATTGGGTCGTGGGGACAAGCATAGTGAGGTTCCCTCCAAACTTATTAAATGTGACTGAGTGAGGAGGAGTTGGGCTTTGAGATGGGTGTTTTCTTTGCAGTGGGTTGGAACTCCCTAGTGCTCAATTTTAAGTATTTTGGGTTTAATACCAGTTTGTATTGGCAGTTTTTGTTACTAAAAACTTTTAAACTTTTTTTGAGCTTTTTTTTTTTTTAGAGTTGTCTAGTTATATTGATAGTGCAGTTCGAAGTAGTAGAATTCAATATTACAACTGTATGTTCCCATTGAGATATTATGCCTTTGCCACAGGTATGTATTTTTTAACCTGCAAATATTCAAGATGAGAGAGTTATCCTCATATTAAAGTTAGATACAATGTGTTCTCTCTTCCTGTTAAATCCCGCAGAAGTAATTTCATGGTGAGAAATGACTATTGGCTTTATTGAATCCCTTTTTAGTTTTCTGTGTTAGTCTACCATAGGGATTAAAAAAAACAATAGACCACTGCAAGTACTAGCGGAACCATCCTGTTTTGTCATACAGGAGTTATTTTCTTGGAAGCTTTCAAAACCCAAAAGTTCTAACAATATTTTTGCTGCTCTGGAATATTCTTGTGTAGATTAAATTTGATGTATGAATAGGATTTTATGTGGTGTATGTTAGCATAACATGAGTGCCTCGTAAACATTAATAAACTTTCCTCACAATATCTCTGTGAAGTAGGGGAGTTTAACTGAACTATTCTCCCTCTCATTTGCATTATGGAACAACATAACTGAAATAGAAGGCCTGACTAGAATAACTTCTGATACTTCGAAGAATCCTGACAGCCACTTTTCACAATAAGTAGAACATGTCCGGTGACAAGAGATCTTAAATTGTTTTTATTTGAGGCAACTACTCAAATATGAATCCTGTGAAGTGTTATGAGATCTGCATTAATGTGAAAAGCATTATATAAGAGCTAAGTGATATTATTATTCTCTTAAAATAAATAATGAAAAATCAGAACACTTTTGCCACATCTGATTTGCCTTGAATCAGTGGTTTTCAACCTTTTTTTCATTTGTGGACCCCTTTGGAAATCTTAGACATAGTCTGCGGACCACAGGTTGAAAATCTCTGCTTTAGACTATTCCTTTTTTATTTTCTTGCAGGCAAGGCTAGCAGGAAGAACCAGAAGTGGAGAGGACCAGATGAGAATATCAGAGCTAACCTTCGGCAGTATGGTTTAGAGAAGTACTATCTTGATGCACTCGTTTCTGATGCATCAAAACCTATATGGAGGAAGGAAATGCTTTTTGATGCAATTATTACAGATCGTAAGTTGATTAATGTCCTAAATAGATATGATTCATAACAGCCTAACTGTGGTATCCAAAAGATTGGAACCTAGCTCTTAATTTGTATAAAATGGAGAAGTTTGCATCTACCATCTTGACATAAGAATGGCCTGCTGAGCCTACAGTTCTGCTAATAGAGTGTGCTGGAATCTGTGATTTCCACATTAGAAATGATGAACATCATAGGCAGCATTGTAGAAATTGGGGCTGCATTTTGACTACTTCTACATTTAATCTGAGCATGTTAAATACCTAATGAAATATGGACCACTTTATTAAAGCATTGTAACTATAACATTTTATTTTTTGTTTCGTTAACTTATTTCCACTGAAAGAGTATTATGGTTCCTATTCAGAAATAATCTTATTGTCTCCTATATCTTTACTGAGTCATACTTCTTTCTACGTTAGGAGAGGTTTCTGTTCAATTTTTAAGTTGTGCTGCATTGCTCTTGAGCCTGGATTCAAACATTATTGAAGTCCATGGAAAGGGTCTGACCGTCTTTAATCATGCCTTCGGTTAAGGCCCTGAAATGCTCATTGAAATGCTTTCAAACAAACTCTAGTACGTCTTCTGCACACTTGACTACCAGCAATATTAAAGATATGAAAGGTTCTCTGCTCTTTTGAGTCTCTTTATTAGACGCTATTTGTCACGAGCAGGAGACCTAAAAGGCAGCACAGTCTACTAGACTAAACGTGGGATGGGGAGCCAGGAACTCCTGACCTCTACTGTGGCTCTGCCCTGACTTGCTGTGTTATCATGAGCAAATCAGCTGAGACTCTATTCTGTTGTCCTTGTTCCTGGGGAATGTTACTTTGCTCCAGGAGCCAGTCCCATTGATTTCATCAGGACTGCTGGCCAAACAAGGTAATGCGCATCGTGAGTAAGGGTGTTAGAATCAAGCCCATAATCTCTGTGCTTCCGTTTCCATGTCTGTAAAATGGAGATGACATTTCTCCGATGCCATGGCAATAAGAACATTAGGAAAGCTTACAGAAGTGTTGAAGATGAATTAATGTTTGTACAGCATTCTTAAAGCTTTGTGGAGATGTGTAAAAATAAAGACTTGTGTAGTATTTTTAGGACATGTTTTTTGAAATGTAGACAATTACAACCATTTTGAAATGTGTTACAGATTTTCTAAGTGCGTTAACAGGGGTTTATTCTTCAGACTTTTGTAGTGAAGTGGCTGCTTACTGAGCACCCCCTTGTGGCCAGGTGTCGCTTTACGGACACCCTGTCCCTCTTAGCCCCCCTCTTGTGGGTCCCTTAAGCCCCTCCTCCCCCTGCAAGTCTCTCTTTTTTGGCTAACAGCATCCCCACCTGTGGCTGGTTTAATAATAGAAAAGATTCAAGCAATCCTCAGTCCGTAATAACAAAATTGTTTGTTTGAACTATCATCAGAGAGTCCCTAAAATAAAGTTTGTAATGACGACACACAAATTCATATTCAGCCCTGGTTCTTCTGCCACACACAAAGCTTTGCTCTACCCAAGTCTGCACTAACCAAATCTGCCAGTCCTAGACCTTTCTGGGTGGAGCTCTGGCCCTGGCTTTCTTCCCTTGTCAGTGTTTCCCCTTGTCTTAAGGGAAAAGCCAGTGTATATACCATCCTCCTCCAGAGAGCTGCTCCCAGTGGGCTGAAAGAGAAGGGAGCCTGGCCCGGTCTGCACTACAGCGCTCCCGATCCCAAAGTAGTCCAAGTATTTTATAAAGCAATAGATAGTGGTAGTGAAACAGCTAGACAGGTGAGCTTAACAGCCATAGCAAGAGCTAAGACATAACCTTGGACATTTACAACCTGTTGCCCTGAGACTGGGAGAGAAGGCTGTTGGCCAGGGCACTGGGGATAACCCATATCTTTCTGAAAAATACAATTGGACTTTTAGGGTCTACTTGGGCATTCAACCAGGGACAAAAAGAAGAACCGTGGCTACATACATTGTCTTATACTTAGATGGTAGAGTCTTTGGAGCAGAGACCACCTTTTTCTTCTGTTTGTACAGTGCCTTGTACACTGGGGTCCTGGTCTATGACTGGAGCTCCTAGACGCTACCACAATATAGTAACAATCTCTTTTCTGAAGCTTCTTTCCCAGTGCTGCCCTGCAGCATCAATGTGGCAGGGTCCCATCCCAGGGCATACCCCTTCGAGGCACAGTGGGGCCCTGGAGGTATCTTGCCCTCAGTTTCCTCAATGACATACTTTCTGTCAAGAGTACTTAAAGTAACACTTCACTTCCTGGGGTTCCATTTATTGGCCCAAATCCTTTCTGAGGTTTTCAATTTCACTCTCATTCCAGGGCATCTGGTTCCTAGTTCCCCCTCCAGTTACCTCTGAACCCCAACGAGGGAGTTCTATCAGTCCCACGTCAGCCCCTGGCCTCTCTGGAGAGCCAGGCCATTTCCTAGGCCTTTTCCAATTCAACTTCCTGGTATAGGGTCTTCTGGCCCCCTCTAACCTTAAAAGGGTCATTAAACTCCATTACAAGATGAAGCAAGGGAAGGGGATTAACAGTGTCGTGTGTTGGAAATGTCAAGAAAATATTTTAGCCAACAAAATCATTAAAAAAAAAAAAAAAAAACCAAAAAAACCCCACCACCCACTTCAGCACCATATTAAATAGTTTTTAAGTGGTTAGTGTGCTATCACACTTGACTGTTTAGTGTCTTACTGATAAGAGACCTTTTTGAAATAGCTTTAAAAAAGTGAGCCTTAGGTTCAAGATAAACTTTAACTTCTTCAAGATGTATCCATTAAATCTTATAAACTCTTTGCAACGGCTACCACATGTACGCTATTGTAGAATTTCATGATGTTATTTGTGTGATCTCGACATTATGTACTTACTCTGCATAGCTCCATATGGCATACGAGAAGCTACTAGAAGAACTGGTTCACAAAAAGAAATACTTAAAGCAACAGAAAGAGGGTAGGTAAACCTTTTATTCATTGTATATATCAATGTGTTAATGGAAGGCCAGCCATGGTTTTAGAAACTTACTTCATTGCTGTCCTTTAACCAAACAATTTTAAAAAGTACTACTGTCACTACGTAGCTTGCAAAAGTGACTGTCAGTGCCAGTCTTCCTAAAATAATCCTCCTCTTTGGCCAAGCAAGTTTTCTAGCTTCTAAGTCCCAAACTCCTTCTCTTACATTTACAAAATAGCTTCACGTCATCGGGCCTGTCCTTGAACAGCTCTACTTAATCCCCTGAAGGCTCCAGCATCCAGTCCAAAGTTGCTTACCTTTGTTTTAAACCACCATGTCTAGGGCCCTACCAAATTCGTGGTCTATTTTGGTCAATTTCATGGTCATAGGATTTATTAAATCATAAATTTCATGATTTCAGCTATTTAAATCTGAAATTTCAGGGTGTTGTAATTATAGGGGTCCTGACCCAAAAAGGAGTTTGTGGGGGGGGGGGGGGGGAAGATGGTCGCAAGGTTATTGTAAGGGGATTGCGATATTGTTATCCTTCTGTGCTGCTGCTGGTGGCGGCAGCTCTGTCTTCAGATCTGGTCTCCCGGCCAACAGCTGCCGCTCTCTAGCTGCCCAGCTCTGAATGCAGCATTGCCACCAGCAGCAGCACAGAAGTAAGGGTAACAATACTGTAACCCCCCTACAATAACCTTGCAACCCCTCCCCTAAGCACAACCTCCTTTTTTGGTCAGGACCCCTATACCATAGAATGCCACCCTTACATGTGCGCTGCTGTTGCCTTCAGAGCTAGGTGCCCAGCTAACAGCTGCCACTCTCTGGCTTCCTAGCTCTGAAGGCAGTGCAGAAGTAAAGGTGGCAATACTGCAACTCCTCTGAAATAACCTTGTGACCTGCCCCCCCACCTCTCACAACTGAGTTTTGGGTCAGGATCCCCAACTTGAGAAACATTGAGCTCTCTGTGAAATCTGTATAGTATAGGGTAAAAGCGCACACAAGACCAGATTTCACAGTCCATGACATGTTTTTCATGGCCATGAATTTGGTAGGGCCCTACCATGTCTTTTAGTTTCCCTTGCCCACCTCTTTGTGCTCACTTACAGCAGGCATTCTCTGTCCTGGCAGACAATCTCTCCGTTGTTGGGATGACAGCCTTTTCTGCTGCTTGGCCTTGATTTTCTGTTTTCAGATTTCATGTCAATGTCTCATCCTCCTTTGATTCTTTTAATAACGCTTATGAAAGACACTGTACAAAATAGTTGTATTTCAAAAGTGATTTTAGTTGAGTAGTTTTCTTTGCAAATTCCATTCCTAACATTTAAAAAGCCACAGTGAAAGAGTTTGGATGCAGACTTCTCATTAATTTAAGTGAGATTTGGTCATCTAATACCCTTACCTGGCTTTGCAAATTTCAGACTGTGTTCAAAAAATAAAATAAAATTGTGGCTATTACTTGTTCAGTATTTTTTTTCAATATTGTTTAGCACAGAAAATCACATCTCCATTTCCTCAAACTATCATCTGAGTGATATCTTTTTTGACTTGTTAAACTCTGCGGCAGAGTACCTGGTGATGGGAGGAAGATTGGTGTACTGGCTACCAGTTTACAAACCTGAGTACGTACTCTTCTAAATGCCTTGATATCTAGTCTGTAGTAGATAAAAAATATAGTATAACCTAGCTATAATTTCTTCCAGGGTGGGGATGTCTCTAGAACTTCCTACTGGGGTTTAAGAGGGATTCCTACGATTTTCGTATATCAAAACTGGGTGGGTGAAGGAGAAAAGAGTTTGGAACAGTTTTTGAAAGGAGAGAAAACCATGTGCAGGCAGTTAGAAATCAAAACTTTTATTTTTTTTCAAAAATGCATGCTACTGATAAAGGAATGGAAAACCAGAATACTGGAATCCAGGTAAACATCAAAGCTAAATGCACACCCTTTTAAGAGCAGGCAATATTAGTTTGCCTTTTTATTGGGATTTGACTCTTTTAAAGAGAGAAGTTCTGGACAATTAACTTCTCCAGGAGAGTCCAGAGGTCAGGTGACCAAGAGGAATCATGACTGCCAGGCTTTATAAGAAGCTGCCTGTAGCTCAGTTAGGGGAGAGGCAGACTTGCAGGAAACTGGAAATGCTGGCTGTTCAGCTGCATAGGTGTGGATTAGGACTATGGTGGACTAGGCAAGCTTGCCAGGGGTCAGGTGGTTCCCTGTGAAGAGAGTGAGCTGGGGTGGAGTCTGCCAGAGGGGCTTGGCTAATGAGGCCTGGGAGAGGCCCAGGAGAAGACCAGCCTCTCTTGTCCCTCCACTGCACTACGTGGAGAGGGTGAGCTGACACACCTGCCGTGAAAGGAAAAGGACTATTGTGTCTCAAAGCCTGGAGAAGGCTGAGAAGAGCAGAGAACCCTCTGCCAATAGGGCAAGGAATCATTGGGCCCTGGAGGAGTGTATATGACTTAACTGAGTATGGAAGGGCAGTCATGCATCAACATGGTTGAAAGCTGTAGCCGGTTCAGCAGGAAGGCACTCTGGACCCCCAGGAGAGCAAGCCTGCACTAACAGGGCAGAAGGACTATTAAATCTGGGAAGAGCTAGAGAAATTAGTTTGGTTTGGCCTTGGGTGATTCTTGGAAGGGGAAGCATTGACCAAGGGTTAAACTCCACCCTGTCCATCTGCTTGAGAAAGACTGGGACAGCTGCTAAAGTGGGGAAACAGTGCCATGGATGTGACTAGATGCAGGGAGAAATAAGGACTCCGTTACAGATCATGGGACATACCATAGGTAGGGAAAAAAGGAAGTATTTTCTTCACTTTCAGATGGGAACTGAGGGACAGAGATTGACTTGCCCAGGGTAATACTGGAAGTATGTGGTAGAGCTGGGAATTGAACATGAGTCTCTTTAAGTCTCAGTCCAGTGCATTAGACAGAGTTACTCCTGAGCCTCTGGAGTTACAGTACATTAGGGAAACCTCTTGTTATGTCAGTAAGATAACAGAAATTATGTTCTGAATGCCAAGGCTCTATATCCTCCACAGCAAGCTGAAACTAAATTTTATGGAAGAACCTTTGACCTCTGGGATATTCTGTTGCAGCAAACTGGAAATTTTGCCCAGCTTATTTAAATTAAAAAAAAATTGAGTCTTTTATTGAATTCAACATGAACAAAAATGCTGCCAGTGTAATAGGCCATGTTAAGTGGAATTCACTTTATGTGAATTCCACACTCTGTTTCAGTTTTTTGTGAGGGCAATATAGAATTGTGTCTTGGAAATTTAGTTTGGGAGGGAGGTGGAAGGTGGATGTGTTTGGCAGCTGGGTAGGTGATATTTGAGGCTTTTGGAGCCCCAGAAGGATATGGGAAGCAGTTTGGGGTTGTGGGCTAAGCACGTTAGATGGATGTTTGTGATAAAATGGCGAGCAATGACATGGCTAATTGGAAATATAGACATTTAAACTGTCATCCTTAGGTTGGCTGAAATGGATCATATGTCTCTCAGAGGTATTGTTTCAGGCTGTCTGCAAACTCAAGGAACAATATTGTATTATACATTAGCTCACATTTTAAAAGTTTTCTTTGCAATTAGGACTGGAAAAGTGGTGTGTGTTTTAATATGAGAGCTTAGATTTTTTAAGTGCCCATCTGTGGCAAAGGGTGTGTTTGCAGCCATGGAATACATGGGCTCACAGGTGTCAAGTATGTAATCTAACATGTCAGCCTGTAAGAGGTGTTCCTCACAGGTATATAGAAGGGGGTAGTATACAGCATGTTTACACATGTTAGGTCAGCACCAATACATCTTGTATCTAACAACAGCTTGTACATTGTCAAAATGTTTTTCTTCAGACACCCCAGTTCCAGGCTACCACATGTGGTGGGACTGGAAACCACTAACATTTGCCCAAGGTTACACCACAGTGGCAAAACCCTGTGGCTTGTCAAGTTGTGACATCTCAACACTAACTCTCGGCGTCAAGTGATTATTACCAATGAAATATTTTAACACTTGAAAAGACAAATAATCTAACATCAGACCTCTCTCTAGTTGCTTTGTGATGGTGGAATCACTACAAAAATGTACTTCAGCGGTGAGCTTAGTGGATCTGTATCATATAGTTTGCATGTCACTTTCTTTGAATAATGGAATAAATATTTTTGTGTATACTTATTATATGGTTCTTGCAAACAAAAAGATGCCTTAACCAATGGAAGTGTTTAATTAATTATTCAGAATATCTACTGCGTATCTCTGATGGCATTGTATGTGCTTGTGAATTCCTAGATTGCTAAAATGTATGGCTTGTGCTAGTGTGTTGTTTGCTTAAAATTGTCATATCTATTGTTTGTCACAGCATCACGTTTTCCCTACTTTTTCTGAAGTTGTGCAACAGCAGTGCTGCCCCAACAATGGAAGCTGTGTTTACTGGTTAGAGCCAGTGTTCCCTTTAATTTTTCCCACCCATGTGCGAACTGAATTTTGTTATGTGCACCTATATGGAAGTGATGTGTCATATTGGTGCACGTAACAAAATTCATATGCTGGAGGTAGGGTTGAGGGGTTTGGAGTGTGGGAGGGGGCTCAGGGCTGGGACAGAGGCTTGGGGTGCTGGGTGTGAGGGCTCCGGCTGGGGGTGTGGGCTTTGAAGTGAGGCCATGGATGAGTGGTTTGGAGTGCAGGGAGGTTCCAGGGCTACAGTGGGGAGAGAGGACTCCCCACAGTGCTCTCTTCATGCAGCAGCACCTGGGCTTGGGGGAAGGGGGGAGGGGAGGACCCTCTCCGCATCACGGCAGCTCTGGGGCTGGGGCTACAGGTTAGGTGCCCCTCTCCTGGCCTCAGCAGGTCCGGGCTGTGGGAGCTATATCGCTCCGGGGTTGGTCTGGGCTGCACCACCCCAGGGTCTGGCTGGGTCTGGGCTGCTCTGGGGTTGGGCCACATTGCCCCAGGCGCAACTGGGCCCAATCCGGCTGTGGCTTGGTCTGGGCTTCAGGCTGGGTTGGGGGAGCGGCCCCTCTCTGGTAGTAGGTTAGGGGTCAGGCTAGGTGGGGGCTGGAGGAGGGGCACCAAAGACAATGCTGGCAACTAATTCTATAGTAAACTGTCTACAGGCTTATTAGCTAAGAAAAAGAAATGAGGTACTGAGAGGTTAAAGTAGGTAACATAAATTAACAGGTGACTCAAAGTTTGTAAGTCTGAAATGATAGCAGAGGTGTAATAAACTGCCAGTTTCTAAATGTCTCTCTGTCTCCTGAATAACTCCTGTCTTGTTCAGTTATTCTACCCTGTTAGAATCCAGACAGTCCATGGACACAGGACTGTTCCTTGAATCCATATTTATAGTTTCTTCTCCAGAAAACAATCTGAATAGTGTTTTTTTACCCTTTGACAGTGAGTAGGAAATGCAGACTGAATATGTAAATTCCCATTGTTGACCACAAGGGCCCTCACTTTGAAGTTAGCGCTCTTCTTCATTTACATTTCCAAGGCTCCAATTGCGTTTGAGTAATTTAATTATAGTGATATATGGATATATAATGTAAATGCCTGCCATAGCCTGCCATTACATTATGATAGAAATAGGTAAGTGAAAAAATATAAGTAAGATTCCATTAGTTTTCATGAAATTTTAACACCTGAATACACTCTTCCGTTAACACACCTTTGATCTAGGGTCATTTAATTACTGGGGCATACATAATATAAATGTAAGTAATAGCAAACAGGATATAGACAACTGAAAACAATACAATTAACATCTCTCTTGATCTATACTAACACACAAGCGAATTGGCCTGAATACACTATAATACCTTTTAACACTTCTTTGACAACACTTCTTTTAACAATTCATACACAAATGAACTGGCCTTTGGCTTGAGCTGGTCTGTTAGCATCACACCTCCCATGTGCTATTTTTGACAAGCTCAAAACCTATCTCAGAGGGATTATATTTTCCAAAGTCACAATTTTTGTCACTCCCTGTGTTGCTATCCACCCAGGCTAAGACCAACCAACTGAGCATTTGCCTTTGTGCCATCTGCTTCTGACATTCAGGCCTAGACTGCCTCACCCACTCCTTGTCTTGCATGCTCTGCACCCTGCACTGCTTTGACCAGAGAGCTGCATGCAGCGCAGAAGGGGTGACCTTGTTGGTGGCTACTGCTGTCTCTTACATTGGCCTATGACTGTGCTTGCTTAAACCGCTGCCTTGCAGCAGCCATCTCCCATGAGCAGACTAGCAATAGGGGAAGAGAGAAAGTGGCCTGTTCTCCGCTCCTGAAGCAAGAAGAAGAAGAAATTTTCATTGTTTAAGGAACTAAGGGAGAGACTACTGCCAGCTCCCTTTCCCCTATGCTCAAGTGTTCTGGGTCTAGTTATTTTTCAAGCTGTCTGTCCTCTAGAAGGCGTGGAGTATCGCTTTGGCTGTAATTTTTAATTTAAAATTTTCTGTGGATTTATACAATAATAAAGGGCACCTATCGAAGACTCAGCATTCTGCCACAAATCAAAATATCAAAAATAAAACTAAATAGCCACTTACCTGCCAACAGAACACATCTCCCTTTCCCCACATACATCAAACCCACCATCCTCTGGAGCAGCCTGCACAAATAAATGTGCTTTTCAGCATGCTTTGAAGTTCAACAGATCAGAGCAATCTTGGGCCAGGAGGAAACTTGTTTCAGAGCTCAGAGCCTCTCACGGATAACTCTATTGCCAGCCTCCCTCTTTTTTATAAATCAAGGGGGTTTTTGGTCAAGCACATTTGCTGATTGCAACTGTGGTAGTGTAGCAAGAAGAGAGAGGCAGTCTCATAAAAAGGTCCTGAGCGATTTAGGTTATATAGATTTATATAGGTCAAAACCATCCCCTTTTATCCAT
The DNA here is from genome assembly GCF_003597395.2 of Chelonoidis abingdonii. NCBI lineage: Eukaryota > Metazoa > Chordata > Testudines > Testudinidae > Chelonoidis > Chelonoidis abingdonii. The sequence goes on from NC_133771.1 coordinate 100,183,721, forward strand.
TAATTGACTGAAGCACAGTGTACTGGAGTGCTAGTTCAGGTAGCAGATAAAAATTTAAACAAGTTTAGGAGTTCTTGGGCATCATAGTAGTGCCCAGTTCAGAAAATGGAGAATAAATGCAGCTCAGGAGGCAAGAAGTTTATTGCTGTTTGAGTTTTGCTGAAGAGACATGCGTTAGTACAAGAATTAAGGAGCCTGGAACTTCTGTCACTGACGTTCCATTTTCTACTTTCCTGTGAAATCTTGTAGATGCTCGGTATGTCTATGTGTAAAACACCACAGCAATTGCAGCCTCCCTGCTGTAGCACTTCATTGTACGCTGACAGAAAGGCTTCTCTCGTTGACATAGGTAATCTACCTTCCCGAGAAGCAGTAGCTAGGTCAACAAAAGAAATCATCTGTTGACTTACAGCCATCTACATCGGGTGTGGATTTTTCGCACTCCTGAGAGACATAGCTATACTAATGTAAATTCCTAGAATAGACCTAAGAAACTCTAGTTCTATTTTGGTTTGACTTATTTGTTTATGCAGGAGGTGGAACTCCCCTTATTTAAAAAATACTACAGTGTTCTGTATTAATGGCCCCCAGCTCTGTACCAGCATTATTGCGAAGGTTAGTGTTTATGGCTGTTGTAGCAGGCTTTCTAATACAGTTGAAAGAAGCAAGACTTGCAACTTTGGTCACATTGTTCATAATTTTTCGGGTAGCAATGCAAACTGTACACTTATATTCTGTCTCGAGTGGCCACATTACTGTAATATCTGAGCAGTCTCTTAATGTAGTTATCCTTACAACAACTCTGTGAAGTAGGGGATTGCTATTATCTTCATTTTACAGTTGAGGAAACTGAGGCACGGAGACTAACTGACAGTCACACAAAGTGTATAGATACATAGAAAAAGTAAAACAAACAAACTTGGGAAGGTACCATTGTAGGTGGAGGTAGGAACTGCTTTTGCATTTTTTTTGTTTTTCCTTTATTTACTTTTCAGTAGATGTTCAGAAATTCCTCCTTGTCATGGGTAAAATATGGAGCATCTCCCTTGTGCTCCAAGTACTCTTTGCCCTTCAAAGGATGTGTGTGGGTTAGTTTTTTAAAGACTGACTCAGCAGCAGAGTGAAGATACCTCATATTCACGCTTTCCTTTATTATATATTTATAGGCTGTTAATTGAGTCCGATGTCTCCTCCCCTCCTGCTTCCTGAATCTCTTTAAAACCTAATTCAGCTTTTAGCACTTGGAAAAATAAGAGGGGGGAATGCAGTTTCGGAGATGTAGATTCTTGGAAATAGTTGTCTTTGTATGGCTGATGTAGATGTTTTTCTGCAAGATCGAAGTTATGTAAAATATTGTGGAAGCTTACTCTTCACCCACTAATACAGAGGTTTTTAACTGAGTTAATTTTGGTACATTTTGTCAGCCAGACAGTATTATTGCTCTCTGTCAAAGAGCTATCAGAACAGATTTTCTTTTAAAATGTCTTTCCCTGTCTAACAGAGGAAGTCCAGTATGCTCCAGTCTGTTTATAACACCAGTCTCTGAATCCAGAAGATTTCAGTGGTTATTAAAGAGGTTGTGTTGTAATATATATTGAAGTCCAAGTATAGTAATCTCCTATTGGGGTGCATCAGTAAATATACAACCACCCAAATCAGTTGATTATAATTGGATGCTTGATGAAATACTTCTAAAAAGCACAGTTCCTGATTGGATGGTTGGAGGAATTTTCCCATGATACTTGACATAATGCAGGCATCTACATATAGAAATTTGTGGCTGGAAGGGACCTCAAGAGCTCAACTACCCATTTGTAGAGAGCCCTATGGGGAGGTATTCTTCCTGTTTACAGCTAGTTCGTCTGTACCATGTCTTTTATTTATGTCCCAAAAAGATGGGATATATGCTTATGATTTGTGAAAACGTTGTTTCTGGAAACTTAATATGGCTGTAAAATGTGTGGAAGCTTATAGGGTAAGCCAGTTCGAATAGATCTGTATAACTGTTTTTCAGATGCACATGGTACAGTTCATAGGTTTACAGCTTTCTGACTGCTTATTTCTTCCAGATATACAGAAGAGATTATACCCCGGCACCCCTGCCTGAAACTTATTAGTAACTGTGAGCAGATGCTTTCCAGCCACACGTCAAGACGCTTGATAACCATGGAAAAGGTGAAAGAATTTGAGGTAAAATGTTCTTGGGTGTGTTGTGCGAAATGGCGGCTGTCAAATATATGAAAGGTTTGCTCTAGTGTTTGAACTGCAAAAGGGAATTTACTGTATTAGCATCACCAGATTTGGTATCCAGTACTGGATTGTCAATTCTGTTGCTGCTGCTAAGATGTTTTTATGACACGAATTAGAGGCTTTGAAAAATGCCACATCTTAAAGACAAAACACAAGCCTGTTGTGTGCTCACTGAGTCTGCAATGATTTAAGGTAGTTTTTTGTTTTTAAAACATTTTGATAAATGTTTCACCCAGGGCAAACTGGTTAGTATGAGTGAGGGCAGGATCTTTGAGGACAAGATATTGTTTCAGAGGTGCTGACTGCGTGCATTTCCTGTTGACTTCAGTGGGGATTGAGAGTGCTTATCTCTGAAAATTGGGTTCTAAGCCATTATATAAACAATACTAAAGTCTGACATTAATTAGTTCAATGATGTGGGGGTCTCCTGACAATGGTATTTAATCTCCAGTTCTTCATGCAGGAAAGGTAATGTGTTTTCAGTTGCTTAAACTGTTAAAGATAACTAACAAAAAAATCAGTCTGGAAATGGAACGTTACGAAAGAGATACTTAGACATGGTAGGAAAGCAGAGGCATGTCAATAAGTAGGACATTGTTCTTAGCTAAAATGTCTGGGAGGTGAGCAAGCGCTTCCAGTATTTTCTTAATTAGCTGTAAAAAGCTATTATTTTAAACAATGGACGTGGTTTGAAGCAAATTAATGCTTCAGCATTATGATATACACTAGCAATCCAGCAGGCTTCCAGTCTGGATTTCATAATGCAAGTGATGATTTAAATTGTCAAATAGCACTTACATAGTGTAACAAATTGTATTAGTTGTTCAGTACAGATGCTGTTGACTTTGGCAGTAACAAACCATCATTTATAACTTAAAATTTGGACATGTATTTCTCTCCCCTTCCCCTATGCCAGTTTTATTTTTTATATATTGACAGGTTTGACATTAATAGTGGAACTGGACTACATGTTCTAATTGAAACCACTTCTTCACTCTTCTGTGTATAGGCTTCAGTCATTTATCCCTTTTGTGTTTTGTACATCATGTACTCTTCAGTGTGTATCTTGTCAGTTCAGTGACAAGTGAGGGTGAGGGGAGAGGTGCGGCCAGCACATCCCTCGGCCCACGCCGCTTCCCGCTGCCCCCATTGGCCTGGGATGGCGAACCACAGCCAGTGGGAGCCGCAGTCGGCCGAACCTGCCAAAGTGGCAGGTAAACAAACTGGCCCAGCTCACCAGGGTGCTTGCCCTGGCGAACTGCATGCCAGAGGTTGCTGACCCCTGATAGAGGGTATGTTTGGCATCACATTGTTTAGTTCCTTTTACAGGGATCTCTTAGATATTCTTCCTACTCTGTTTCATATCAAACAAATGTTTTGTAGGGACATTATGGTGTCCAGTAAAAGCAAAGAAGTGACACGAAAAGAAGTTGTTGGGGAGAATTGGAGGTCTGCCCATTTATCTTGCTTTTGTGCAAGTGAGGGTTTTTTCATACTCCAGCATCTAGTGTATAATTTCATTTAATTAGGAACTAATTTTCTAGTGTGTGTGATAGTTCAACCACAGTGCACAGTGTCCGTGAATGATGATACATTTTTATAAAGATAGTGATTTTTAGATTATACTTAAGGCCATGTTTTAGTCACAGGTATTTTTAGTAAAAAAAAAAAAAAAATTGACAGGTCACGGGCAGTAAACAAAAATTAATGGCCCATGACCTGTCCCTGACTTTTACTAAAATTACTCATGACTAAAACTTGGGGGTGGGCTGCCCGGGGCCCCCACTAGTGCTGAAGGCGGGGGGCCTGGGTGCTGGGGGTGGGCAGGTTGTTGTGGGCAGCCAGGACCCGCACTGGGGTGGTAGGGTTGGAAGGGTCTGCAGGCTTCTACCTGCCTCCACACCTTCCTCCACCCAGCAGCTGCAGCATATTTGGGGCCAGGGGAGGGAAAGGGATTGGGCACAGGATGGGGTGAGGCTGGCTCTGGGCTGCACTTATCTGGGGGGGCTCCTCGGAAGCGGTGACATCCCCCTCATTCAACTCCATCCTAGGCGGAGGTGTGGCCAGGTAGCTCTGCACACTGCCTCTGCTTCCAGGCACCGACCCTGCAGCTCCCATTGGCCACAGTTCCTGGCCAATGGGAGCTGCAGAACCAGCATTCTGGATGGAGATAGCGCACAGAGCCGCCTGGCTATGCCTTTGCCTAGCAGCTCAGCAAGGGGGATGTCACTGCTTTCGGAGAGCCCCCAGGTAAGTGCTGCCCAGAGCCCGCCTCACCCAAACTCTGCTGGGAGGGGAGGGGGGCGGCCTGGGACTTCTCCAGCAGTGGCTGGTGCACCTGGCGCAGGGGCTGCCTGAACTGCCCCGGAGCCAAGCGCACCGGCCACTGCAGAAGTCATGGAGGTCACAGAAATTCACGGAATCCGTGAGCTCCATGACAAACTTGCAGCCTTAATTATGCTGAATAATCATCAAGCAGTATTGCCAGGAGTTACAAGTACTAGTAGTAATTAATACATTGTATATATTTATGTACAATATAAACTGTCTAAAACTCTGACTCTACTAGAGAGATTGACCTATTGTTGAAAACACTCATCTGCAATGGGTCTGTCGTAAACAGATAGCTAAGGGTTAATGTTTCTTTTACCTGTAAAGGGTTAACAAAGGGAACCAAACACCTGACCAGAGGACCAATCAGGAAACCGGATTTTTCAAAGTGAGGGAGGGCCTCTGGGTGTTCTGTCTTTGTTCTGGCTGTTGTTTCTCTGGCTGTGAGGGAAGCGGTTTTTTTTTCTATCCAAGTCCTTTCTACCCCTGTCCAAGTTGTAGTACAAAAGGAAAGCAAGTTAATAGTTGTATTGTCAACTGTGTGAGGTTGCGACTGTTTAATTGAGATATCTTTTTGAATAAGGCTGATTATCATATTTTCTTTTAAGCAAATAGCCCTGTGTTACGCCATCTTGATGAAGTGATCGTCATGTGTTTTCTTTCTTTATATATAGAACTTTCTTTTTAACACTTGTTGTTTTTTTCCTAGTTAAGCAAGGGAATAGGAACTTGTGCCAGATACTGTCTCTCTCAGGGAAAGACTGGGAGCGGGGAGAAGAGGGAGGGGAAGGTAAATCATATCCTCTCTGTTTTTGTGTCAAGGGATTGAAGCAGGAATCTCCTAGTATCCAGGGCGGAAAACTGGGAGGAAGTAAAGAGCAGGAAGGGAAGAGGGTATCCTTTGTTGAGGCTCAGGACATCGAGTCTGGGGGCCCCAGGGAAGTTTGGGACGAGGCAAGAGGTGTATCAGGTACCAGAAACCTGATGGTTGGCAGCGAGATAAGATCCAAGCTGGTAATTAAGCTTGGAGGTTCATGCTAAGCACCCAGATTTTGGACGCTAAGGTCCAGATTTGGGACAGAGGCTTACGACAGGGTCCCATTGAACGGGTGTAGAAAAGTGGTCGTGTTTGTAATTTCAAGAAATTAGTGATCTAAGAAACCAAAGTAGACTAGAATCCTATCCAAAAATATTAATTGACATATACATAATTTTATCATAAGCATAAAGACCACAGAACATCCTAGTAATAAACAATTTGAATTTTTTAATCTCATTAAGTTCAATAGGAATTCCTCTTATAGCTTAGCTGATAAAGGGTTTTTTTATAAATGTGCAGTAATGTACACACACAGAGCAAACTGGACAAAGTCTATATAAAAAATGTACTCAAGTATGGCTCACAGTGGGTGGGAAATTTTAAAAGAAACTTTTTGAGGCTTACTTTGGGCCAAGGTGTCATTAATGACTTCACTTCTTCCCTATAATAAATGGTTATGGCCATAATGGAGGTAGGTTAATAATAGCTAATTAATACCTTATGAATCTGTATGAAACAAAAAACAAGAAGGTAAAAGAACAAGAAGGAAAGGAAGTGGGGGAGAAGTAAAGTTTGAGGGATATGAGGTGAGTATTTGCTACTCTTGATGATCAGGACCTAAAACCATTATTATAAAGGGGACCTTTTACAGCATGAAAGTGTCTTGTAGTTTCTCCAAGGGTTGAGGAGGGATTTAGTTGAATGTGGATACCTCTCATGTCTCAGTGATATTCTTTGTTCAGGGCCAGCACTATTAGAGCAAGCTTTTTCCACATAGGGGATATGAGCCTGTCCTCATCAAGGCTGATGAGGAGGCAGAGTTTAGAATTTGGCATACATGTGGAAGCACCATAGTGTGTCTGATGGTGAGGCATATGAATGGCTGCTTCTTCAACAGATGCAGAATCTGTCAAGCTTGTGGTGTATAATCTGGTTGGTGTCCAGTAAAACTGGTTCAGTCTTTTGTTTTATGTTAGCTGTAGGTTGAGCCAAGTTGAAGTGTACTGTGCTTGATGTTGCACCAGGTTAGTTTCCAAGTTTCATAAGCAAACTGTTTAGGTGACGCAGGGAAGGAGGAAACAAACAGTTTTATGTTGCATACTTTGTATTTTTCTAATTCCAAAGTAGAATCAGATGGAAACTGTAACTGCAAATGTATATGGGACACAACAATTTCCAGCATTATTACGGGAAGTATTCTTGAGGCTCCATATCTATTCTTTAAAGATCGACTTGTTTTTAAATTCCTGTTGTAGTTAGGTGGGGGAGGGGGAGGGGAAGGGGAAGGGAAGAGGGGGAAGGGATCTTTTATCTGTTCCACTTTTTAAATAAAACTGTCTAGCTTCTAGTTTTGTGGGGCTTGTTGAGTCACCTTGTAAAATATTTTGATGACTATATACTCTCTTCCATTTTCTGTTTCACTATTATTCTGTGTCTGGTGTCTTTACAGAATAATTCATATCTATTTTGCTGGTGATTGTTCTCGTTCTGAAACTTTTAATCTGTACTCCTGACAAAATACTGATATCTGTAGAGTTCTAGAGGAGAGGGGCTGTTGACCACCGTTGAGAAATGTGCCTATGAATTGCATCTCAAGATGGGAACAAGAACTAAACTGAAAGTGCACTCTGAACAAATGACTGCCCATGAAAAGACTTGGGAGCAAAGTGTTAACAGATTTGCAAAGCTGAAGATTTCCAGCACCTCCTTGTCACATGGTCCTTCTAGGCATCTTTATTGGAGTTGAGTTTTTTCTACCGTATTTAGCAGCATCAGTTGCTAGACTTGACCCTGTTGTCCTGTTTGAACTACTTGGTCAAGTTTATAGCTGTCTAAAATTTGTACAAGGGTTTCTCTAGCTACTGTCCAGTTCCAGATGTAGAACACTGAGAAGCTGTGATAAGGGTAGGAGGATTTTTTTAAAACAAAAAACAGACATGAGTAATTACCCTGAGGCTGAACTGAGGCCCACTAGATTCAGCATAAGCTTGTATGTTACTTTAACATCTGTGCAGATATCTAATGTAAACACAGCTCTGTTTGTAAACTTCAGTTTTTTTCTGTCCTCCCCTACCTGCGTTGTTATGCTAGAAATATATTGCACCATTTTTAGCTTATTTTATAGAAGCAAAACTAATGTGAAGTTGCATGATCAAATAAGTTGTGAGCACTAAGTGGCTTTCACTTTGATATCAGCTTTTCTGGCTTTCATTTATTGTAGGATGCATCATAAGCCATATGTGGGTAAACGTTTATGAAAAACAGCAGTTTAGTTGAAAATTGGTGCCACTGAGGAGAATATAAATATATCCTGGTCCATACCAACGATGTGAAAGAAATCATTATCAGAGACTTGACAGTAGGTTAAAGGATGGTTGAAACCTGACTCTTACAAACAGAAGAGGAAATCACTTGCTTTCCTGAACTGATATCATAATAGTGATAGATTTAATCAAGTTAGTGTGTACAGTTCATTGTTGGCCGCTCTTGGTGCCTGACCCAAAGCAATGGCTTCCAGACAAACTTCACCTGCTTGTGCAGAGTAACCAGTTAAATGTTTTACCTCTAATACCAACTTTGGGGAGTGGTTACAAAGGAAATAAAATGAAAAATCTTTTCCTATTCTTTCCCCTTCTCTTCAGTTTCAGGTCTGGGGAACAAAACAGAATTTGAGGGCTGGGAGATGTCATTGCACTGGAGTAGGTAATGTTTGGGAGAGGAAGAGGAGCTTTAAGGTGATGGTTGAAATGATAAAGTTCAACTTTTGTCCCTGACCTGTTGCTTTGCTTAAAGAGCGGGAACTAGGGGAAGAAAAGGCATAGTATTTGGAAACTGCACCTGGCAATTCAGTGGTACAAGAGGGTTTGACACCAACACTTTAATTATGTGAAATCTGCTGTGCTGCAGATTTCATCAACTAGTGGGGCCCATGCACCTACTGTAAGGTGTATATGAAGAGAGAGCCTCTTAGAGATTTGGCAGAGTTACTGTTGCAGGATTAGTGCTTGTATAAACCTGCTGACTTCAGCCATTATTCAGAAGCATATTTTAGTTAACCATTATATTCTGTTCATTGTAATTACCTAACATCCAGCAAAAATAGTAGAGAATAAATTATTTCCAAAAGATCTTGCATGTATTTGTCATATTTTTTATGGCTAAAGTCAGAATATCAGTACTGTTCAGATTCTACCCATTCAGCTTGTCATTAGGTAACAGGTTGTCATGCTGCCTAGCATGGGACAGAGCTATGGGTGCTAATTTCAGGTCAGACTCCCAGGAAACAGGGCATGCACCCCAAACTGGTGGCTTATTCTATCGTAAGACTTCACCAAGCCAGTAACAAATGTGTGCTTCCAAATTACTATACTAGTTATGAAGCCACAGACTGTCCCATCAGGCCCTCTAGCCTCTCATGCACCATCCAGACAAACCAGACTTCTGTGATAAATGATTATTAAAACCAGAAATAATATCTATTAGGTTCTTCCAGTTCTACTGAACCAGACACTCACCCCAGGTCAATATGTACTTCAGGATCTTACCAAATACCGCATTTAGGGTTTCCAGGCGTCCGGTTTTCAACCAGAACGTCTGGTCGAAAAGGGACCCCTGGCAGCTCTGCTCAGCATAGTTGACAGTCTGCTAAAAGTCCAGTTGGCTGCAGCGGGGTAGGCAGGCTCCGTGTGGCTCCTGGGAAGCAGCCTGCATGTCTCTCAGACTCCTAGGCAGAGGGGTGGCCAGGGAGGTTCTGTGCACTGCCCTCACCTGCAGGCATCATCCCAAATGGTGGTTCCACAGCTCTCATTGGCCGAGAACCATGGCCAATGAGAGCTGTGGGGGCCGCACCTGCAGGCAGGGGCAGAGGATGGAACCCTCTGGCCACTTCTCCACCTAGAAGTCAGAGGGACATGTTGCCACTTCCTGGGCGCTGCCTGCGGTCAGTGCTGCCCGGAGCCTCCTCCTATGCCCCAACCACCTTCCCCAGCCCTGAGCCCCCCCATGCACCCACCCCCTTGCCCGCACCCCCAGGCCAGAGCCCATACCCCAAACCCCAGCCCAGAGCCCCCTCCCACACTCTGAAACTCTCAATTCCAGCTCAGAGCCCCTTCCTGCACCCCAAACCCTTTATCCCAAGCCCACACCCCCAGCTGGAGCCCTCACCCCTTGCCATACCCCAAGCCCCGCCCCAGCCTGAAGCCCCCTCTCACACTCTGAATCCCTTGGCCCCAACCCAGAGCCTCCTCCTGCACCCCAACCCCCTCTTCCCTGGCACTACCCCAAAGCCCACACCCTCAGCCCAGAGCCTGTCCTCCCTCCCATACCCTAACCCCCTGCCCCAGCCTGGTGAAAATGAGGAAGTGAGCAAGTGATGAATGGAGGGGGGATGCAGTGAGTGGACGGCAGAGCCTCCAAGAAGGGGCGAATCTAGGGTGGGGCCTCGGAGAAGGGGCAAGGTGAGGCAAGAGCGTTCAGTTTTCTGCAGTTAGAAAGTTGGCTGCAGCACTGATTGCCAATCTTTAGTAAACTAAATAAAGATTTATAAATAAAAAAAGAGAAGAGTTGTTAAAAGGTTAAAATGAATCCTTTGCATTACAGTTGATTTCAGAGTTTGTAGATAAGGATAATAGCAGTGATGTTAAATCTGTTAGCTTGCAATAAGTTTCTCTGGATCTTCCACAAGACTGGGAGTATTCGGTCCCTTGTTCAAAGCTTCTGTTTGTTAGAAATCATAGTCCAGACATGTGGAGCAGGAAAGAGGCCAGGAGTGGTCACAGTCTCCAGTTTGTCTGCCAGTTCATTTACTGATAGTTTGTCTCTATCTCAAACATGGAGTCAGGGGTCATATGCTCTACAAGTCTTGTTGAGTCACCGGCCTCCATTGTTCATACTGTCTGTGAGGCATCCTCAGGAGGGGCCCACTGGAAGAGCTGATTCTCCTTAATGGCTCATCAACACTGGCTGGCTCGTCTTGATGTAAATCTGTCTTCTGGGTGTTACCAAGGGACACAACATGTTTGAGATACAAACACATAGCAAAGATTCTTAACCTTCGTATACCATGATAATACATGCATATAAATAGGATAACGTTGTTCAACAGATTACATCTTTTTTAATTATACCTTACAACAGGAGTCGGCAACCTTTCAGAAGTGCTGTGCCGAGTCTTCATTCATTCACTCTGCTTTAAGGTTTCGCGTGCCAGTAATACATTTTAACATTTTTAGAAGGTCTCTTTTTATAAGTCTATAATATATAACTAAACTATTGTTGTATGTAAAGTAAATACATTTTTTAAAATGTTTAAGAAGCTTCATTTAAAATTAAATTAAAATGCAGAGCTCCCCGAACCGGTTGCCAGGACCCTGGCAGTGTGAGTGCCGCTGAAAGTCAACTCGTGTGCCACAGGTTGCCTACCCCTGCCTTACAAGGTATACTTCATATAAGATTTATCACAGTTGTGCAACAGTGGTGGCGCCTTAGTGTAAACAGTCATCTTTCTTTTTATACAGGGTCACTGTGGTATTCTAGGCATAAATGAAATAGACAGCCTAAATTCACCAACCTACCTATTTAGAGTCTTAATAAAACAAAGGAAATGTTAAAATAGGTTTTAAATATTAGTATCTCAGGCTTTGGCTATACTGGAGAGATGCAGCACTGGTGGTGGGTTTACAGCACTGCAACTTACTCACCATCCACACTTGCAAGGCACATACAGCGCTGCATCTCCCTGGCTGCAGCGCTGGCTGTACTCCTGCTCTGTCTGGGGTATAAGGATTGCAGCGCTGGTGATGCAGTGCTGCTCCGCCAGTGTGGCCACCAAAAGCGCTGTAATTGGCCTCCGAGTATTCAGAGGTATCCCAGAATGCCTGTTCAGCCACTCTGCTCATCCGTTCGCACTCTACTGCCCTGGCTGCAGGTGACCCACCCTTTAAATGCCCGGGAATTTAAAAAATCCCCTTCCTATTGCTCAGCCAGGTGTGGAGTGCAATCAGTGAATCTTTCCAGGTGACAATGCCTCCATGTGCAAACAAGCCCCAGCATGGAGCAATGGCGAGTTGCTGGACCTCATCAGTGTTTGGGTGAGGAAGCTGTGCAGTCCACAGCTGCACTCCAGCCGTAGGAATTACGATACCTGTGGGCGATCTCAAGCCCCATGCTGGAAAGGGGCCATGACCGGGGACGCAGTGCAGTGAAGGGTTAAATAAGGAGCTGCGGAGTGCCTATTGCAAAGCCCGCGAGGGAAACTGTCGCTCAGGTGCTGCCCCCACGACCTGCCATTTTTACAAGGAGCTGGGCACGATACTGGGGGGTGACCCCACTGCCAATCTGACGACCACGATGGACACTTCAGAGCGGGGGAGGGGGGCAGAGGAGGGGGAAGAGCGGGGAGGAATAACGATAGTGAAGGTAACTGTGGGGGGGGAGACACCCCGGAGTCCCAGGAGGCATGCAGCCAGGAGCTCTTCTCAAGCCAGGAGGAAGGTAGCCAGTCCGCAGCAGCTGGTACTTGTTGGTGAAGGACAAGCAGAGGAGCGGGTTCCCTGGTAAGCAGCTTTTATTTTCAGGATGGAAATGTTTCGGGAGAGGAGGGGGGTTATGGCTGCATGCATGCATGCCTAGATGTGGAATAGCCCATTGATGTGGTCTATCACGTCGTGGTAATCAGCCTCGGTAATCTCTTCAAAAGTTTCAGCCAGAGCGTGGGCAATGCGCTTGCGCAAGTTTATTGGGAGAGCCACTGTGGTCCTTGTCCCAGTCAGGCTACCGCATCCGCGCCACTGTGCCGCGAGGGGTGTGGGGACCATTGCTGCACACAGGCAAGCTGCATAGGGGCCAGGGCAGAATCTGCATTGCTGTAGAAGACCCTCCCACTCTTCCCAGGTGACCTGCAGCAGCAAGAGATCTTCAGGATTAACTCCTGTGGAAAATGTTGGGAGAGTGTTCAGTGTAGATGCCCCTGCAGTACTTTGCATTCCCCAATGCACAGAAACCCCTGCAGATCCCTGAAGCAATCAGTCCCCCTTACTCACCATTTTCGTGCTCCTGTGGGTTAGGTGTGCTCTGTTTTGGTATGGGAAAAGTATGCTAAGTGAAGACTGTAAACTCCTTCACTGTATGGGAATAACTGTCTGGTGAGATTATAAACAATGCAGCCTGTGTTAACTGTTGCCATTTTTGTCTTTCGAACAGTGTCCTTGACTACTCGGACTGCCCGTATCATCACTGGCCAGAGGCTACAAAACTCAGGAAGAAGCGTGAAAAAGCAAAGAAGACATGCTGAAAGGAGTTATGGATCACTCTGCCACAGAGAGTAAAAAACTGCAGGACTGTAGGAAAAAATCTGGAGGGAAAGGGAAAGCAGGTTCCGCCAGAGAAACGCAGCGGCTAAGAAGAAAAGCACAAAGCAGCTGATAAGCATCCTGCGCGCCAAGTGGACTCTATCCAGTCACTCGTAGCCATGCAGGCAAAGCACTTCCATGCGCCGCCTCCCGTCCCCCCCCCCCCCGTCCCAAAGCTCTTTCCCTTGTGCCCCATGTCAGCTCCAAACCCCTTCCCAGCATCCAGGTTCTTACCACCACAGCTGCCCCAACACCTGTACGTTCACCAGCCAGCCCTGAGAACTACGACCCTTACCCTCTGCACTCAACCCCCATCACCATGCAGTATTTTCATCCTGAAGTGCAGCAGTCATTGCACAGCACTCCAGACAGGACATATTCAACCTCTGACTGTACAGTTCACCACCCCACCCCCCTGCCCTTTTAGGTTCCAAAATGTTGTGTGTCTGTCAAGAAAGTTATTTTCTTTTCAATAAATGAATTCTGGCTTTGAAACAGTCTTTTATTATTGCAGAAAGTGAAATACCGTAGCCCAGGAAAGAAACAGGCAATGCAAATCATTTTAGGAAAAAAGATTCCTACTAACATTGTAAGCACTGCACTTCACTCCCGTGTAAGGCACAAACATTACTGTTGGTTTTCAGCCTCAAATTCCTCCTCAAGGCATCCCTAATCCTTGTAGCCCTGTGCTGGGCCTCTCTAGTCAGCCCTGCTCTCTGGCTGTGCAAATTCAGCCTCCAGGCGTTGAACCTCGGAGGTCCATTCCTGACTGAATGTTTCACCCTTCCCTTCACAAATATTATGGAGGGTAAAGCACGAGATATAACTGCAGGGATGCTGCTTTCCCCCAAGTCTAGCTTCCCATACAGAGATCTCCAGGCGCCCTTTTAAATGGCCAAAAGCACACTCCACAGTCATTCTGCACCGGCTCAGCGTAGTTTGAACCAATCCTTGCTCCTGTCAAGCTTCCCTGTATACGGGGTTTCATGAGCCAAGGCATTAACGGTAAGCGGTCTCCAAGGATCACAAATGGGCATTTCGACGTCCCCTACTGTGATCTTCGGTCTGGGAAAAAGTCCCGGCCTGCAGCTTCCTAAACAGGCCACTGTTCCGAAAGATGCGTGCATCATGCACCTTTCCAGGCCAGCCTATGTAAATGTCAATGAAATGCCCACGGTGATCCACAAGCGCCTCTGGAGAACCATAGAGAAATACCCTTCTGATTAATGTACTCAGATGCTAGGTGGGGTGGGTGCCAGAATAGGAATATGCGTCCCATCTAGCCCCTCCACAGTTAGGGAAACCCATTTGTGCAAACCCATCCAGAATGTCTTGCACGTTCCCCAGAGTCACGGTTCTTCTTAGCAGGATGCGATTAATGGCCCTGCAAACTTGCATCAACATAATTCCAACGGTCGACTTTCCCACTCCAAACTGGTTCCCAACCGATCGGTAGCTGTCTGGAGTTGCCACCTTCCAGATGGCAATAGCCACCCGCTTCTCCACCGGCAGGGCAGCTCTCAATCTCGTGTCCTTGCACAGCAGGGTGGGGGCGAGCTCCTTACACGGTCCCATGAAAGTGGCTTTTCTCATCCGAAAGTTCTGCAGCCACTGCTCGTCATCCCAGACTTGCATGACGATGTGATCCCACCACTCAGTGCTTGTTTCCCGAGCCCAAAAGTGGCGTTCCATGGTGCTGAGCATTTCCGTGAATGCCACAAGCAATTTAGTGTCATACGCGTCAGGCAACTCGATATCGTTGTCGGACTCTTCACTGTCACTTTGGAGCTGAAGGAATAGCTCAGCTGCGAAACGTGATGTGCTGGCGACACTCCTCAGCAAAGTCCTCAGCAGCTCGGGCGTCGTATCCCACAGAAATCGCGCTGCACAGAAACCGTTGGGAGACTCACAATGGTGCCAAATGTGGACGGAAAAATAGTGACTGCTGGGATGTGAAGCGTTGCACCACAGGGCGTTGGGACAGGAAGCGGAATGACCCGCACCTTTCCGTCCCCTTCCTACAACCTACGGTGCCAAAATGGGACGAGGCGCTCTGTGGGATAGCTACCCACAATGCACCACTCCCAACAGGGCTGCAAATGCTGCAAATGTGGCCACACTGCAGCGCTTTCCCTACACAGCTGTACGAAGACAGCTGTAACTCCCAGTGCTGTACAGCTGTTAAGTGTAGCCATGGCCTCAGTCTGAAATCAGGAATGAATTTGATTTTGATCATTCCAATTCTAGTTCTTCCCTACAGAATTATGTTCATTGTGATTGGTAAATTATTGGATTTAGGACAGTTCAATGTTTGACTTTTTTTCCTTTAAGAAGAGAGCAAACCATAATTCGAATGTTTGATCAATGGGTTAACCACTTCCTTTAATCTGTTATGGATTTACCCATGTCATCTTTCTCTTACCCTGTCTCTTTATCTTCTGTATTTTAAACAGACTTGTTAGCACTTGGAGTTTAATGCTGTTCTATTTGTGGGTTTACACATTACATTTCCTTAGATACCTTTGGGTTTTGGTAGCTTGAGCTAATGGAATTTACTGGTAGAAACAAACTATATGCATGTATACAGGAATATATCTAATTGTATCTAGTAGACTAGGAAAGTTGTACGCATAACACAAACCAGTATTACAAATTTTAGTTTCAGTCTTTTAAAATACACATTGTAGTTTTTCTAAGTGTTATGCACTCTGAAGCCAATGGGACTCCTTGTTCCAATTGTGCAGATTGCTTTGTAGGCTTAGAATCTCAAAGAGTTGCATAATGGAGGAAGCTCCTTTGAATTTGACTGTTTTAACCTTGTTACAATCTGGTGTTGAAAAATGTTCCACTTTACTATCAGGGTATTTAATATTAATAAAAGCGAATGTGCACTACATCATGGTCACCATATGGTATTGAGTAAGGTTTGGAGACTTTATTATGTTGAGTGTAAATGTTGCCTTAAATTATTTTCATCTTGCAGTTTGCATTTATGTGACAAAATCTACTTGAGAAACCCTAATTTCAAAGCAGTGGGGGACAGGGGCAGTTCTAGCTTTTTTGCTGCCCCAAGCATGGCAGTCAGGCTTCCTTCAGCGACTTGCCTGCGGGAGGTCCGCCCATCCCGCAGCTTCAGCGTACCTGCTGCCAAATCCGCGGGACTGGCGGACCTACCTCAGGCAAGCCACCGAAGGCTGCCTGACTGTCGCCCTCGCAGGGACCGGCAGGGTGCCCCCTGCGGCTTGCTGCCCCAGGCACGCGCTTGGAGTGCTGGTGCCTGGAGCCACCGCTGGTCGGGGAGGGAGGAGGGATAAACCCTCTACTGAAAATTATAAACTGAATATACCTCTACTTCGATGTAACACTATCCTCGGGAGCCAAAAAAATCTTACTGTGTTATAGGTGAAACTGTGTTATATCCAACGTGCTTTGATCCACCAGAGTGTGCAGCCCTGCCCCCCACCCGGAACATTGCTTTACCGCATTATATCCGAATTTGTGTTATATCAGGGCAGGGGGAGGGATAGCTCAGTGGTTTGAGCATTGGCTTGCTAAACCTAGGGTTGTGAGTTCAGTCCTTGAAGGGGGCCACTTTAGGGATCTGGGGCAAAAATCAGTACTTGGTCCTGCTAATGAAGGCAGGGGGCTGGACTCAATGACATTTCAAGGTCCCTTCCAGTTCTAAGAGATAGGTATATCTCCATATATATATATATATATATTAGATCAGGGTAGAGGTGTAACTTGCTGCTTTGTTTTAAAGTAAACTACAATCACAAACCTCATATGTATATACAGAAGAAACACTTTCCTGGACTATTTGGCTTTCTTTTTTTTGAGGTTTCTTTTACTAATTCAAGCCTTGCTGACAGTCATGATCAATTTAATGGCAGTCTAGCATTTATGGTTAGTGTAAAGTAACCAGCAAGTTTATTCCCAAGCAAAGTTGATGTGTTTTAATGTACAATATAGATATTTGACAGGCATTTTGAAACTTTATTACATGTATTTTGAACAAAATCTCTTGGCCTTAAAAGCCAGTAAATGGCGAAAATGACATTTATTTGTGTGTGTGTGTGTGTGTAATTTTAACACAAATTAAAATAAATATCATTTTAGTCATTTACTGGGTTTTAAGGCCAAGAGATTTTGTTGAAAATACACGTAATAAAGTTTCAAAATCCCTGTCAAGTATCTATATTATACATTAAAACACATCAGCTTTGTTATACACACATATATACCAACTTAAACTATTCTTGGCTAACATAAGATGTATATAATTTATAAGGATATCAGTCAAAATGTTAACATTATAGCTGAGTGAATACTGCATACAAACAAAACAACCCAACCACCCTTCCATCAATAGCTGTAATTTTTATACAAATTTACTCTGGCCATTCTTGTGCCTCTTTTGTGTTTACTTTCCACAAATATTTGTGTGATTAAGTGTTACTGGTAGCAACATTTCCAGAAACCAAACCTTAAATTGCTGTCTGAGTAATCATCATGGCGGAAGTGCCTGTCCACGTCTCCAGTCAGGAGACAGCTGCGTGCTGCTGTTTCGATCTGAAAAATTGCAATTAAACAGCACGGCTCACTTTTCAAATATCGGGTATCAAATACTTATAGCAAATTGTTCAAGACTGATGAATAGAAGGGAAAAGGACAAGAAGATTTGAATAATGAATACACTTGAAATGATCTGTTAGCTTTTCTGTTCCAACAATATCAGCAAACTCACATCAATTATTCATTGCAAATTATTTCTCAGTTCTATTTAATATTGAAATTTGGAGAAGAATATCAACATTCCTGTAAATTCTGGTTGAAACTTGAGTTATCTTTGGACTATTTAAAAAACAAACAAGAAACAAAAAAGCAAACCTTAGAATGACTTTTAGTTTGACTATTTACTTTCATTTGCCATTTTTTGAATGAGCTTTTGGGACTAATCTTTGTATTTTAATGCTATACAGGACGAAGACCAGTATTCTCACTTGTTGGATTATCAGTCTTTGCTATACAAGGGTCACAATTCCTTTCGTGAGAAGTATTTCAGTGGTGTCACAAAGAGGATTGCCAAGGAAGAAAAAGACAACCAGAAGTAAATAAAAAAAAATAAAACAAACAGATTAAAAATGAGGACAGTATGAAGATTGTATTTCTTTTGTAAAGACATCTGGATGTTTCAGAAAGCAAATACTGTTTTCGATTTTAAAAAAGTCACAATGAAAACCACAACATAGGTTAAGAACAGTTCTTTTTAATTAGCTTTGTTTATAGCAGATTTATTGTACAAGTTTTGAGCCTTATTTAATTTATATTTGTACTTTCAAGTACTAATGATGATTGACTAAAACCATTATTATTATTATTCTTTTACCATTAACTTTTACAGAAAATAGTAGTATTGTTTGGCTTCTTAAACTGTGAACATCTGGATGCTTTAGAAACACGTAATAGAGATCAGGGTTTGCTTATTAGGAATATTGCTTTCATTTGTTTTGTTTTTTTGTAACTGATACACAATAAAAACCAACAGAGCTTGTTGTGACTTTTTAAAATTGTGTTGCATGCAACAGATTCTCATGTGAATTTTTACTGCCATGTACTGGGCCAGCTATGTTTAAAAAAAAAACAAACAAAAAAAACCCCTAGGAGCTGAGGACTGACAAGGCTTGGAGAGGCTATTAAACCCCATAAAGCTTGTCCGCATCTGAAGCTCATCTGTACCTTGGATTTGCTGTTGCATTCCTAAACTTTGACTGCTGGTCAAGCCAACTGGCTGCAATTTTTGATTCAGAAACTAACTGACAGTTAAAGCAGTAACAACAACAAAAGATTTGGTAATGGTTTCTTAATGGTATTAAGCCTGATCAGCTTTTTGAAACTGAAGTTGTATTTTTAATGGGAAAACTTTGCTGAACCTACATCGTGTCCATCGTGAAAATATCTTGCTTGAAAACTACCAGACCTATTAATTAAGGATATTAATGGCTTTACTTGCTTTTGGTGATCAAATATACCTCAGCAGGGCATTGGTGAGTGTATCTGTTTGTTCCAGCTAGCTAGAGCCCCATTTCTTAATTTACTGCAGGTTATTGTGATCATATAATAATCTGCATATAGTGGTGACCTTCAAAAAGCCAGTGATACCTAGGTAGGCACGAGTCTGCATCTCTTTGGTTCATTGACTTATTTCACCTTCCCTTGTGTTTGACTCTGAGGGCATTGCTACACTAGAGATTTTACATCAGCGCAGCTGCAACAATGCAGTTGCATTTCTGTGAGCTGTCTAATGTATCTCCAACTGAGCTCTCCTGTCAGCTTAACTACTCCAGCCCCTCGCTCTGTGAGCAGCGGTAGTTACGTGGACAGGAGAAGATCTCCGACCGACCTAGCGTTCTCTATGCCGGCACTTTAGTTGGTGTATCGTGTGTTGTAGAGGGGGTGATTTATTCACAACCAGCCCCCGCTCTTCTGGCAGGCATGATCTAAATAGCTGTACAAGATGAGAGGCAGTGGAGAATCAGGCCCCATATATGTGAGAGAGCTTTGATTTAGTGTCTCCTCCACTTGTCCCGGAATGCTGCTACCTTGGGAATAACATGTAGCATCTATTTAGCATGTGACAGACTGCTAATATCCTGAGCAAATTTTATGGAATTAAGGTAACTCAATAAAGAGTTAAGTCCGACCTTATTGAATTAGGGTTAATACCTTTGAAATACTGTATTTAAAATGCAATTTGGCATGTGTTATTGTTGCATAGTATGTACCTTCTCTAGTAGAAGGGGGTTGCTCATGTACTTTCTCTGTTACCAGCCCGTTAAAGCCACCTGCCTGGAGAGGTTTTCATATACTAATTCAAATTGAATTCTCCAGGGACTAACAGAAGATGATGATTTTTGGATAAATAACTTGGTTTTAAGCTGGTTCCAGCACCCATGTCCTGAGACCCTCTAAGACTGGGTGCCCATTCTGAGCAGAAGCTATGATGAACTTGTTACCACAAAAGAAACCCTCTGGGTGGGTGTTGAAGGACTGCTTCTGCCAGAGAGTAGCCCCATGTTAGGGTTGGGATGGTGTCTGGTAAGTTTATGAGCATGTACGTAGGTTCTTCTATTATTTTTAACATATTTTTCTCTGTAGTGCTTTTACCTTAAAAATAAAGCAGGCTTGCAGAGAAAACTGGGTGGTAACTTATAACTGTAGCAGTTACACCTTGGGCAGCCTGTCTTGCTGGGAATACACAGTGAAGGGAACTGTGCAGCCTGGGAATATGCTGGTAGAAGGGTATGAGATGGGGGCTCTGCCCAAGAAAGGTAGTGGCTGGGGAGCTGGAGGCCTGAGAGTGGGTGCCCTTGCTAGACCACTGAGGGGAAGTACAGGTGCAGTTGCCCTGGAACGAGACAAGCAGTTCACACATCACATTCTTAAGTAACTGAAGAGTACCACATTCCAATTGAAAGTACAAATGGAATTTTGGCACTGGTGTTACATCCGCTGATTCAGAATAGTACCAAATTTAAAAAGTCAGCTAAAGAAGCATCTCTCAACTACCTGATGTCACTTAGGAGCAGCTTCAATTGTCTAAGCTCTTCGGTCAATTTTTTTCCTGATCTGACATCCCTATAGTAGACTCTCCAATTATGTACCTAATGTATGGATGCTGCTGTTTTGATAGTGTGAATGCTGTGATGCAGCTGCCATGCTTTCTGTAATGAGGGATCCTTTCAAGTTTGTAGACTGGGGTCTACTCTCCATTTATAGATGGATGGATTGTCCTTCCTCGGAGGAATCAGCCATTAATAGCAGAGGTTTTTGACATCTCTACCCAAGCTGACTCTATCCCATCTCTCTTCCTCAGATTCCAGTTAGTTTCCTGCCTTATCATTGATACACGTTTCTTAACTCTCCTATAGTAAATGTAAGAGGATTGTGAAAACTTTTGCCTTTGAATAAGGGGTCACCAATCTGAAACAGTTCAGAAACATTGCTCTAAGTGCCAGTGTCCTCACAGAATGGACCCGTACAGAGAACTAGTGAGTGCTAGCTATTATGGAAAGAAATCTTACTGTTCCTAGTCTCTCTTCTCCCCCTCTCTCTCCCTCTCCCCCACACCCTCGTGGTTATTTCCTCTATGTCCAGGACTTTTTTTGTGACCTGTGGATTATGAGCTAGAGGTACAGATGGGTGTGTGTGTGTGTGTGTGTGTGAGAGAGAGAGAGAGTCACAAGTGAACATACTAAACCCTATATAATGCCCACTCCCCACCACTTATCAAGAACAACAATGATCCTGCCAGGGCAGTGGAGGGAGAGGAGGGGGAAGTGTTCAGTCTGAGGCTATTGCTTTTATGCAGTCGTGCCCATCAAACTTTCCTCCCCCTGCCAGTAAGTGAGCAGCTGCTGCGCTCAGTCATCAGGCGTCTGCAGCAGTCTCTGCAGGGCTCCCGTGTTGGGCAGGTAGAAGGCTCCAGGGCCACACTGCAGCTGGGTTAGTTCCCTTCACAGCTATGTTGTCATCTCCTTTCTGGGAAGCTCAGAGTGTCTGACAGCTGGGGAGGAGTAGGAGCCAAGTCTAGCAGGAACAGAACTGACCTGCTGCCAAGGAACATCACCTGTAGTAGCTCTTTTTTTTCCTGCCACTGTTGTGCTGGAGATAAGTCCATGGGAGTTGTCTGGTGTGGAAAAGACATAAGATGGGCGTTTTAGGGAGAGGGACATGAGTACTGGGGAGCTTGGGAGGGTGGAGACTAAACATGTCATGGGAGCAAATCTGAGAATGAGACTTGGGGCGCTTGGAAGCCAAAAAGAGAGAAGGGTGAAGACATCCAAAGTTTGCCCCACATGAAATGAAACTGGAAAAAAAATCCATTTTGGTTTGAAGCAAACAACTTTGGGGGGATTTTTTGTGGTTCTCAGCTCTAACTGTAATCAACCACAGCAGGGCTAAGCATTTCCCATATACAGTGCACTTGTGGCTTGAGGTAACTTCAGCTTTGGGTATTTGTAATGTGAGCACCACCTCTCTTCTCCTCTATTGTAGGTGTTCATCTCTGAGTTGCCCATCTGCCATTCTTCTGATGGATCTGGCTGTGATGCTGGCAGGTCAGATGCCAGTTCTTGCCCAGGCTGCAGGCATTAACTAAGAACTGACATTTATAGCTGGAGACCAGACCAGTTCACCTGTATGTCAGTTTTACTCAAAATAAGTATTAGTCTTATAAGAATGTATTTAGTCTTTAGACTTTATGAAATGCTTGTAAGTTGCTGCATGCATTAATCTCACTTGTAATGTCTCTATTCCATGCTATAAGAAAATATGTAAGTTTCTTGCTTTATAACTTTGAAACTGCTCTGAACTTGTGAACTAAGGCATGGGAATCATCTCTCCCCATCTAGGACTATCAAAATCAGATGAGCCATCAAGGAACTTCACAAAACAAAGGATTGCTTATAGGCTCTGTTGCACCTGGGAAATGCTATGTGCAGGGAAGCTTGTCATGTGGGCTTGGAAAATGAATGAAGGAAATAAAGCAAAGCCACAGGAAATTTTTCCATCTTTTTGACTGTTTGAACTCCGAAGTACCAGAGATGGTAAACTTAAGCTGGAGATCCTGAGAGGCTGCCTCCTGGATCCACCCTGAAAGACAGTTTGAATTGACAGATCACTCTGAGTTTAGATGGAACTCATTTGTGTGTATATGTTTGCTGGCTTAAACCTGTAAATAACTCTTATTCCTTTATTCTTGTTAATAAACCTTTAGATTAGTTTATTGCAGTATTGGCTACAGGCATTGTCTTTGATGTAAGATCAAGGATACCAGTTGATTTGGGGTGCATGTTTGGTCTCTTGGGACTGGAAGCAACCTGAATGTGGTGTGATTTTTTTGGTGTAAGTGACCATTTATCACTAAATCCAGTTTGGCTGGCAAGATAGACTGGAGAGTCTAAGAGGATTGTCTATGGCTCCCTGGTAAGACTCTCGTAATGATCCAGGAGTTCACATTCGTTACTGGCTTGGTGAAATCTAATTAAAGAACATACCACCAGTTTGGGGTGTTTGCCCTGTTTTTGTCAGTCTGCCCTGAGTAGGCAGTCATGGCCATGAGCCACTCCCAACAGTGTGACACTGATTTTCGTTAGTGTGTGTCCCAACCTTAGAGTTACTTAACGTATCTCTGGTTTTCATTAAGAAATATGTATTTTGTTGGGACTGATGCCTCACTTCTGTAGGGGTGTATCCATGGCAATGCAAGCACACGTCCATTAATGCGCAGTTGAGGACAAATGAACAGGAACACCAATCATAATCTTCCATTCCATTCTGTCCCAGAATAAGTGTTTTCTCTGAATAGAATAGTGCAGCTGCCCAGTGCTGTGGTAACTATCCTTAGCAAATTCCTCATCATTCTGTTTGAGATTCATTGCAAACATGGGACCAGATGCTGCTCCCTCTGAAGACAATGGAGTTTTTGCTATTGACATAATTGGGAGCAGGATTAAGCCTGTAGATATTCGTATCAAAAGGACCAAAAGGCTTCTGCACTTGCTGCCCTACCCTCATCTACTGGATGCATTTGTGAAACAAATATGGTGGATAAATTCAGCACAGGATGCATTCATTCAGCTATCAAAATACTTTGGGTAGTAGGTTTGGGTGACTACAGATTCTTAGCAAAGATCAAAATAATCTTTGTGTATGTGTACAGAATTACTTGGGTAATTCCAAGTAATTTGGAAGGGCATTTAGATGTCCTTATTTATGCAGTCTCCTTTACTGAGTTCTGTTCCTATCTCTGACAGGAACTAGTGTGATCTTGAGCAAGGTCACTTCTCTGTCCCCAGTTTACTCATATGTAATTTGGGTTCAGTGCCTACTTCATAGGGGTGTGTAAGGGTTTAATATCTGTAAAGAAGCCTTGAGATCCTGAGGTGAGAGGTGCTAGGTAAGTACAATACGCTCTATATGGTAATAAACCACAGACTGTGGATACACCCAGTCAGAGCTAACATCATGGTCCCTACCATTTAGGATACCCACTTCTATCCCTAGTACAGCTGATAAAAAGATTCCAAGATGTTTTTGAAAGTATTTAGCGGCTGTTCAAAACTGGCAGTAATATTAGACAATTTCTACATCTGGTCAACCTCTCACCCTATCCCCCCTGCCAGACCAAAAAAAAAAATTTGGGGGAGACAGGGATCAAATTAAAAAAATAAATTCTCAAACTCAGAATTTGGAAAAACTTCAGCCTGCTGTAGTCCCTATTGCCATTGGAAGCTGTCATTGCATGTTTGGAAATAGAGGGTAGAAATCCATTCCCCCTCCCCCTGCAAAGGAAAAAAAAAAAAAAAAAACCCTTCTCCTTGGGCCACTGGGTCTTGTTATATTTATTTCTTACTATGTTCACAGGCTTGCGGAGATACTTCCCTGAATTTGGCTCTTGCTCTCCTAGCTTATTCTAGAATATAGTTTGCAAAATGAAGGAATTTGTGCCTGTGTTTTTAAAGAGGGAGAAGACGTTTGTGTTAAACAATCCCTGTCCCGAGGGGGAATTGAACCAGTAGCTCTGAAATTCAACACTGTAATTTCAAGAGCCTGGGAGCATTGTGTTCCCTTTCAAGTCTTTCCTCTTCACAGGTCTCAGATGGAGGGACAGGAGTATGACTGGCCAATGAGGATGCAAGGTGACTCACACTAAGGAGAGCTGCTGGTGAAATTTATAGTGCATTAAAGTAACTTGCTATTAATTATTTGAAAAAAAATCATTTTTGTTTATTAACACAATGGACCTGGTCAACCCTGTCACTTTAAAGCAGTTGATAATGACAATGGCTTGTAGATAGTCTTGGAAGGATTAGATTTTTTTATCAGTAAATGTTGATAAACATCAATTTTTGCCATAGACACACTGATGAAAAAATATTTCCATTGGTGCTAATTGAAATTTACAGATAGGTACAGTAAGAAATATGCTTGAAAACTGATTTAAGGTTATTTAGTTTGTGTATTTTGACATGTAATGTTGACAATTTGCGTTGTAATGGCTATAAAGCTTTAATTTTTTGATCAATGTCTACTGTCATTAAATAATTGTCTAACCCCTCTCCAATTGTCTGACCTCCTCCCCAAATCTCCCATAACTGAAAATAGTATTAATTAGAGAAAAGCTTCAAACCCATAATTTTGTGCAACTGTAAACATTTCAATTAAAAGTATAGAAAAATGCTGAACTGCTATTAGTCAGGATGCACAGGGATGGTGTCCCTGGCCTCTGTTTGCCAGGAGCTGGGAATGGGTGATGGGATGGATCACTAGATGGTTACCTGTTCTGTTCATTGCCTCTGAAGCACTTGGCATGGCCACAGTTGGAAGACAGGATACTGGCTAGATGGGCCATTGGTCTGACCCAGTATGGCCATTCTTAACGGTCTTATGTTAAACATAGCTATTATCCATTGAAATTATTTAAAAAATGGGAATGGAAATCTGCCAAGCCTACTTCTAGGTCAGTTGAATCTGCCTGAATGATAGCTCCACACAGAAATGGTTGGGTTTTTATCTGCTCTAGGAGTTCTGTATGGTGGTTTTGTTTCCGAATAGTGAAGTACTGGGAAGCAATCCCGATAAGCCACAGTTTGAACTTGATAAACTACTTCTGTTTGGTGCAAGAAATGACCTGCCAGAAGTGACCCAGACCTACGTCACTATTGGGGGAAAGGAACTGGAGGGAAAAAAACCTTGAACTATTTTTCCTCCCTTTAAATTCAGAAAGGGAGAAATTTTCTAAATTTTAATTATATAACCATCTAATAGATTTTGTGCCATTTCATAATAATTATGGGGTAGACAAAAATATGGAACATTTCTTAATTAAATCTGTATTTTCATTTGTTTTTTTATCTAAAAAGAAGACACTTGTGCCAAGAATCTTTATTCTCTCCACCCCCTTTTTTTGTATTTTCTTATATACTTGGCAGAATTAATGACAGAAATCTTTCCAGTTGTGATTTTGCCAAAATCCTGTTCTGAACATCCTACTAATTTGGATTAAACTGGATAGTTGAAAGCTTCAAATAGCAAATCTTGGCGGCAGATTGCCGAGGCCCCAACAGTAACATCAACTGTTCTTATCTTCAGAGGGAAAATAAATAAGCAAAATATAATTTTGTAATCACACAGTTGTTAGCTCTATCTTTTCCATGGGCTTGGGAATTCCAGCTATGTGTGGAAGGATCATGGACTACAAAAACGACGACAGCCTTAATCTTCTGCTTAGCCCCCCTTTGCAGGCGGTGCCTGTGATTTGCAAGGTGAGGTGTTGATTTAACTTGTGTAATGCTGGGAGGTGTTTTGATACCTTGTGCCAGCTACTGTGTGCATGAACATGGGAGCTGCATTTTAAAGCATAGTTCTTCTCTGAAAATGATTCTCTTAATGTGTAAAAAGCGACAGAGTCCTGTGGCACCTTATAGACTAACAGACGTATTGGAGCATAAGCTTTCGTGGGTGAATAGCCGCTTCATCAGATGCATGTGGTGGAAATTTCCAGAGGCAGTGTGGCAACTCTGAGGTTTTAGGATTATGATTTCTTTAAGCCACAGGATCTTAACAAGGCCTTACTATTGGGTACCTCGCTCCCTCCAGCAGTTCCAGGGGGAGCTGATGCTTTGTTGCCTCTGCCTTTACTGTCCAGGTTTTCTGCCTCTGGAGTTAGCTGCTGCAAGTACTCATACTGTGACCAGTAATTAAGTTAATTTCTTTCAGTTGGGCAGACCAACCTCTGGCAAGTTGCCTACATCCTTTCCCCTTCCCTCTAAGGGAGCTTTCAGGAAAGCTTTCAAGCTTATTAGGATCCTGCTCAGAGTGTTTCTCTTCAGCATTCCTTATCCACGCTAAGTGTCCTCTATGAGTGAGCCAGGGAAAATGCATTACTATAAATCTCAGCAAATCCTGCCTGTGATACACACCCATAGACTCTTATTCTGTCAGAGAAAGGGCCTTAGTCCCTGGGATAGGGTGGCACTGCACCCTGGCCACTTCCCAGGCAGATTCCTTCCCTATCTTAGTGCACTGTAATAAGGGGGACCAGATGTCCTGATTTTATAGGACAGTCCTGATATTTGGGACTTTTTTTTAATATGGGCTCCTATTACCCCCCGTCCCGATTTTTCACACTTGCTATCTTGTCAACCTAATTGTAATGAGGTTGGAAGGGAAAGGCTGCTACTCTGGATCCCTATGCAGGGATTTCCTGCTCTGCGGCTGCTCAGAATACAGAAACATGTTCAGGAAGGTAGAAAAGCAGCTTCTCAGAGACAGGGGCAGGAACTGCAAGCTGCTCAGCCAGAATTCCTGAGCTGCCTAGAGTGCACAAGAAGGATTAAAAATAAAAACAGCTCACAAACGTGGTAGCTGAGAAGGTTGGATACTTGCAAAGGAAACAGACCCTGGTGTAAGACTCATCAGCATTCCAGGTGGAACTTTATAGGAGGTTATGTCCTTTGTCTTCAAGCTTCCACCATTATCACTGAATGCGATGAAGAGCTGCCTAACCTGTACCTGGAGATGGACTCCTTGCAACTCTTTTCCAGCTCCCTGGCACACCCTCTTCCTGCTGGACATATGTTTCTAAGGAGGAGTCTCCCCTGGCCACCACTAGAGGTGGTTTTTCTCCTCTGGCTGTTGAGCAGGCAGGAAGCAGATGCCTGACTCCCCATTCCTTGCCTGGCCCATCAACTGTAAAGGGACTGGGGAATATAGAGAGCCTGACCCTCTTCCCCCACCCATGGTGTCATGAGGTGGGGGTAGCACTGTGGAGACAAAAAGGGGAAGGCCAGTGCTGAGGGCAATCAATGACTTCAGGAGAGAGGAAACTCAGTTAAGAGATTCAGCATAGTGGGGCTTCATAGTTGTCACTGTCTCACCGATTTCCTTATCAAATGTGCTGGGTTTGCAAGTTAAAAGATTTCCTCCCCTCCCCAAACTGCTTGCTCTGCAACCTCTCTGGGACTCTGGCAGTCGAGCTAGGTTATTTCCATCTCATGGTTTATCACCAGCTATAAGAACTTTTTAAGCTAAATTGTGCTCTCAATAAGATAGTTGGGGATTGGTCCTGCTTTGAGCAGGGGGGTGGACTAGATGACCTCCTGAAGTCCCTTCCAACCCTGATATTGTGAGAGACATGCAACCCTATTATCTCCAGATTATATCTTTGTTTACACCTGCAACAGCCCATGTGTTTTCATTATTAGGCTATAATGAGGTCTGAATTTGGCATTTAGTACTTCATAACACTTTCCCATCTACACATGCTTTTTAAAAGGTACATTGTTTAACAGCCTTAGAAAAATCAAAGAGTAATACATGTTGATTTGGCTGAAGTCCATCAGCTCCAATATAGAAAATGTGCCATAAAGTGCTGCCTTACCTGTCTGTCTAATTGTAACACCTAGATTGCCATATTAGGATACAAGAACATATAGCATAAAACACTAAGGGTATTCAGTTCTGCATGCATGACTCCCATTCCACCAGAGAACTGTACTTAGATTTAAGACAATATTGGGTGGTCTTTGTCCAAGATAAGATCCTAATCAACAAGTAATAGTACTGATGGCTTGAACCGAACTACATGATAAAGCAGTGAAGTTTAAAAAAAAAATAGGCCTTTACTACTTATGTCATTTTAGTTTAATATCATGAAAAATTTTAAGTTCATTTGACTCTACAAGAATAACAGATGGAAGAATTTTTAATCCTCCCTTTGATTATTCCTTCATCCACCCAAGAGAATCACGTGCCCCTTTGAAATGTATACCTAATGAAAGAGAGCTGTCCATTTAGTTCATAAGTGCTGTCACCTTCCCAGACTACAATGGTGCATTGTTTCCCATGATACTATATACACTTTTGGTTCATGGGGATCTGGTATGTTTGTGTTTCCCTAAGTGACACTTCTAAAATTTCAGGTTTTTTCTTTTAATCACATTCAATATTTGGTGGTTTTTAGAATTTTAAACCACAATTTTTTAAGGGACAGATCTTCAAAGATATTTAGATTTCTAAAATGCAGATGAGCACCTAGAAGGATATGCATAACTCCCTAAGCAAGTTAGATGCCTAACTCCTAATGAAAGTAAATAGGCACCTAAGTCACTGGGTCTGGCCCAACCAATGCTGAGTTTGTGTTCAGTTATGGTGGCTTCTTAAGTGTCACTTTTGCACATGAGGCTCTCTCTGCAGCAAACTTTCCCCAGTAGATGGTGGCAGAGATCTCCTTACGCTCTAGCACTTCGGGCTTACCTATGTATCTTGCATACTTACATGGCCCCTCTTACGATAGTATCTAAGCATCTCACATTCTTTAATGTATTTATTCTCACAACATCCCTGTGAGGGAACTGGTATCCCCATTTTATAGCTGCAAAAATGAGGCACAGAGAGACGTCCAAAGCCCCGCAGGACATCTGTGGTGGAGCAGAGGGTTGAAGGTCTTCCAGGTCCCAGGCTAGTACCCAGACCACTACACCATCCTTCCTCTCTGGGTTTGACCACAACTAGCTAACAGTGGCATTATCCATTAGAATTTTCTCTGTGCCAAGAGACTGGAGCAACACAACCTTTCATATTTATAAAGAAGCATGAAACAAACCCTTTTATATGGGCTGTATTGAAGGCATCTTTTAATGTTCACATAGTTAATTTTCACCAAAATGTTAGCTATGTGAACATTAAAAGTAGCAGCTTTATAGAAACTCATCCAAAAGTTAATGCTATTAGGTAATGTGTACAAATCATCTTCTTATAGGGAGGAACTGATGACCCTTGTGACTGTACTAAGCACAGGTGAAAGAATGAATGACTGATCTGTAATTTAGCAGAGTTCATGCTGGTCTATGTTGTAAACATGCACACTATATTGCACATTCTTAAGCCATGTAAACTGAGTCACACAAGCAACACACAAACTAATTTTTAACGAAACTATCTTAAATATTTCTGGCCAATGAGTAACCACTGTCTCCAGGGAAAAGTTGAAAAGCTGTAATCTGCACCATTGGTATCAATCATTCAAACCTGTGGTCGGTATGGGAGACACTCTTTACTCTCATGTTTTGTGTAGAACTAGAGCAAACAGCTCAAGACTCAGGAGACTAAGAGAATTAATCCTTTATAATAGTGGTTATCTTCAAAGCTCGTCTTCAAGATCTTCCTGACCGAAAAAAGACAAGCAATGGATTTTCCAAAGAAAACACTGCATGTCTATGAGTGCTAATGTCAAGAGAGATGAATTCATCTGCTGAGCTTAGGTATCCTCTGAACACCACAAACATTGCAACTAAAATGGGCAAATGGCATTTCTTTGGAACTTGTAGGTAAACAGTTCTTATTACTCCAGTGAATGGCTACAATGGGTTCCTCTTTTACCTTACAAGCGCATTGCGCTGATCGGAGCAAAATAATTTTCCGAACAGTCTGCTAAACTGGTTTTTATTTTTTAACGTAACCTTATTGGTGGCACTCCTGCTGAAAGTATGACATGAGAGTTGAAGTGTCATTTGAGACTTAGTGCTCTTCCATATCACCTTTGGGCAAGTTTTGCCAACTCTGAAATCTAGAGCAGTGTTGACACTAGTTTCTGCAAAGAGAATAAGCCATTCAGAACCTGTTCCATCACTCAGCAGAGCTGTGACAAGGTGAAGATAAACATGTCACAACATTTCAGAGGGTCTGTCTTAGCCTTTCTCACAGGATACAGCTCATCAGCACAAGAAGAGAGGACAACCAATAGGGTATCTCCAGCATATGCATAGAAGATTATTTTCAAAGTTTTCCTTTTTTTTGGTTCCTCTAGAAATTAATTCCTAGTCTATGACGATGGATATTTTCTGTCTTAAAGATGAGAGGTAATGCAATATCAGATTACTGACTTCTGGATATAGACAACCTCTTGTGTTGGCTATTACAGTAGCTTGTGTGTTGTGTGTGTGCTTCACTTCTGTTAATGGTTATTGATCTGCTGTTGCTATATGAAGTTAGAATAATAGACCTTTAGATGGAAAAATACCTAATAGTCCATACCCCATAAAGGCCAAATAGACCATATAAAAAGTGCAGGCAATATACTCCACGGCAATCTTTTTGACTATGAAATACTGCATCCTCTTTCTCAGTCTGGGCAGGGAGCAGGAAATGTAACCATTTCTTGTCTTAAGATTTTGCCAGTTTGGGACCTCTAATTTTTTTTTAGATACAAGATGCTTGATCCGTCATATATTTGGAGGAGGCAAGACGTTTGAATGGAGGAATGCACTGTAAAATACTTTTACAGTGTACAATAGTGTTCATGCCCAAGTTCTGATACTAACCACAGGGTCAAGAATATTTGTTGAGTTAAATACCTTAAATACCCAATTCCACATGAAGCTTCATTTAGAACTTGCAACAACGTAGTGCTGTAATTTTAGGGTGGATAGGCTAATGTTCTTATTATGATATTCTTCATAATGTAACACTGCTTTAAATGCAAAACTCAGCTCAATCTCAACTAGGGTGCTGTGGCTGGTGCCCCCATAATTAATGAGTCCATAATGATTCTATCTGGTCTCCTATACAATCATAGGTGCAGCCACCCCCTCCCCCCCATAATTTTTACTATCTTTGTTGATTTCTTTATCAGATTGAGAATTACATTCACATTCCCAGTCCCCTTCAAATCCTAGCATGTGGTCACAGAACTCATGAAGTGTGTATATAAAACACACCCAGAAATGGATTTTTCACATTATCCCACCACTGGGGATTTTTTCTTTCTTTTAGTTCTGGAACAATGGAAGCAACTAAATGTTCTACTGGATTATTTAACCTGTATGGAAAAAGAGCAGTAAGCTTCATTACTTTATTGGTGTTCAGTGTATTTTGTACTATTACTTGCACTTTTCTGACTGATAAAGAAAAATGTCAAAAAATAAACTTTTCAGTTTCCAGGTATAGGCCTTGATTCGCCTTCCAATTATTAGCTTTACATTCTGGTTTCAGAGTCCCTGCTCCAGAGGAGCACCTCAACTGTTATGTAAACACCTACCCCAAGAGAAGAGTTTTGCATAGTGTTCTGAAAGTCCCAAGGCTCTGGCTGAACTGGGGCTTTGGTAGAATGTGGGTCCACAAGCGCGGACTTGGGCCAAAGTGAAGTAACAATAGCCTGGAAAGAGTTAAGGAAGTGGAAGCTAGGCCCAAAGAGCAGAGGAGCACAGTGAAACCCCGCTATAACATGATAATTGGGGTCCAAAAAATTCAATTGAGATAAATGCGGGGTGACGTTATAGTGAGGTTACGAAAATTTACCATTTCAAGCCAGTCAGTTTCAAGCCAGTCAATTTCTCTTGGGCAGAAAACATCTTGCATTTGTGAACGGCCCATAATGGTAACTGAAACGGTTTAGCAATAATTAGTGACAGCACAAGCTAATCAACCTATTAAACAAGCCAGAACCAGCCTGAGAATGACTTTTTTTGAACTTTGAAAACCAGAATTTTGGGACCTGGCAGACTGGGGCTGGAGCGGCTCTCGAGAGATCTGTACAAAGGCGCTCAGCCTACTCCCCTCCACCTGGAGAGCCGATTGCAGCGTTTGATACTGAGGACTTGCTGGTATTCAGAGCAGAGTTTGTGCCAATGTTTCTGTAGCATCCCTCCAAGCTGTCAGCCTGCTCCAGCAGCGGGGGCTCTCAGCCATGCAGCGAGAGAGGGAAACACTTGGGGATAGCAGGGGAAACGTGCAAGGGGCAAAGGAAGAGCGAGAAGCAGCCGGGGAGGAGAACTGCTCTTCTCGCCAAAAAGGGAAGCAGGGGTAGGGGGGAAGAGGCAGTAGGGAAGGCACATTTCATTTTTTGCTTTGGTGGCGCTCTGGCCGCTTTATTCTTTTTTTCCTTGGCGTGGCCAGAGCCATCTTATGATCGTATTATATCAGAATTCATGTTATCATGGAGCGTGTTATAGCGGGGTTTCACTGCATTATCTTTTCTACTGGCTGGCAGAGGTAGATTAAGATATATTTGGGGTCCTGGGCACAAAAAACACCCCCTCCACCATTGGGCACTGCCCCCTGCTCCTCCCCTTGCCCCCAAGGCCCTATCCCCTGGCCTGGCCAGAAGCCAGGCCATGGTAAGAGATATCCCAGGGAGCCTGGGCCACTGTGGGGAGCCCTGAACCCTCCACCTGCCCTGAGGGGCAGGGACAAGGGCTGGGGACTGCGTCTGGGCGCCTTGGCCCCCTGCCCAAGTCAAATGCAGGGTCTGGGGCTCCCCACAGCTGCCTGGTCTTCCTGGGCATCTCTTACCACAGCCTAGGTTAGTGGTACCCAAATTATTGGGCACACCCATCTAGGGGCGCATGGAGAAACATGCAGGGGAATGCAGCAAGGCCCAGCCCTAGCCCCAGCTCTGCTCTGGCCCCATCCCAGCCCTGCCCCTAGGCCCAGCTGTGGCTGCTCTTCAGGGGGAAAGGGTCTCAGAGCAGTTCCATGGTGAGGGTGGAAAGGGAGAGGGGCTCGGGTGAGCTCTGTGCTATGCGGGGCGTGGTGGAGAGCCCTCAGTCCAGTGCCAGGCTGGAGTGGTCTTTGGTCCGGCAAGTAGGGAGGTCTCAGGCCAGCTCAGCAAGTGGCTTGGGCGAGCAGCGCTCAGCCAGCTCTGCCTGGGGGTGGAGGGACTATGCATTTCTCACCAGACACCACCTCCACAGGCTGCTGGCTGGACTGGAGGCAGGGCCTCAGAGGGAAGAGGAGGAGCAGAGGTCGTGGCTAGAGTTCTGGCCAGGCCAGTGGGGCCCCCAAATTTCCCGGGGCCCCTGGGTACGGGCCCTGTTGGCCCATACGATAATCTGCCACTGGCCTTTGGGGACAGTAGCTAGCATTGGTCAGTTCCATTATTTATATCTTTTGTGTTCAGACAATAAATTGTGCCCTGAGGCAATGGCCTTGTGGGGGACTTGGGTGTGAGGTTTGCTTTGCTGCTGTCAATGATCCCCCTACAAAATATACAAAGGGATTTCATTTGCAAGAAACCCTGTTCTCTGCCATATAGTTACCAAATAATTTCTTCTCCAGAACAGAGAGAGCGGGATGAGGTGGGGAAAGAAAAAAAAAACACCCTTAAGCAGCCAATGAAATAACTCACCCTCTTACAGGAGCCCTGTAAGCATCAAGAGCTGATCCAAGCCTCTGCTAGGCATACTCTGGCCTTGACAACCTCAGTTGCCCTAATGATTGCCATGCCTCTTGTGGGAGAAGGTTAGTGAAATCTCTGTTTATGAAGTACAAAAGAGCAGCAAGGTAGAGTGGGGACGAGAAACCAAAGGAAATGGGCTGTATTTATATGAATTGAAGGAGAGTTTGAAATCACAGAGCCCCATCTTGGTTTAGTTTCTTTGTGGGTTCATATTCCTCTCTTTTTTACTCATTAATAAGGACAGAATGAAGTTATCTCAAAGGCCTTTCATTTTCCTGACTCCTGTCCGAGAAGCAAAATCTCAAAACAAGGTAGGAGCCTCACCAGCTTCAGCTTCTTTAGTATCCTCTGTTGGTTGTCATATGAATTTTAATACATTAC
This sequence comes from Chelonoidis abingdonii, assembly GCF_003597395.2. NCBI lineage: Eukaryota > Metazoa > Chordata > Testudines > Testudinidae > Chelonoidis > Chelonoidis abingdonii. Next base: position 100,218,312 of record NC_133771.1, read on the forward strand.
TCTGTATGTAATACTGTGTCTATCTGAGAAAAGGATACACAGAATAAAAACTGGATTCTATTAAAGAATTATTTTATTTATTATGGAAAATGGTCTTGCATGTTATCATTGGTTTAAGATGTGACTAATCAACTGGACAGATCCAGGGGGGTTGAGCTGTATGTCTGGTTAAACAGAATACTTTTAAACAGTGAATTAGCTGATCTTGATGATAAAAATGTGCTTTGAATATTGTTACAGTTGAGTGTTCATGAAAATTGGGGATAATTTTTTTTTCTTTTGTTGACTGAGTTCTTGGTTTCCTTTGCTAAGAAAAGTGCTGTTTGAAATTGATTTAGCAAAGAAATTGTTCAATGGACGTCTGTAATTGGTTGCAATCCTAATGAGGTTTGGGCCCTGTTTTTATTGGGCGCTGTGCAAACATTATAGGAAGTAGGGATGTAAATACCGCTTAAAAAGTTAACTATTTAAATGATTTAAAAATATGTTGTTTAAATTGTTAACCATTTAAGTGGCTGGGGCCCATCTGGCTGGTGTGGCTTGGGTTGGGACCACTCCAGCCAAGTCGTGCGTCTGGGCCTACTCCGGCTGGGTGGCACTGCTCCGACCAGGTGCTTCGTCTGGGCCTGCTTCGGCCAGGCAGTGCTGCTCGGGTGGCGCTGCTGCAGCCAGGCGGTGTGCCTGGGCCCGCTCCAGCTAGTGTGGGGCCACCAGGCCAGGTGGTGTGGGGCTGCTGGGCCAGCACGCGTGGGGGTTAATGGTTAAAGTGGTTAACTGGTAAGATTATGCTTACTGGTTAACCTTTTACATCCCTAATAGGAAGATACAGATTTTGTCCTGAAGAGCTCTAGGAAAATACATTTGTATTACTAATGGGAGGAAGCGTATCTTAATGGATAGAGCACTGCACTGGGGCTTGGGAGACCTCAGTTCTATTCCAGGCTTGGGCAAGTCACTTCACTGCTCTGTGCCTCAATTTCCCTTCTGTAAAATGGAGATAATGATCTTGATCTTCTTTGTAAAGTGCTTTGAGATCTCCTCCTGAAAAGCTAGGTATTAATAATGATAGCTTGCTCTTATTCTTTGAAGAGAGGAATTTTGAGAACTGCAGAATTAGAGGGATATCAGTGTCATAAGTAATTGGTAAAGGAATTTATGGACTTCCATCTTCAAATCCAATGCAGCTCAGGTTATGTAACAAGGTGATCCATCTGTTTAAATATTTTATATATATAAAAAAATTCCCCTCTCACCCCTATGGGTGGTATGTGTCTTTCCTCAACCTCGAGTCCTCTACCAGAGGCCTGGGAGTTTGAGGGTTCTGCGCAGTATCTTAGCTGTTCCTAGCACTGCACTCTTCTGGACAGAGAGCTCTGATGTTGTTCCTTGGGATCTGTTGGAGCACTCACCAAGCTTAGTGAGTCACAGCCCCGGTGCCTCCTTTACCACCACTTGGGACCACTTTGGCCTTCACTTTTCCACATCCTTCTAGTTTCCTCTTTCAGGCCCTGGTACTTCTCCAGTTCTCATATTCCTTCTTTCCTGATTGTTGCTGTCATTCATCTGCTATATCTATCACCACCGCTGTCTTCTGGTCCTTGTCTATTTACCATTGCTGGTCTGGGTGATTTGGGCCAATACCTGCCCTGTCCATCTGGATCTGGAAGTCCCACAGACATTTAGCCCTGCTATTCTCCACAACCTTTTCTGTGAATCTCCCATCTGGTCTTTGGGAGGGTCTCTAGCCCTACACGGTGTGCAGATTGTTCCTGTACCACATGCCAGCCACTTGGTTGTGCCGTTCAGTGTATGCTGTTCCTTGCCTGCATCTTACATCCTGCCACTATGTGTTGGACTGTCTCTGAGGCCTCTCTGCACAGTCTGCAACCTTGTCCTTTAGTGTGGGTAGACTCCTGCTTCCATTGGATCTGGGTGCCTTCAGTGCCTGTTCTGCTGCTGTATGATCAGTCGCCTCAGTGCTGTCTTATTTTAGTCCAGCCTTTCCAGCCACTGTAGGATTTCCCAATGTCAGCCACCTCAGCTATCTGTCGATGGTACATCCATGCAGGGTTCTGTCTTGTCTATGGCACTTCTTCTTGCTTGGTCTTCCTTCCATGGTCTGCTGCTGCCTCAGGCATTCTCTCAGGCAGCTCATCTTTGGGGCTATTTCTTACTGATTGTACTCCTGGATGTCCGGGTTTTCATCCCCAGGACAGTGGCTTGACGCTCACCAAGCCCCGCTGCCTTCTTTCCGGCTGGATATACAGTCTCTGGGTGTTTGGACTTGGGGTGGAAACCTCTGCTATTTGAGGAGCTTCCAGGTCTTCACATTCGGGCAGCCTCCATGTCCTCCTATGGCCAGCTTCACTATACCGGCAAGGTATCTTGATGACGGCAGGGCGTATCTTGTTTGATGGGGCATGGATCTTCTTTCCCACTGAGCTGGCTCTTCAGGACTGTCTTATCTTTGGTGATACTTGGATGTTGCTGTCTTCCTTGCCTCCTCATCGTGGTTCCATGTGATGGATGCCAGGTACTTGTAGCTTGTCTGTATGTTGCTATGTGGCCGTGGTAGTTCCACCCCATCAGTCTTGACTGCCTTCCCTTCTTCACTACCATCTCGGCCAACACTTCTCCAGTCCGATGACAATCCCGATATCTTTTCACTGTAGATCCGCCTCAGGTGGTTAGCGGTTGATGTCTCGTTCATTCTTAGATACAGCTTCGATTGTCATTCATGTAGAGCGAGTGCTGATGGTAGTTCCACTCACTGAACCTGTACCGGTATTCCAGTTTTGTGTTACCTGGCTGAGTGCTGGTTTAAGCCTATGGCAGCAACAGCAGCGGGGACAGTGCATCACCTTTGGTATATGCCGCACTTGATGGCCCACTTGTGCAAGCTGCTTTGGTTTGATTCTAGTGTTTGTCTTTCCTAGTCCCATTGAGTTCTTGATGAAATCTTTTAGTGTCCTGTTGACTTTTTGTATGCGCCAGACATTCACATTGAGTCGTAGGCTTTCCTGTAGTCAATCCAGGCTGTGCTCAGATTTGGTCTGTCTAGACCTGAGTCTTGGGCGACTGCTCTATCTAATTTGACACCTGGTGTTTTGAGCCTCTGGTGTTGTTCCCAATGCTCTTCTGAGCTGTTGCTCATGTACTTGGGGCACCAACATGGTCCTGTAGCTTTTGATGGCTATTTGATGCCTGATATGGGTACTTCCGATGTTGTGGGGAGGGCAGGTTTTGGGTCGGTAGTTGGACGGTTCTGTTCCCTTGCAGGGTCTTCTTGTCAGCATGTTCCTTCCTTGTGTTAGCCAGTTTGGGTGGGAGCCTGCTTGCTAGCAGCTGGTTCATCTGTGCTGCTAGGCTGTTTCATGCACTGACTGTTAGTTTCTTTAGCCAGTTAGAGTGTGGATCATGTCTGGTCCAGGCGCTGTCCAGCTCTCTGTTCTTGACCCGCTGTGGATGTTTTCTACTGTGATGGTGATGGTTTCTGTTCTGGATTATGCTGTCTCTGTTCTCAGGTCCTGCAGCCACTTTGCACTGGTGTTATGAGTCTTCTCTTTCTCCCATATGTTCTTCCAGTACTGTTCAGTTTCTGCTGCTGGTGGCTCTGCTGTTATATATATATTTTTACAATTTTTTCCTAATTCAACAAATATACCAAAATACTAGATTCACCATAATACACAGAGTAAGTAAAGAGATTAGAATAAAGGGAGGGGAGCAGAAGCCACATATCTATCTTCAGGGCCTACATTAATCATAGACCTCTAAAAAGTCAGCCAAATGGCTTTGAATTTTTCAGGAATTTCCCCTTCTGTGCAATGCCAGTCAGTCGTTAGTTGTGAGGTCAGCCGGGTTTGAGCTACTGAGCCAGCCAGCCACATTTGGTAGTAAGTGGGGAAGTGGGATACTGGGAGGAAACACAAGGAGGAGGGTGCAACAGGGGAGGCCTCCTGATTCATACTGAGAAAGAAGGGCAATTGGCTAGTTGTCTTAGGTGCCTGTAAACGAATGCAATAAGCCTGAGAAACAAGCAGGAAGAATTGGAAGTCCTGGCACAGTCAAGGAATTATGATGTGATTGGAATAACAGAGACTTGGTGGGGTAACTTACAAGAGTGGAGCACTGTCATGGATGGGTATAAACTGTTCAGGAAGGACAGGTGGGGAAGAAAAGGTGGATGAGTTGCACTGTATGTAAGGGAGCAGTATGATTGCTCAGAGCTCCAGTGTGAAATTGGAGAAAAGCCTGTTGAGAGTCTTTGGGTTAAATTTAGAGACGAGAGCAACAAGGGTGATGTTGTGGTGGGCATCTGCTTTAGACTACTAGACCAGGAAGATGAGGTAGACAAGGCTTTCTTCAGACAACTAACAGAAGTTTCCAGATCACAGGCCCTGGTTCTCATGGGGTATTTCAATCACTCTGACGTGCTGCAAGAGCAATACAACAGTGTAAAGACAATCCAGAAAGTTTTTGGAGAGTGTTGGGGACAACTCCCTAGTGCAAGTACTGGATGAACCAATGAGGGGCTGTGCTCCTCTTGCCCTGCTTCTCACAAACAGGGAAGAATTGGCAGGGGAAGTGTCAAGGTTCCTTCCCCACTCTGAACTTTAGGGTATAGATGTGGGGACCTGCATGGACACTTCTAAGCTTAATTACTAGCTTAAATCTGGTATCTCTGCCACCATCCAGAATTTTCAGTGTCTGGATCACTCCCTGTCCCCCCCAAATTTTCCCCTCCCTGGGTAGCCTTGAGGGACTTCACCAATTCCCTGGTGAACGCAAGTCCAAACTCCTTGGATCTTAAAACAAGGAGAAATTAACCATCCCCTCCTCCTTCCCCCCCACCAATCCCTGGTGAGTGCAGATCCAATCCCCTTGGAAAAACAAGGAAAAATCAATCAGGTATTAAGAAAAAAAGGCTTTTAATTAAAGAAAAGAAAGGTAAAAATCATCTCTGTAAAATCAGGATGGAAAATACTTTACAGCGGTATCATGCATAATAGCCCAGAAGGAACCCCCTAGCCTTAGTCAAAGTACAGCAAACAGAGGTAATCCTCAGCAAAAGGAATAATTTACAAGTTGAGAAAACAAAAATAAAACTCTAAATCCTTGCCTGCGTTACTTACAAGTTTGAAACATGAGAGATGGTTCAGAAAGGTTTGGAGAGGCCTGATGATGTTGGTCCCTCTTATCCAAGAGTGAACAACCCCAAACAAAGAGCACAACACAAAGAACTTCCCCCACCAAGGATGTGAAAGTATCTTGTCCCCTATTGTTCCCTGTCAGGTGTCAGTCAGGTACTAGCTCTTAATCCTTACAAGGAAAAGAGGTATTAACCGTAAACTATCTGTTTATGACAGAATTAGAAGTGGGTGGCAACCTGGGCAGCAGCGACCATGAGATGTCGAGTTCAGGATCCTGACAAAAAGAACGAAAGAGAGCACGCAGAACGGACCCTGGACTTCAGAAAGCAGACTTGACCCCTCAGGGGAATCTGAAGGCAGGATCCCCTGGAGGCTAATGTGAGGGAATGGAGTCCAGGAGAGCTGGCTGTATTTTAAAGAAGCCTTATGAGGCGTGCAGGAGCAAAGCACCCAATAGTGCAGATAGATTAGCGAATATGCGCAGCCACCCCAGCGCCCCTTTTAAACCAGAGAATCTTCGGTGATGGTAAACCAAAAAGGAAGCTTACAAGAAGTGGAAACTTGGACAGATGACTAGGAAGGTATAAAAATATTGTTCCAGCATCAGGGGTGTAATCTAGAAGGCCAAAGAACAATTGGAATTGCAACTAGCAAGGGTTAAGAAAGGTTCTACAGGTATATTAGCACAAGAAGATCCAGGGAAAGCTGTGGACCTTACTTGAATGGGGAAGGCAACCTAGTGACATATGATGTGTAAAAGCTGAATACTAAATGCTCTTTTTTCCCTTGTTCTTCACTAGCACAAGGTCAGCTCCCAGAACTGCTGCACTGGGCAGCACAGTATTATCGGAGGAGGTAGCAGCCCTCATGTTGAAAGACAGGTAAGACTATTTAGAAGCTGAGACATGCACAAGTCCACCGGGTGGATCTAATGCAAGTCCAAGAGTGCTGAGGGAGTTGAGTTTGATGTGATTGCAGAGCATTGGCCATTTCTCTTGAAAACTCGCGGCATTGGAGGAGGCCCCGAACAGTTTGGAAAAGGCAAATATAGTGGTATCGTAATAAAGGGGAAGACGAGAATCTGGGGAGAAACTACGAGACCAGTGGCAGCCTCACCTCAGTTCCTGGAATCATGGAGCAGGTCCTCAAGGAAATCCATTTTGAAGCCTTGAGGAGAGGAAGGTGTCCAGGAACAGTCACTATGGAATCACCAGGCGCAAGATAACGGCCTAATCCACGCGTGGATGGCCTACATATGATGCAGATAACTGGTCTCTAGATGATAGGGCCAAGTGGTGGACCGTGATATATTCGTACTTCGCAAAGCTTTGAGTATCCACAGTTTTCCTTGCCACTAAAGTCATCTAACTGCCCAACAAGTTATGGAGACAATAGAGGTTATCAACAGGATAGTGGATGAGAATGCAATAGTGCCAAGTCGAAGGCTAAGTATAAGTGCAGTATCCGACGAAGTGGAGCCATGGCCCAGTCTAATTGTCATCTGCGGCAAGTGTTCTGCAGTAGTCCTGCATTTTTATTAACTGATCAGTCATGGATATTGATCGGAGAGTATTCAGGGAGATTGCCACACCTCAGCATTCGCTTGAATAACATGGGGGAGTAGATACACGATGGAGGTCCATAATCTAGACAAATTGGAGATTGGGCAGAAAAAGAAAAAACTGATGAGGTTCAAACATCAGGAGTCCTGCACTTGGACGGAGATCCCATGGGACTGCGTACGTGGACTGTAGCGGCAGTTCTGTAGATAATGACCTGGGGATTTGCATGGACAAGACGCTGGATTGAGTCAGCAGTGTGCCCTTGTTGCCAAAGTGGCTTTGTCATTTAGGACGTTGCAAGTCAGGAGATTACCATTTGGCATGGGTGAGGCCACATCTGAGTTGCTGTTGGCCCACCCTCCTACAGAAAGGTTGTGCATCTGTGCAGGGGCAACCAAAATGATCTCAGCGGGGCTGGGGGCGACATGATTCTGAGGAGATATGAGGGACCCAGACATGTCTATATTAGTCTGCAGAAGAGAAGAGTGATGGGGATTTAGCAGCCTCTTCAGCTACCTTGAAGGGGTTTCCAGAGAGGATTGGAAGCTAGGCTGTTCTCAACTGTGCAGATACAGAACAAGGAGCAAGGCTCAAGTTGCAGGTTGGGAGGGTCTAGGTTGGATATTGAGGACACGCTATGTCACCTAGAAAGAGTGGCGAGCACTGAATGGGTTACCTGGGAGGTGATGTAATCTCCATCCTTAGAGGTTTTAAGGTCAGGCTTGACAAAAGCCCTGACTGGGATGATTTAGTTGGGATTGGTCCTGCTTGAGCAGGGGGTTGGACTAGATGACCTCTAATGCTCCTTCCAACCCTTATTCTTCTATGATTCAGTGATTGATGCCGATACCTTTTCTATTTTTTGCAAGGATTAATTTTTAGACCCCAAAGTTGCATGTTCGGAACACCCTGCCCTATACCAGGTAACCTCCAGGTAACAGGAATAGTCCAGAATGAAAACTTAAGCACAGAGCTCAAACTCGAATTAATATCAAACGGTCCTTTGACCCACCTCATACAAGAAATTTTTGTAGAGGGCACTCCCAAAGATATGGCTATTGTACTCCGAAGGGAGTTACATTTCCAACAGCAATCAGCATTTATGTGGTTTTTAATTCCCTTCCACCCCCCAAGATATCTTGGATCTGAAAAAGAAAACTTCTGGGATTATATGGCAGAAGAACAGGGTTTCTTGATTCCTTGTGTTTTTTGTAGGGATCTTTTTAACAGAAGCTGTTGCTGGGGGAAAGTAGGAGCATGAATCCCTTCTTTTTTCTCTAGACTTCTGCTCTTCCCTTCCCTCCCTTCTCCCCCCCCCAAATAATTACTTGCCCTGGGCAAGTAGAATGTTGCAAGGCATGCGTGTATGGGCGTATGGTATATTTGAATGTGATACCTTTCCTAAATTGTTTGTGGTATATAACTATCCCTCTTCTAAATCACTGCCATATTCTCTCACTGCAATCCTTTCTCACAGCAGAAAGGAAACTGTTGTATAAAATACTTGCTGCCAGGGTTTAGCTGAATAAATTGGTGATGCAATATAACTATAGCTTGGCCAAAGTTGTGAAGAAAGTCTGTCTCCTAGTGAAAGGAAAGAGACTGTCCTGGGGTGCTGAGAGCCATTGAACAAAACTGTAAACCCTGTATGGGATAGGAACCACTTCAAGACAGAGGATGCAGCAGCACCTCTAGTTCCAGCACCTATGGATTGCATGTCTAAATCAGTAGAAAGGAAAAAGGGAGAAGCAAACTAATTTCAGGCTCTCTTACTTGATGGGGGAAACTGGCATTTGTTCAGAGAGAGATTGTTGCCATGAAGCACCATGTGGCTAATTTGAAATCACATGTGCATCAATAGCAAGTCAGCAGAAACTGAGGCAGTGTGAATAGAGGTTTTTCAGGCAACAGTTGCATTGCACATGGTTGGAAGAGGCTCTAGTGCAAACTTCAGGAGGTGAATTCACAGATCCATACTCAGAGGTGATGTGTAGGTTAGACCCTCTTACACTAACTCAGACTCTTTCCAGACTTGGGGGATCTCAGATTCTCTGAGCTGCTGACAGTCACTCGGTCAATTGTACAGGGGAGTCTAAGTTGGTGTCCCTTACTTGCTGAGGAGCTGGAAGAAGAAGTAAGAAGATATAAATAAAATAGGGCTGGGACAGCTTTAATGAATGCCTCCTTCTAGATCCTCAGCATGACATCAGTAGACTGGTTGGAAGGGAGCCTAAGGCAGCTCAAGTGTAAGACCATCTTAAGAATATACATCTCTGACTTTGGCCTATAGAGACTGGCTGTACTTCGCATGTTGGGCAATTGTAATTCATCTGTATTTTGTTTCCCCTATTGTTAAACATGATTTTTTCCTGTTCATTTTTCTTTACTTGCTCTTAGTTGTCTCTTTGCTGCTCTTTCCCAGTCGCTTAGCCAGTGACAGATTAGAAGGCAAAGATGGAAACGATCAATTAGGTCATCCAGTGCATTTCCCTGTAGTGCAGGATTGTTATTTATCCAGTATATTTGCTATTGTTTTGTCCAGTCTACGTTTAAATGAAATCCACTGCTTGGACCAAATTCTACCTCCATTAACACCTTGTGCAACCCTAATTGTAACAACAGAGTTGCACTGGGTATAATATATAGAGACAAGGGAAGGACCTAGCTAAAACTGGCTGCCCAGAAAAGATGGGCTTTAAGGCTGAACAAAATTTCACTAAAAAAGAATAGGAGTACTTGTGGCACGTTAGAGACTAACAAATTTATTTGAGGACAAATTTGTTAGTCTCTAAGGCCTTGTCTACACGGCAGCAGTAAATCGAAGTTATCTAAATCGATTTTATAAAACCGAATTTATAAAATCGATTTAGAGCGTCCACACCAAGAATCTTAAATCGAATTTGTGCGTCCATGGCCATGTCTTACTTCGATTTCAGGAGCGGTGCACTGTGGGTAGCTGTGACACAGCTATCCCATAGTTCCCACTTCCTGGTTTACAGCCCAGTGCCTGCTGGGACCAAAAACATTGTCCCGGGTGCTGCTGGGTACAGCCTCACCCCTCCCTTTGAAAGCAGCAGCCAACCATTCCGCGCCGTTTTTCCTGGGTGAAGAGAGCAAATGCCATAGCACAGCAAGCATGGACCCTGCTGAGACCATGGACCCTGCTGATACCATGGACCCTGATGAGACCAGTGATGCAATCGTGCAAGTTTTAAACAGCTCGCGCACTCTCGTGCTGTCTATGCTCGTGGGGGCTCTGAGCAGCAGTTGAATCACGCTGACACCTTTAAAAATGCAGTCTCCTGAGAATAGAAGGGCTCCAGTTGGACCTATCAGAAGAGCTTTTGGAATCTCATTGTAATCTGGGGTGAGGATTCAGTGCTACAGAACTCCGTTTCGTCAAACGGAATGAAGAAAGTTTTTGAAAGAATTTCAAAGTCTATATGATTGCAAAGGATGAGCTAGCAGGGACTCTTTCCATGCAGGATTAAATGAAAGAACTGAGACAACATACGAGAAACCAGATAGAGGGAACGGGAAATCTGGAGTTGTCCTAAACATGCAAGGTTCCTAATGCAGAGCTACATGCAATTTTGGGGTTGGCTACCAGTCGCCCATTCCTTAATCATGGATTCAGATGACGCTGATTTCAGTTTCAACCGTGGCTGAGGATTCTGCAGAAGGGGGAAGATCAGGAGAGAACGGGAGAGGGAGACATTGCTGATAGCAACACAGTCTCAATTACAAAAACAGGCAGCCAGGAGTTTTTCTGACCCAAGATTTTAACCTTGCAGCAGGCTAATGAAGCCACTATCACCAGAAAGTGAGCCATGGAAGGGAACCAGCGTGGCAGTAACCCATGCTTAAATCAGTCATATTTAAAAACTAGCGTTTTAATTATCAATTTTTAAGCATGGCGTTGTCATTTCTGTTTAGCCAATTACAGTTACATGAAAGTTTCCTTTAACATGGCTGGGGATGGAATGAAAATCCTCCCCAAGAAATCTCCATGAATTGAATATGGCAGGAAATCAAAGAGCCTTTTTCAGTAAATTCGGGCAAATGCTGCCTTAGCCGGTCTCAAGAAAGATGCTTTGCCCCTCCAGGCATGCATGATCGTAATTTGGAATCATTGCTTCAACAAGCATGATGCATAAGGCCAGGACTCTGAATCACAGGCAGAAACATTCGCTCTGCTCTTCTGCTGTAACTCTCACCAGAGTTCTATCGTTCATTGTGACGCTGGTTTAAATAAGAATTACTTTGTCATTAGGAGAGAAAAAATGGCCATTATGCTTCCTGTAATCCACTCGATGTAGCTGGGGGGAGGACTTGTGCTGCGATGAATGCTTTACCAGGAGGGTGAGACTAAAGACTTACCATGGCTGCTTGGAAGCAAATTTATAATGCAGTACCGGCAAGCTGCATCTGTACTGTGCTCTGAGCCCAGGACAGAGTCCTCCCAGTATTTAAAAGATGAAACTGTGGACTCTGGCAGTGAATGCACAGTTGTGTAAGGTGCATAGTTTTGTGGCTGTGTGAGTGCAGTGGAATATTGTTCTAGAATGTATCTTTTTTACATACTTCCTCTCTTACGCTCTCACCTACGCTGTGGCAGTGTTCTTCACTCCCCTACCCCATCTGCAAGGCTAGCCAAAAGGCAGAGGAAAAGGAGAACGAGAGAATGAAAATGTTGTCCGAATTCTTTTTGTCATGGAAGTCAGCCGCAGTAACACAGCTCATCATAGTGATTTGAAGGAACTGATAGCAAAATAAAGAAAGAGCCAGTGACCGGAGGACAGGAGAGAGGCTCAGGAGGACAGGAGAGACGCTCGACGATGAGAGGTGGCGTGAGGAAGAAAAAGGAGGTGGCGGGAGGAAGACCGGCACGGTAGAAGAGAGGTGGCGCAAGAAAGACAGGCAGGAAGATCCGAGGTGCAGGGAGGAAGATAGGCGCCTGGCGTGATGCAACCGCTGGAGCTGCTGCGTGAATCACAGCTGATATCTCAGACGCATATTGATTGTTCAGGAACAGCAGCGGGTTACAGGTGCCCACTGCAGTCCATGTTTAAATCACCCTCCAAGCTCCCCAAGTTCCATATCTCCCTCACGCAGACGTGTTAGAACGCGTGGGGGAAAGGCTCCTGCAGCCAGCACACTCCAACCCCCATGGAGAGCCGCAACCAAAACGGCTGTAATGAAGCTGAAATGTAATTTCATGGGCTTTTTCCTTACCTGTGATCCTCTCCCAAACACAGCTTTCAGGAATACCTAGATAAAATCTGTGCCTCTGAATATAGTTGCCTTTCTAATCAGACATCATCCAAAGGGGGGAGGGTGCTTTTATTACAGGGAATGATCCTTTAAAAAGAAGGCATGTTTTTAAAGCAATAACAAATGAGTTTTTTAATAAGATTAAATGATTTTTAAAAACATACTGGTTTCTTTCCTTCAGCCACATGTAATGAAGGGGTGGGGGGTTGATTTTGACAGTCCCTGCAGCAAGCGTAGTAAAGGGGGAGGTGGGTTGCTTACGAGGGAGTCAATAGAGGCGGGAGTGTTCATCAAGGGGAAAGAAGCCACTGCAATCACACCATAACCCTGGCCCGCGACGAACACATTTTCCAAGGGCTTCTCTGATGCGCACCGCCTCCTGGTGTGCTCTTCTAATCGCCTGGGTGCTGGCTGCTCGTAGTCAGCGGCCAGACGAGTAGCCTCAGCCTCCCACCCGCCATAAAGGTATCCCCTTACTCTCACAGAGATTGTGAAGCACCAGCAAGCAGGCAATAGCTAAGGGGACATTCTTGGGGCTGAGGTCTGAGCGACTGAGTAATGGATCGAAAGCGCCCTTTAAACGCCCAAATGCACACTCATACCACCATCCTGCAACTTGCTGCAGCCTGTAGTTGAACAGCTCCTGACCACGTCCAGGCTGCTGTGTATGGCTTCATGAGCGCATGGCATCCAAGGGGTAGGCTGGGTCACCCAGGATACGCAGGCATCTCACATCGCCACTGTTATTTCCTGTCCTGGGAAGTAAATTTCCCTTGATGGCAGCCATTTAAAGAGAGTACTGTTTCTGAAGAAGTGCGCGTATGAACTCTTCCTGGCCATCCCACGTGGATGCTGGTGAAACGTCCTTGTGGATCCACCAGTGCTTGCAGCACCATGGGAAAAGTACCGCCTTGCGGTTCACGTGCTCGGCCCAGGGGGGTGGGGGGGGGGGGGGGGGGGGGGGGGGGGGGGGGGGGGGGGGGGGGGGGGGGGGGGGGGGGGGGGGGGGGGCGGGGGGGGGGGGGGGGGGGGGGGCGGGGGGGGGGGGGGGGGGTGGGGGGGGGGGGTGGGGGGGGGGGGGGGGGGGGGGGGGGGGTGCTCTGGGGCCAAGATAGGGATAGGGTTCCATCTATGGCCGCCTCACAGTTAGGGCATCCCATTGCAAGCAACCGCCATCACTATGACCTGCAACGTTTCCCAGAGTCCACAACTTTCGTAGCAGCAGCCTAAACGATTGCATTTAGCTTACTTGCATCACAGCAGCCCCCACGGTAGATTTTCCCACTCCAAATTGGATTCGCGACTGGACTGGTAGCTTGTCTGGATGTGCAAGCTTTCCAGAGGGCTATTGCGCACCGCTTCTCCACAGTGAGAGCTGCTCTCATGTAGTACTATGGCGTTTTCAGGGCAGGGGAAAGGCAAGTCACAAAGTTTCAAAGAAAGTGCTCCGTTACGCATGCGAAAGTTATGCAAGCACTGGGAAATCGTCACAACTGCAAAACTATGTGGTCCACCAGTCTGTGGCTTGTTTTCCCGTGCCAAATCGGCGTTCAACGGCAGAGTGGACAAACAGGAAACTGATTCAAACCTCCACGGGTCTTTTCCTGTTTACCTGGCCAGTGCATAGGAGTTTTGAGTGCTGTCCAGAGTGGTCAGTGGTGATCTGTGGGATAGCTCCTGGAGGCCATTAACTTCGATTTCCGTCCACACTGCACTAAATTCGAATTAGTAAAATCGATTTTAGGGTTACTCCTGTGGTTTAGAAGGAGTACTAAAATCGATTTAAATAGCCCTTTAATTCGAATTAGAGGGCTGCGTCGTGTGGACGGGTGCACCATAAATTCGAATTAAAGCCGTTTAATTCGAATTTAAGGCGTCGTGTAGACATGGCCTAAGGTGCCACAAGTACTCCTGTTCTTTTTGCGAATACAGACTAACACGGCTGCTACTCTAAAACCTATCAAAATTTCACTGATAACCACAGAGAAATTAGCTGAAGACTGAATACTAATAGAGTATTACTTAATGTAAGAACACTAGTATGAAAATAACTTGGTATGAAGGGTGTATGCATTTTGGTAACCTGAAATTTCATAAATAAAATCCACAGTCCAGATCTGAACTATACTTAGCTAACGTGATTTGAGAATAGTAATCTAGGGTTGTAGAAGGGTTTATTTTAGGGAGATTCTGTGAATTTCTGACAAGATTTTATTAAAATAGTAATTCTAACTTTCCTTTTACTTGCTGTAGAGCCAAATGCTTCAGTGCTTTCAAGCCTGATCCAAAGCCTATTGAAGTCAATTAAAAAATTACCTGGGGTCATTCCATCGCTGCCCAGATAGGTCAGTTGCTGGGTTAATATTTCTACAAAGTTCTAGACTAAGGGCTTGTCTACGTGGAGCGTTAGTGTGCAGCAAGCCAGGGTGTGACCGTACAGTGTTCCAGCTTGCCGCTCACTAACTAGCAATGGGGACCCTGCTACTGTGCACTAGAGGTTCCCTAGTGGGCATTGACGTACTCACATTTCAAACAGGAGTATGGCACTTGGTACTAAAGAACTTTTCATGTGCTGTAGCAGGGTCTATACAGTTAGCGCGTGGCAAACTAGTGCGCTGGAGAGTCAAACGCTGGCTTGCCAGGCATTAACTCTTTGCGTAGACAAGCTCTCAGATAGTTCTCTGGTCTTGTTGGAGATACGGTAGCTTGCTGCATGCTGAATAATTGATAAAACCACATGGAGCTGCTTGGGTATTAACGGGCATGTAGCTGTTACAGCAGGTTTCATTGTAATATTTAAGGCTAGCACAGTGATATCAAAGAGGAAGCCTAAGTTAGAATGAGGAAGTAAATCTCTCTTATAGGATTCAACAAATGTGGCATCCACTACAAAAGGTATGTACAGCTGCACTGCTCCTTCTCAGTTACAGCCTGGCTTGGAACTGCTGACTCTGCTGAGGTGATGTTGATGAAGAAAGATGATGATGACAAGTTAAGGTGGGAAATATGGCTTATCTGTCAGTATTCAGCAGTTACTTGTTACAGTGACTGACCCAATGCTGCCAGTTTGACCTGAAGCTCTTGCTTCTCCTGTTACGTGCTGACAAAACAGCCAGTTGTGAAACTTTTCCATGGCAGCTTTTCCAAAGTTCAGCTATTGGTTGCTGATTGCTATGGCAATAACTGGCAGACAAGCCTATCAGTTTACTAATGAAAATATATTAATGCATCTTTATTCAAAGACACACACACACCTTTTCATTTGTCATATTTAAATGAGATTTATTTTAGCAACCCCCCTCCTACCACATTAATTTTATATGATCAGCTGTGTCCAATTGTTGTGCTGCTAATTGCATCCAGTTTCATTCCCTCTTTCTTCTACTCCACAATCTTCTCAACTCTCACTGTAGCTCAGCCAGCAACATTCTTGTTCCTGGGTTAGAAGAATGTGGTTTCAGGTCCCATATCAGCAAGAGCTGATTAGGGTTAAATGGGACTCAGATCCCCAATCCCCTAGATTTTGGGCTCCACTTCCTGGGATGGCTCATTCACCCACTCGGGGGATGGTTTTTCCCTCCTCTTTCACTAGATTAGAGGGATTCTTGTCTTCCTATAGCTCAGGGGTGGCCAAACTGCAGCTGGCGAGCCACATGCAGCTCTTTTACCATTAAAGTGCAGCTCGTGGATCCTCTCACCCTCCACCCCATTCTCCGCCTTGGGGTGGGAAAGCTTGGGACTTCTGCCTTGCAGTGGGGTGGTGAGGTAGGGGATTCTGCCCAGCAGGGCTGAAGCCTGAGTGTCCTTGGGCACCTCCTGCAGAGCTGAAGCCCCGGGCGGGTGTGCCCTAGCTCTCAAATTTCTGAAGATTGTCATATGTGGATTGGAGGGTCAGTACGTTTGGCCACCCTTGCTATTTCTCCTGTGTCCTTGATATTCCTTTCAAGTGAAACAGACAAGCCCTTCACACCAGGTAACTTGCCTGGAGCAATCAGCTGTACGCCAGCTGCTACCTACTACACTGTCTCTGATTTACTGCCCTGTCCATGGCCCTCCATTTGTGGGGCCTAGATTCCAAGACTTTTGCCCTATTCTTCCCCCGCACAAAAGGGCAACCGGTCATATCCAGTCATGCTAATCCAGTATCCAGTAGGAGCTGCACTCTTGATGCTGTACTTTAGGGGAAGTGTTAAGCCAGGGTCCCTTTGGTATAAATATTAACCGACACCCGTCGTGGACTAGAACATGTGGTACCTCTCACCTTTTCAAAAAGAAGTGGTGGGATTTTTAAACACGCACTTATATAGCCAGAATACTTGATAGGTATCTAAATGTACCACATGTTCCATGTATCCACCTTTTTCTCCTGTTAAAACAGGTTATAATGTTCAAGGCTTGGCCTGTGGGCATTATTGCCTGCTGTAACAGCCTACTGGCATTGACTCATTTATTTGTATAAATGGATTGAGAATTGACATATAACTGGCTCTTCATTAAACTTAACTCCCTTGTTCCACTGGCTAGAATTTGATTGCTTGACAGTGTTAGAAAACAGACAATAGTTCATTAAACTGCACAGGATTTGAGCATCTTTACTTCATTTTTGAAAGAACAAAGGCAATGAAACCGCAAAAGACAATATGAGTTTATTCTTTCCTTGGAGTTTACCAATTGCATTCAGTAATGTCTCCATTCCTGCTAACATTTTCTTTATGACTACGTAATGCTGATGCCCCTGGGTGAGTCTTCATGAATAGGGATTACGCCAGTGATCATCAGGTATTCGTGTATGAGCATCTCTAGTCTGAGCTGAAAGAACCCATTTTCTTAGCAGGCTCATCAACCTCTATGGGACTTACTCACCACTGGAGGGGGACAGAGCACCACAAGATGTGGCATGGCTTATAGCTGTTAAAGCTGTAACAAATATTTTCCATCAGCAAGATAGCTGTCACCACAACAATTAGCTCAGAAAGGTAATTCGTAATTGACCTTGTATTTTCAATTTTACTTCAGTACATTGGTACTCAGAAGCATCTGAAGAATTCAGATGTTTCCTGTTTCAGTTGTTGGTCTGAGTCCCTTTATATGCCTCAGGTCCTTTTCTATTAGTGAGTCTTTTTGTGCAGGCTGCCTTTGACTGAAGGTCCTACTGGCAAACCTGTTTTTCATGTCTTCTTCAAAAAGGTACCTAAATCACAGCATTTACTGTTAGTTTTTTCCACTTCTGCCAGAAAGTGGTGTGTGCCTTCCTGCCATTTCAGACTGATCATATATTTCTCTGCACTAAATAGGGGTTGTGGATTAAATGCATCTGGCCTTCAGAGAATGTATCTAAAAATTCTGCAATACTTTGAGATTGAACCACCAATCTTCTCTCCAGGCTTCTTTGGAGCCTGTAATGGGGTGGGACTCACCCCTGCGGCGCCCCCTGCTGGTTTTCCATGGAATTAGCTTTTCCAGCTCTGGAGTGCCCTCTGCTGGCCCCTGTGTCCCTCCCAGACCCTGGTGCCCTTTTACATTGGGTGCTGCCCCCTGGCAGTACCCCCACAGATCTCAGTCTCCCCTCCTCAGGGAACCCCTAATCCCCTATCCTCATCTCACCTCAGTGGCTACTGCCAGTCACCATCTAGCCCCCTGTTCACTGGTGAAGACTGCAGTCTGTAAAGGCCACTCATCATTGGCAAGTAGAGTTTGGACCTGCTGCCTCTGCCTACCCTAGGCTGCACCTCTGCAATCCCAGTACCCTTCCTGGCCTATCATCAAAGGTCTTCAGATTGGGGTTTTTCCAGGCTGGAGTTCTTCCAGCTCCTCTAGCCTTCCCCCAGCCCTGCTCCACTCTGAGTAGTTTGCTCTGTTCCCAAGCAGCCAGGCCCGACTCTCTCTACTGCCAGAGAGAGACTCTGACTGAGCTCCTGGCCCACAGCCTTTTATAGGGCCAGCTGTGGCCTGATTGGGGCATGGCCCCAGCTGAGGCTGCTTCCCCAATCAGCCTAAGTTTTTCTCTTCCCGGAGCAGCCGTCTCCCCGGCTATTTTAACCCCCCTGGGCAGGAGCGGGGTGACTATCTCGCTACAGAGCCATAAACTGAACAGTGTTTTATTTAATCTGTAGCCTCACTGACAGTAGAAATGTGCTGTACTCTTTGCACATATTGGGGCAGATTCCACCCCGAACAGCAGCTCTCTTTTGATGCTCTGGTGTAAAGAGGATGGAACAGCCCCTGCAGAATCCTTCTCTCCTGGTGAGGAGATTCACTGCCTGGCATTGACCTGATGTCATTACTTCATGCCAAGCTTCCTGCCATAACCCTGATGTGGGATACCATAAGGGTGTGCCAGAAACCAGGGTCAAAGGTGTCTTAAACTACTTTTGCCCCATCCCTCTGGTTCTGCTCTCTGTGCAGAGCAGCCTGGCTTATTCGTTTGATTTAGCACCATCACCAGATTGCTCCATCTTCAAATGGAGCCATTGTTTTAATTTCAATTGCATGCTGCTCTGTTTATTTCTTTTCTTAAATTTCACTCCCTAATTCACCCCACCGAATTCACATCATGAAGATCCAGGCATTCATGGAAGTACAATATTTATCAGCTTTTCCATTTTGATTCTTGAGGTACCTGTGTCAGAAAATCACTGCACCTTGGGAAACTGATTAGATTGTAATAGCACATGTTAGCATTAACCTCCATATGCTGCTAGTTCTGTGTAGGCCAAATTGTGTATGTTTCTGGTGAAAAGGTTTCCTTCATATACAGAGTGCTTTTGTGATATGGGTCTGTCATAGCTTTCCTACTCAGATCTGAACCTTAGAGTTCAGAAAATAAGATGCTAGCATGAAACCTCCAAGCTTAATTACCAGTTTAGATCTGATAGCGCTGCCACCAGCCAGATTCCAGTGTCTGGCTCACTCTGGTCTCCCCAAAACCTTCCCTGGGGGACCCCAAGACTCAGATGCCCTGAGTCTAACAACAAAGGGAAATAACCCACTTCCCTTCCCCCTCTTTACCTCCCCCCGATTTTCCTGCTCTGGGTACACTAGGAGATTTCCTTGCTTCAATTCCTTGAAACACAAACCCAGAGAGATTAAGAGTCTCTCCCCCTCACCCAGAGGCATGCAGATTCATACCTAGTCAAGCTAACACAAAGAGATTTCCCCCTCCCTTCGTTCCTTAGCCTTAACCAGAGAAAAACTCAAACAGGTTTTAAAAAGAAAGCTTTATATAAAAAAGAAAGAAAAAAGACATAAAAATATTCTCTGTATCAGGTTGACAATACAGGGTCAATTACTTAAAAGAAAAATATGAATAAACAGCCTTATTCAAAAAGATATCCAATTTAAAACATTCCAGCAAACTACACACATGTAAATACAAAAAAACCAAAAATAGCCTATTATTTTTCTACCTTTGTACTTACAACTTGGAAACTGAAGATTAGAAGCTTGAAGATAGAAAGATCCCTCTCATAGCTGAGAGACAGACAAAAGACACAGACACAGACATTCCCTCCCTGCGCTTTGAAAAATCCGGTTTCCTGATTGGTCCTCTGGTCAGGTGTTTGGTTCCCTTTGTTAACTCTTTACAGGTAAAAGAAACATTAACCCTTAGCTATGTAGTTCTATGTAGGCCAAATTGTGTATGTTCCTGGTGAAAAGGTTTCCTTCATATGCAGAGTGCTTTTGTGATATGGGTCTTTGCACAATAACCTTGCACATCTTTGTGAATGCCAGCACATAACCTTCTGGGGTGGTTTTCACCATATACTAGCATACTGGAGATCAAAGAAAAACCTGTTGGAGAATCAGTGTTATCAGAACTTGTTCAGAGTTCCTTAGCAATAGACTCTGGAGATGTTACTCAATAAGGTAGGGTAGGGGAAAGTGATTGCCTGACTAGAAGGCATGTGCTTTCACACATCTGGGCAGAGTTCCTCTGGGCGGCGTCCGCTGGCTCCCTTGACGCCTTCTAGGAGCAGTGGGCGCTGTCGAGGGTTCTCTGCTCGGTGTCCCTGTCAGGCTCCCTTCTTATGACCCTTTGACCGCACTCCTGTCTCTGTTCTTTTATTAGTTATCCCCCAAAATCAGTTGGGTTCTGAGGTCCTGTAGATCCTCCCCTTAGGCTGGTGGCGGGGGGATCCTTTAGCAGTGGGCGGGCTTCTGCCCGCCCACTTCCCGGAAACCCAATAGGTAGAAGGCATGTGCATTCTTCTGTTAGGCAGAGAGTTCAGGACTTCTGAAGGATGGCTGGCTTAGTTATTGGCTTGGCAAGCAGTAAAAGTCTAATAATAGGGTAAGATAGGTAGCTGGGCTCCCATAATCTATATGGCTAGGAGACTGATGATGAATTCCAAGTTTAAAGAGACCAGTTCTGAACTTTAGGAATAAAAAGTTGTTTACAGTACATAAGGTAAAATTTATTGAATACTATCATTAGTCGTAGAATAAGTAGTAACAACTTAGTGGACTCTTTCCTGGCCAGTACTGGGCCCCATCAAAGATTAATGATATTGTTATGCCTAGTGCGTTCACAGTATTGCATCATTCTTTCTGCTTTCATATATATAGATTTTTATGCCCAGTTTCTCTGACTCCTTTTCTTTTCCCATGTCTGCTTTCTTCCCACTCTATCCCCTCCTCATTTTCCGCTGGTCATTGTGTTAATAAACTTAATTGTTTTGTGCTGAACTATTCAAATAAAGATTTATAAATAATCACAAACTGACCACCTTTTTTTTTTTGCTTTCAATTTCTGGGCCAAATTCATCGCTGGCACAAGTGGGCACAACTCCACTGAGTAGAGTGGAATTGCACCTGCCTATGCCAGCAGGTGCAATTCTAGCCCTCTTGGAGGAAAAAAGGCATCTTTTTGCTGACCGCATCCAGTGGAGAAAAAGGGCAGAGAGTTAGGCCTGTAGAAAGCCCAGACAATCATCAGAATATTGCTAGCAGGACCAGATCGCAAACATGCCCTAAGTATTGCAGTGCTGACATCTAATCAGCTAGAGCATCCTGAGAGAAAGATGCCCTTGTCTGGCATGTTGTGTGTCTTGTCCATAGTGTTGAAGGGCAAAAGGATGGTGGCTGCTGTTGAGTGATCAAGTAGAGTGACAGGTGCACTATTCCTGGTGGGAAATATCCCCTTCCCTTTTCAGTAAGAATCATTTATGATGATTATATTGTTAATGGCAATATTATTGTTTGCCATTTTGCACCTATAATAGATAAACATGGCTACAGTTCTCTATGAGGGCTCTGGACATATTATAAATCGTGAGTGGACTTGATCCTGACAAATGACCCTGATACTCAGCACCTGCATCTGTATATACATCTCACAAGGTTCATGATGACCAATGTGATATAAGTTTTTTACTTGAGACCTTACATGACATGATTTATAGATAATTACTATGAAAGCAATGTGTTAGGTGTAGTGAGTTTGTAAGGCCTGATAGGAGGAGTTGTTTCAGAAGACTGAACCACCAATGGGCCTCTGTGCCATACAAGCCAATTACTGTAGCTCAGAAGTAGTCAAATGAGATTGATTAAAACAGTTTTGTTTTCACACTCACAACAAATATTTTAAAGAAATAGTTTTTAACAAAAACTAAAAGTTTGAAAATTCTACATTAATTAAAGAGAAAATTAATGATTATTTAAAAGAACATACCCATAAAAATGATAAATAACGTTAGAGTGGTTCCATTATAGCAATAGCTCTGTTGTCATTTTCATGACCATCAGTTTTATTCAGGGCTGACACTTCAGAAACATTTACTCGGACCAGAAACAAACATTGTTCTATGAATAAAAAAAAGCTGATTCTTAAGTTGCAGCAGGCTGATTACAAAGTGTGTGTGTGTGTTTCCCTGTGAGCTTGTTTTGCATTTGGAAGCCCTGCTTGAACACAAATAGCTTTTCAAAGTTATTTCTTAAGGGGTTTGGTGATACATACATTCTGCTCTGCTCTGGTAGTATGGGACAATCTGGCTGCCAAAATATGGTGGTCAGATTCTGATCTCAATTACAGTGGTGAAAATCACGAGTAATCCTATGGAGTTACTCCTGAGATGCAAGTGAGATCAGCATCTGGCCTGGAATTTGCATGATAGAACTCCGCAGCTTCTTTGGAAGACCAATGAATATAATACCAGATTCCCAGCTGGTGTAAGTCAGCATGGCTCCATTGAAATTAATGAAACTTTGCCGATTTGCTCAGGTTGATGATGATTAATGCCATAAAATCTATCAGCTGTACAGTGCATGTTCTTAAAATTCTCTAGTTTCATATTTACAAAAGTGATGGAGCTCCTTCTCTCAGATGACAATACTTCTAACATTTAATAAAAAGAAAAAAATCAAATGAAGTTTTGTGGGACTGGGAAGAGATAGGACTTGGGGGTTGGAATGATGATGGAGATTTTAGAGCGAGCTGGATTTCCTGACTTTTGTCAGGATAAGTGAGACTTTTTATATTACTTTAATATAGACATTTTCACTTTGTGCTTTTTCAGAAATACTTCAATAAAACCAAAGGCAATTGAACCATTTTGTAATTAATGAACGTTGCCCTATAATTCAATATAGCTCTGCTGCATAAGCAAGGGATCCTTCTATGTAATTTAGGTCTAATTTAACATGTAATATGTGGGGCCCAGGATAGAGTTCAAGGGGTTTCAGCTGCATCAGAAGAAATGGATTCATTTAAAATTAAATTTG
This sequence comes from Chelonoidis abingdonii, assembly GCF_003597395.2. Lineage (NCBI taxonomy): Eukaryota > Metazoa > Chordata > Testudines > Testudinidae > Chelonoidis > Chelonoidis abingdonii. The sequence goes on from NC_133771.1 coordinate 100,241,020, forward strand.
ATTCTAAGCATCTGATTTTAATAATTGGAAAAGTGCAGGGTCTGAGACCTAGAGTTGCAGTGTATTGGCAACTTTTGTATTTTTATGCACTGTTTTGCTAGTATAACAAGTTCTGGTGTGCAGCTTTGCCTGACCTTGAGTCCAGGGAGCAGGATATGTGCTCCCAAAGGCACAGTTAGGGCCCCTTGCATTTACTATATATAAAGTGCAGTCTTTACTTGCATTAGGGAGACCTCTCAAATACTTACATTCAAAATGTGCACTATCAAAACTACATGTTCATGAATAACGTCCATTTATCATCAAGCTGTATAAATTTATAGCAGATAACAGTCTGGTAGATAGTATATTATCTGCTTTCATCACTGTCACATATTGATCTTGTGCAATGAGAGATTTGCCATGAATATGGATATGCCATAAAAACTTGCCAGGCATAAATTAACCATGAGCAATATTGTGAAATGGCTTTCAGTACAGCTAGATACATGATGTGCATCTGGTACAAAAACTTTATTTTTAACATCTTGCCAGTTTAAGTCATACCATATCTTCACAAAAAGGAAAATCTGAACACAACATTTTGGGTATATTAAATTATTTTTATATTCTGCATTAATTGTGTGTGTGTAAAAATGAAAATCTTTGTAGTTGGAGTTAGATTTATGGGACACATTATCAAATGATAAGCCTTTGAATTAAGGACCACACTAAAATGATTTAAATGTGGACCTTGTGACATTCGTTTTCAATAGATTCCTAAACTTGGGGCCCAGTAATTTGTATCTTGACTTTAAAATAGCTGGTTGGTTTGTTTGTTTTTCCTCAGAGATAACTAGAAAGTGTACATCATCTTAATCAGGTAATTTGCTTACAGTGCAGGATGGAAAAGAGCAATACAAGTTTAAAAAAAACCACTTTGTTCTAAATCTCATGTTAAAAAAAAAAATTAATAATAAAAACCCAACTCATGTTGCTTTAAATTATTCTGTTCTGTGCTTTGGCCCGACAGTGACACCTGCTGGGGCAAGCTAAGTCTTGAGATTGTTGGCTTGAAAGGTCCTGTCAGCAGCAGCTGAATTGGAAACAGAAATGTTGTAGTTTCACCAAAATTCTATTGTTTTTGCCAAATGGTGTATGGAAAAGAAATGCTACCAGATGTTCTTATGTTATTAATATTATTACAAATAATACTCACTATGGGCTAGAGTCCAGCTCCTGGGGCATCTGGATTGCACGTGGACAAGCAGAAAGTGCAGGGAATCTAATTCCTCCTATATCTTGCACATCTGTAAAGGAGACCCAGCAGACTTCTGGTGTTTGAGCTCCTTGAGTGCCAGTTGGAGGGGGAGTGCTAGCACTGCCAGTGGGCCCAGGTGTCCTAATGTAGGGAGGGCCTTTATAAAGGCTCTGCTTTCCCCCACTCCCTTCACATAGGCTAGTAGCTGCACGTGGTCACTGGCAGCAAGGAATGCTGCATTCTTGCAAGAGGGTGGAGTAGTTGCCGCTTTGGAGTGCATGACATCAGCACCTCAGATGAGTTCTACCTGTCTCTATATTCTGAAGATGGTCACTCACCTGGGCCTCTGTTCCAGTTTCCACTCTTGAATAGTGGTTGCACCTTCCTTTTGTGGCCCTGTTTACAGAGCTCATCCCTGTGTGTAGTTCTGGCTATTGGTAAACCACTGAAGACTGTCCATCTGAAAGAGAACTCCTCCCCCCATCAGGCATGTCCCATGTCAATACCCTGCCCATCTCCACAGTCCTTCCAAATGAGCTTCCCTCCTCTTGCAAAAGATAATGAAACATCCACTTTCCACACACAGTTAAATCCATGCAATGGTGAGGAAAGAGAAGTGAGTGGTGGGGAGAGTTGGAGAAATTTGAGGTGAAGGGGGTTTGAACATTTCCTTTCTCAGCCTCCCATTCACACATCCCTGATGCCCATTAAGACCATCTTCTGGGCACCTTCCTCTCCCTTCCCTCCATGTAACAGCTCTCCTATTTTTCACTTCGAAATTCTGGGCACTCTAGTCACTGAGGGAGCCGAGAGGTCACTGTAGTGAGCCTGCAGGTTCTCTACAGTGCAGCTGTAATATCATTACCATACTTCACATTATCGCAGATCTGATTGTCACAGCTGGTTGTTCAGAGAGATATTATTAATATCTGCTACTTCTGCTCTCGTTTCAGGTCTGGAGAAAACAGGGCTGCATGCCAATAACTTGAAGTACTAGAGACAGAGGAAAGCAGGGTGACAATTAGAGGTGGAAAATCCTAGACTATTTGCTAAACTATTTTATCCACCATTTGACAAGATCTAGGGCTCTATGGAAAATATTCCTATTTCATGGAAAGTGAAATGTTGCACGGTTTCACTTTGAATAGGGATTTTTATTCTCTCTAACAAACAGGACAGTTTTTCCTGGTGAAAATAGGATAGTATGGCACAGCTCTCATGTGAGTCTCCCATAACTTGACCATACTTGAGGCATCAGGGATGCACCAAATGCTATATGGTATTCAGCCTGAATGCCAAACCATTGCTGCAGTCGCAATTATCCCATTGTCTCCAAGCTAAGCCAGCTGCCAAGGAGCAAAGGAAGAATTAAAAAACATGACAAGAAGAGTTGATGACATTTGCTCATTAAAAAGCAACACAAGTACTAGGATGCTAATAACCCCAGGATACCAGTATCTGTATATTGATAAAATGAGCTGCCATTATCTCCAATGTAATAAGGTGGAGCTAGAAAATTCAGACTTTTGCAGCTGTGACTATTACATGTTTTTTAAGCCTGTATATTAAGACAGTGTATTACTAATGGTTATTAGATTACAGTGCCATCAAAAATGTTCTAGACCCTTTCCATGCACAGAGGGAGGCACAGTCCCTGTCCCAAACAGCTTACAGTCTAAAAAAAACCCAAAACATTTTGCTCCCAGGTCAGCTCTGATATAAGTGTAACCAACGGCACTGACGTCAGCCAAGTGGCACCAGTGTGCCAAGTCTGCATTTAGCTGGTTACGTTGTTTGATTCCATTACCAAATGGCAGTGTTTAACGAAAGGACATTAATTCGAGTGGAATATCTTTTCTCCTGAAACATTCCACTCCACTCAACAGTCCAAATGATGGCTGCCCTTGCAAATGTGGAAGGTCCTGTCAGCAGCAGTTGAACCCCAGATGAACTGAAAACAGAACAGGGTGGGGACCAACTACTGCTGCCAGCAAACACTACATACCCCAGAGGAAATGAGTTTCAGATTTGGGAGCATGAAGCCACCTCGTCTTGTGGCCTATGACCAGAAGGCAAGTGCTGGGGGAAGCACATGATGTATTTAGATGGTGTAGTAATGGCTTCTACTGAACATGTCCTCTTGAGTAGCCCAGAAGGCATTGTGATACCACTGTTCTAGCCCTGTGTTTCCTCCCCTTCAAACCCTGCATACTTAAGAGTCACAGCTGAGCCCTTAATGTTAACACTTAAAGGGTGAAATCCTGGCCTCTTGAAACCAATGGTAAAGCTCCCATTGACTTCCACGGAGCCAGGACTGCACCTCAAATATATCTGTTGACAGCCACTTATTGAAGAAACACAGCTTTTGCAGAGCATGGCTTCCTGTGCTATAGATATGTATTGAGTGAGTGTTGTGGTCTTGTCCTGTCTCACCTTTTTCTTGTGAAATAGGGAAGGTATCTTTGGGAACTGAACTATACTAGTATAGTTGTCTTTTTATCCTTTAATAAAAGTGATTTCAAATCTCCCCTTCCCTGTTCACATTATGGTTAGAAGTGGAGACAGAGTTGGTCCAAAACCACGATGAATAAAAAATTAGGGTGAAATCCAGGCCCAGAATGCTATAGGAGTTGTGCCATTGATTGTGATAAGGCCATGCTGGGTTGAAAGATGGTTCTTTTTCTTTCAAGGGTTGGGTGAAAAGACTAGGCTATATAACAAACAAATGGAGAGATGCAAGAGTTTGCTCCTTTCCTCCACGTACCATTGTCTAAAAATGCAGTAGTTTTCTGCTCCAAGTGGAAAATGAGCATCATTAATCACTGCCTGCAGCCTTGTCTTCTCTGAGGATTTTCTTTTGGATACATATAAATCTTGCTAATTAGCTGTAAAAAATCATGAGAAGTTGACATTTTTTAATCATAAACTGCTTGGGCACTGATGTTCATGTTGCCTCCCGAATACTTATTTCTATGTACAAATTACTGAGTCTCTGACACCTTGGTAACTTCTCTCTCATGCTAGCAATGCTCAGGGTTTCAAACACAAAGAATTGTTTTCAATAGCTAAGTCATAACCATACACACATGAAGAAAACATTGTCACATTGGCAGCAGAGGTTTTTTTTGTTCCCTTGTGTGTTAGCAGAATATTAAAGATCCTTAGAGATAATTAAATGCAGGTTTCAAGTGTAAAATCTGGCAGTCAGATCAACTCATTTTCTGTTTTCTAAGAAGCTAAGGAAAGTTCTCCAATCAGTTGAGCAAGAAGGATATGAAACTGTAAGCACTACATTTAGACACCAGTTCTGACATGCTGGGAAGTTTTCTGAGGCAGCTCAATAGGTTCTAGAGATTATGGACATAGCTGTGAAATCAAACCTCAGTTGAATTCTTATCTAAATCATCATAAATGTGGTCAGCATCTGCTAAGATACTGGTTAATAATAACTTGCTTAATTATATTTTCTGTCTGTAATTGAGTTTGGACCAGCTTTGCTAGTGTTGGTGGTTGGTTTTTTCCAGCTGTTTTATGTTACTATACTCAATGAATTGAGACCTCAGTGTAGGTCTGTGCATCTAATTTTCACTCTAAGCCTTAATGCTATTTTACACTGTCAAAATAAACTTTATTCTTTGCTTTTCCGAGTTTTGTTTCAATACTTTCAGAGTAAACATTTTGCTTATGAAAGTGGAAAAGATTGTGTCCTTTTACTGATCCTTTCTCCTCCATATCACAACAGTTCAGTTTTGCAGGACTGCTTCCAAATGTGAGAGAAAACGTGTTTTTTCTAAATATTACTTTTATTTGTGCTCTTTGAAAGTCCTCTGTTTTAGACACAGAGGAGATGCAACCAGTAATCTGTCAGTGTAGGATTTCTGTGGAAGTACTTCAGCCCTGAGCTGCTGGTGCTCAGAGCTAGGTAAGAGAAGATATTTCAGTCTCCATGTCCATTCAGTCCTTGGCTTCTGTGCTGAGACTCCCAGTGAGGGAGCCAGTTAGTGCTAACTGCAATGGCATTGTGTGATATGAGCATTTGTCCACTGGGAGCTGGAATCTAACTGACAGCATCACTGAGCAAATGTCAAAAAGATCTTTGAACAACTGCTAGACAATTCAGCTTCTGTTCAATCACTGCCGGCATGGACTGGATTTGAAACAGGGGAAAGTTTCCATAGGTTTCTAGATCCACTAGTCCAAATCCATCTCATTTCAGCAATGATAGACTAAATCTAAATAAGCTAATAGGCTATCTGAAATGAATCGCCCCAGTTCCTAACGAACAGGTATGCAGATAGCAGAAATCACCATAGGAAGTAATATCTTGGTTGGCAGTCTCTACAGAAAGGCCTCAAATTGAATGAGCATTGAAGCTAACGTGCCATCAGTCCTCAAGATGTATGCTCCAGGCTAGGGGAGGGAGAGGCATGTTAGTAAGGCAGAATTGGAAAAGCTTGCTGTAATTGTTCTGTGGATAAAATAAGAGCATCTTTCTCCAGGGAGGTCATTTGTGCATCTTTCATGAGTGCCACATTTGCTAAAAATTGGATTTTAAAAAAATCACCCATCATGGATTATTGGTTCGGTCTTATTTTCCGAGTTGTTTTCAAGCAATATGAAAATTAAAAGCTGGCATAGTCAGATGAACAAGAGGCTTTACTTTAAATGACTCACCAATTAGTGTGTCTGTGGCTTTCAGTAACACTGCATTCTTGCTAGTCACACTAGGTCTCAGCTTTCCCTCATATATAAATTACATACCGAAAGTGATGTCTTTTTTGACTTATCCAACTGCTGCAGCTGAATGTCTTTGGCTGAGATTTAGGGATAGATGAGAGCTATCTGACTCAGGATCAGGTCAGAAAAGACTGAGGTAATGGTGGGTTGAGGAACCAACTAGAAGAGCTGGAAGAGAGTCAGTCAGTGTCTATAAGAAAGCGTGTGCGCCCATGATTTTGAGTTCATGACTTGGGGGTGGGTGTCTTATTAAACGCACAGCTGCCTTTAGATGATCGAGAAGACACTGTGGTCAGGACTACTTTTTTCCATCTGTCTCTGGCTAGCAGGTTGTGGGTTTTATTTTTATTTATTTTTTGGCTGTGACTCTAACTAGTATCATCAATGGCTTTGTCATCTTATGATTAAACTACTGCAAAGTGCTGCACAGGGGACTTTGCCATAAATTTATTTGGAAATTGGAGCTAGTACAAAATGCAGTTGACAAATTATTGTGTTGAGTATCATACTGGAAACACAATATACCAGTGGTCTGCAATCTGCAGTTTTGCCTGTTTGGGTTCTGGGTAGAGTTTAAGATGTTGATTTCAATCTATAAAACTTTAGATGCAAGAGACCAGTCTCTCCTTGTGAGACAATGCTGAAGCTGGGGCCTGTGTCCATTTGTACCCATTCAGGAGAGGGAGCTGCTGATAGGATATTCTCCATGAAGGCCCCTCAGCTTTGGAATTCACTTTCCTCAGCCTGAAATAGCCCTGATTTATTGACCTTTAAGTCACGCTACAGATCCCATCTGTTTTTCCAGGGATTTACAGAGGGTTAAGGGCTTGAGGAACATGGAGTTAAGAGGCAAGAAAGGCATTTATTTATTTGGCTAGCTGGTTCAACTATATTTTTTTGAAGTATAATTTAATATTTATAATTGCTGTGGACGTGCCTCTGGCAATTGGATAGGCACTCTTCTGTGTGGAATAAATCTAAATAAACTAAATAAAAGAATGTTCGAGGGACTTAAACATCACCTCATTTATTAATCAAAATGAAACTTAAGAGCAACATGGTCACAGATGAATCTATATATAGGAGCTTAGAGCTTCAGTGTGGTCATAGAAAGTCCATATACCCTGCAATACACCCAGAGGAGCTAGGGACTTTTTCCCCCTTAAGTATCAGAGGGGTAGCCGTGTTAGTCTGAATCTGTAAAAGCAGCAGAGAATCCTGTGGCACCTTATAGACTAACAGATGTTTTGGATCATGAGCTTTCGTGGGTGAATACCCACTTCGTCAGATGAATGTAGTGGAAATT
>NC_133771.1:100251659-100348306 GCF_003597395.2 Chelonoidis abingdonii
AACCAGTTTCTCCTCCCTTGGTTTTCACACCTCAACTGCTAGAACAGGGCCTCATCCTCCCTGATTGAACTAACCTCATTATCTCTAGCTTGCTTGCTAGCATATATATACCTGCCCCTGGCAATTTCCACTACATTCATCTGACGAAGTGGGTATTGACCCACGAAAGCTCATGATCCAAAACGTCTGTTAGTCTATAAGGTGCCACAGGATTCTCTGCTGCTTTCCCCCTTAAGTGAGTTTGTACAGGGATCTGCAAGGGCATAGTTTCACTTACATCATCTTCATTACTGGCAATGAGGCACAAGATGGAAACAATCCAACTTGACGGTCAGAGCCCAATATGAGTTTGCTGAGCACATTTTGATAGAGACATTGGGGAGACACTAACTGTGAAGCCCCACGATGCCATTTTACAGGGTCATTTTTCAAGACAGAATTGCCCTTTAAATGACATACCTAAACTCATATCATAAATCTGTATTAGAACTGAGATCCTGGCTCTCAGTCCTGGGCTTGCTCTGCTAACGCACTCTGAGATAAACTTGTTTGAGGTGAAGAGGGAGCTTGTACATGAGGGAATTAGCAGGGAACCTGTCCAGGCTTATTAATGGAAACTTTTGAAAATGGAGAGCCATAGTAATTTGTTAATTTTTTCCCATGCCGAAACAATTTGTGTGCAGCAGAGTCATTCTCTGGAAAACATTTCTTGAATTTATCTTCTTTAATTATCACTCTTCTTTAACAGCATCTGGTTTTGATTTTTTATTAGAAAGTTTGCATGTTTGAACCGGGCCTGGGTGGTGGTTCATTTTTCCTTGTTTCCATTTTCTACTGAGTTGGTTCTTCCCATGGTGGGAAGAGATTTAGTCTTGCTTTTTTTCCCACTAGGCACAATAAATCATAAAAATATTCTACTGTAACATCATTATTACCATGTAAGCATGCTCATGTACATATCCTGCAGCTTACTTAATATGTTTACTTGGGGTTAGGAAACCAAGCATTTCAAAGAGCAGATTGGGTTCCCGTTGTGAAGATATACATATGGCTTATGGGAGGATGTACAGCTTGGCCAAGATTTTAAAAAGTGACAAGCGATTGATTACCTCAATGTTTGGGCACCCATCTTGGGACATTTTTAAAGAGGCCTGATTTTGAAAGGGTGAATGCTCAGCATTTTTTGAAACCTGGACTCTTGTAATGTGTCTGAGCTTGGGTACTCAAAAATGGAGGCACTGGAATCACTTTTGAAAATCTTGGCCATTGCTTTCGTGAACAACTACAGATAGAGTAGTGAAGATCTCTGTTGGCTGGGTAGCACATTCCTTCTCTGATGTTTTTCGAGGTCTGTTAAGTAACAAGGTGTTTTTTAGGCAATTCAGTAATCACACTCCTGTTGTATTTGCTCTGATTCTGTGTACAATGAACCCCCTCTTCTCTGACATAAATGCTCTGATCATCAAAGTGACAAATAACCATAACATCTCTTATAAACAAACCCACTGGAGGAAGCAGAAATATTATACTGGAAAATATTAAATAACCTGTAACAAGAAGCAGCTTGTTCCCAATCAGAGAGTGCAAAAAAAGGGTATGCTTTATGAAATAATTACAAATATATGCTCCAAGCATTTTAGAGTGACCGAGCAGAATCTAAGGGACTAAAAACAGCACCACAAAAGCAAACAGTGTATCAGGGCTTCAGCCAGAGAGAAAAAAAATGTCAGTGGCTGCAGAGGGTTCTCAGAGCTTTACAGGACAGTAGTCTCCTTCCAGTGGTGCCTGCTTATTCCACATGCTGTATTGGAATCTATGGAGTATACTTAGCTCAGTATGGTCTGCCTGTTTTCCCTATCGTGCAATGTTTTCTTCTGGTTGAGCAGAATTACGGTCAGTGTGGTAAGGATGAATTAAAGATGATGTAGCAGTCACTGGTCCTTAAAGATGTAAACCAATGAATGGTTACTGCCCTGTAAGGAAGCTGCGCTGCCTCACTGATGCACATGCCTCATGTCTATTTATGATAATAGGTGTTTCAGGGTTCATCAAATGGAGATGAAAACTATGACTATGTGATTTCGCTTGTAATCTAGGGCTATGAAAAAAATGAAGACGAAGCACAAAGGTCTTTACTCAGTTTTTATTCGGGCACGTTCCCTTTGACGTCAGTGGGCTTTGTCTGAGTAAGCAGCTCAGAATTTGGTCATAGATGAGGAGACTGCTAATTCAAACACAGCATGGGGTTTGTTTTAGATTAAAAGTAAAACAAGTTTATTAAAAAGATAGAGGGGTTTAAGTGGGTTTCAGTATAAGGGATAAAGTCAGAAATGGTTACAAGCAAATAAAAATGAAAAACACTCTTTAGTGATTAAGACTTAACAGAGCTACAGTCTTGGTTCAAGATAAGGTTCTTACCACAATTCTGTCCCCCAAGGTACCTACTCATCCCACTGGTCAGGACAAAGTTCAAAGTGTTCAGTTCCTTTGTCTTCTTAGGTGAAAAATAATTTGAGTTTCTTTACCCCTCTCTTTCATAGTCCAGTGAACTTTTGAAATTTATCCTTCTCAAAGTTCAGTGCCCTTGCTGTGGAGAAATGTTCCATGGAGAAGGTTCCATGCTAGTTTCTTCCCTGCTGGTGCTTTTTGCAATGCAAATTGATCTGTCTCTGCAGCCTCTGATATGCCATTGAATGATCACTTGACTATGATTGCCAATTCTCCGTGATTTCACCTGGATGGAGGCATCAGCCTTTACTTTGTCTGGAAATAACCTTTTTACCCACTCCGCAGACTTGTCTGGTTCCATATTTAGTCTCATATTTTCTTCACATTTGTACTGTCCTTTGGGTGTTTACCATAGAAGATCATTAATGATCAGTGTATTATACTGGCTTTCCAATGATACCTTACATGACACCCATTAGATACAAACTACTAAGTGAATTGGGGTACATGAGCAGATCAGGCCAGCTGGAATTCACTACCTGGTACTAGAGAGCCCCTTGCCTTTTGGCACTGGGATTTTTTTTTTTTATGGTCACAATTATATTTAGTCACACATCATGAATAATGGATAGGAAATAACATATACACACATACCCTCTGAATATTATACTCATAACAAACTGTGAACAAACAATCCATAGGCTGCAATTTCTTCAAAGGTTTTGTTGAATAATTTAAAATAGGGAACACACTTGGACACACGATAGAAAATTTATACACGAAAAGAGCAGATATATTTGCCAAATAAATAATTGTGTATACTTCACCCAGCTCAAAGCCCTGTAGAATGTGAAACTGGTCAGCTCAGAAGATTAATCATGAACACGAAGCCTGCAAAAGATATGAAAGTGGTCCAGCTCTGTAGCCAATGAATGTTGCTAAGACTTTTTCAGTGAACTGTGTGAAATAAGTTGGGAGAGAGTCTCAGTGCAATTCCTAGTGGACATAAGTTCTACGTCCACTTCACATTCTCCCCTCCCCCACATCCTTATAAAAAAAATGGGCACCTTTACTGAGATTTGGTAGAGAGCCCAAGGGATAAATGGACATGGAGACTGAACTGTTCTTTCTCCTCTGGCTGTGTTCTGTCCAGGCCAGTGGGAGGAACTTTGCACTGCATTGCTCTTCTCCCGTTTCTACCTGTTCTGTTAATTAAACAGAGAACTTCAGCTTCCCAGGCTGTCAGACTGACATCTTCAACCCCCACACAAATTAATAAAATTAAAAAATCCCTGGCAGATGGTCATACAATTAGACCAAATTCTGCCCTGTGTTTATTGGGGTTGCATGTGTGTAAATTGGGGCAGATTTTGGCTCTCCGAACAGGCAACAACTGTAAACTTAAAGCCATAACATTTCCTGCACATTTTAATAGGATTTTACCTTCATCATCAGACATGCTGGCTGATTTAGCTGAGTTTCTAAATTGCCAGGGCTCACATGAGAGCAGTGGAATTTATTACTTTTCAGTCTGTTGCAGGCTATACTACTCACTCATCAGAGAGGAATTTTTCCATATTGAAGGGGCATGGAAGGAGTGAAATGTTTTGCCGGAAAGGCATTGGATTATTTCCTAACAAATCAAGGAGCATGATATCTGTGGTTTGGTGTGTGTGTGTTACTGCCAGCTTGTCTCATCATAACACAGAATCCGTGAGAAAGATATGGTCACCACAGGGGATGTACAGGCACGTGGCAGATTGGTGCACTTCACCCAGGTATTTTTCTCCAGTTTCTTATGAATTCATTTACACTGGAATCCTACAAAGAAGATGTAGGGCATATAGTCCCATCCCTTTGGCTATGCAAGATTGTTTCCTATACTATAATCATCATTATCTAGTTTTGATTGATTGTGGTAATGGGGCTTCCAAACTTCATTTGGGGAAACTATTCTACAGTTTAATAGACCTCACTACTGTGGAATGCTTTCCCTTATATTCAGCATTAATTCCAAGTAGTTGAAGCATTTCTATAGGTTCAAAGTCCTGCTGCCAAAATCCTTTCCCTCAGTTATTTTTTTGACCACATCACACCTTTGAATCCCTCTACCAGCTCCTCCTTGCTCTGTGAATCAAGCTGCAGCTTTGTCTTTGCATTTGAGGCTGTGCACCACTCAGCCCCTACCTTAATCTCTGACTTTGCCTCCATTTGTATTCCCCCACCTCCCAAACACATCCTCTCTATTCCACCAGTGGAGCCAGCCTTGATGCGTCTTTAGCTCCATTCTCCAGTTCACATCTCGATGCTTTCTTCCACGCTGCTCCCTAGGTCTATGCTTCTGAAACGTCACTCTCCTCCTTCAAATCAAATTTCTCTTTAAAATTAACTTCTACCACCATGCCTACAAATGGGGAAAGAAATAATAATTAATAGTAAGACATCTAAATTTCAGATCCTCAAGATATGTTCATGCCATATTAAATAATCTAACAATTTCATTGTCACTCACATCCTTCCTCTCCTCTGCCCCCATTTTTGGTCCTTAATGACTCTCACTGACTTGTGGGCTGTTCCAGGCAGAGACCATGTCTGTACTTGTTTTGTGAAGGGCCTACTGTAATGTTGAGTCTTCAGAAATAATAAAAGCTTTGCATTAAATCTAACTGGATGGTGCTTCCATTTCTTGGCATCTCAACTTGCTGGCTTCACTTATGATTAACTACTGGTTAGTCTGGTGATCCAAAACTCTGGGTTGCTCCCTTGCCAAACTATAGATCTCTTGGGATCTACTGGCCTAGTTCATTGTCTTGTCCCTCTGTTTCTAGCGGATTTCAGTTGTTCATGTGAATGTTTCAGTGTCTGCTCATTAAAAGAGGTCAGTTCCCACTTTCTACCTAGCTAATGTCAGAATCCCTCTGAAGAAGCTAAACCTTGTAACCTTGGAGCATTCAAGGGTGAGATTGGAGGTTAACCAGAACGCCAAAGCCTCTGGTTTTAATTGTCATTTAGGGTGCAGCTCATTGATTCATTACAGTGGGTTTACAGATGACAAATAGGTCAGCTGAGATCTGACCATCCCTGAGGCAGGAGATGTGTTGTGCCAAATCATAATGTGTTTTGAAATAATTTTTTTTTTTAATTTCCAAATATGCCCTTTTGTCCTATCATACAAAATATGTTAGAACTTATTGGACAAAAATCTTGTCCTGAGTTATATTTATGCTACTCCACTGAAGTCAGTTGATTTGGACTAGGGTTGCTCCAGGTGGCAGTTCCATCTTTCCACTTGGGTAACTGAGTGCAGAACTTGGCCCATTATAGATTTGTAGAGTTTAAGGCCAGAAAAGACCACCAGATCATCTAGTCTGGCCTCCTGTATATCACAGGCCATTACATTTCACCAGTTACTCTTGTACTGAGCCCAATAACTTGTTTGGCTAAAGCATATCTTCCAGAAGGCATCCACCCTTGATCTGAAAACATTGAAGAGAAGGAACATCCAACATTTCCCTTGGTAGAGTTTATTCTTGCTAGTTATCTTCATTTTCCACACACTGTCAACATTTTTTAGCTGCATCTACTTCTGAATTGCTATTACATGCCTTCCTATCCTTTTTTTTGGTAGTTGTTTTTCTTCCACTAGTGTTCTCCCATGCACCTTTTATATACTGGAATAAACTTTCAGTCCCTCTCTGTACTTTTTTCAAGTGGGCCAAGTTATTTATATTGTGGCAATCAGGACTAAACCAGGGATTTAAAACAGAGTCATAGTCTGTTTACTTCCTCAAGTGTAACCTATTTCAGTTACGTAGCCAGTATTCTAGGTACCAATAGAGATTTGTTTCAAAATCCTTCTGCATTTGTAGTCTCAGGTCATTGGGAAACCTGGAATTTATATAATGAGGCACAGTTACAAGGTAAATAACAATAAGCTTTATTGAGCATATCTGCTGGGCTTCTACGCTGAATCACCTAAAACTTCTAAAGTCTGGGCCCAGCATATACAGCAACTTCAGTAATATCTGGGATGGACTCTCTAGAAGTGGCATCTACTTTTGGTTGTTACACAATCCTACTCTGGAGCATAGATAGAATCTTTCAGAAGTCTCTATTTTTCCCCACATTGGATAAGAATAACTCCTGCAGAGGTCAGAATTACTTGACTACTGCAGAGCAGAGAATAGGGCCCCAGGATATCATAGGTCAATCCCATTTATTTAAAGCTAAACATTAGCATTATATATATAAAGATGTTCATCTCTGGAATTCAGCGCAGCCAGACAACTCAAAGGCTGCGGAGTTCCAGTTTTGAATGACTTTATTTTGTGGGGAGCTTTTGTTCTGTAGGGATATTTTCACTTATTATGTCAGATAAATTTTGTTATTATTCAGTACTAAACCCTGTTACCACTGTCTGCATGAGAAAACACTACCTCTCTGCCGACTGAGATGCCAAATAGATGTGTTAATATATGGCCATATGTGACTACTCCATCTGGAGTCTATATCGTGGGGTATGTATTGAATGATATGTAGAATAAGTGACAACGGTTTACTGAAATACTCCTATATGGGGACACATATGTGCGCATGCACGCGCATGCGTGTGCACGCGCACACACACACACACACACACACACATACACATTTTGGCTTCCTGATGTGGAAGAGAGACAGTGTGTTTTCAAAGAGACACTGGCAACTGATAAACAACAAACTCAGGAGGAGTGGAGATGGACTGTCGGCTCTGAGTGATCTCATATTATGCCACAGCAAAAGGCTGTGAGCATATTGTCGTCTTTTATGAACACTCAGGAAATTTGAGGCTAGAGAATTATTTTCTATTTAGGAGAAAAATGAGTGGTCCAAGAGACAGGACAAATACATTATTCTAGTCTACAATACTCACAATACATCCAGTACCTGTAGAATATTTTGGAGCAGAGATAGATACTAGAGAGCAAAACCAGCACAGTTAATACTCGCAAATTATCTTTTTTAGGACAGATTTCCTTCCTTTCAGCCAGCTGGCACACACAGTTCTGCCTCAGTTCTATACAACTTGTCTATCTTTAAGGGCTGCACTGCATGCTTAAACTCATCTCCTGAAAAACCATCTCCACCCCCTCGCCTTGGAGCTTCTCTGCCTGAGACTGCTGTGCAATATAAAGGGTAGCTACTTGAACTCAAGTTTCTCAGTGGTTCTCATTCAATTTCAGAACACCTGGTGGCAAAGATAATGGCCAGTGAAATGTTTTCTGTACTACACGCTTTCACCAAGATTTTTGCTGGCTGGTCATTACTGACAATACCAGCTCTTCACTGAGAGATTCTTGACCGAATAGTACCTTCAGTTTTAGAGTCTAAAGCATCGTAGCATGTATTGATATCCTGCTTGTCAAGGATATTACTTTGAGTTTCTTGAGCAAAAGACACAAAAGTATTCATTTAAAGTATTTTATTACATACAAAAAAAAGTAACATTTACACGGCATACATCCAATTCCCATATACTGTATCTTGGTATTTACTAAAAGCTATTGTCATGGGAAAATACTATGATGGAGAGGAAGAACTATCTTATGGAGGAGGCAGTGGCTCGGAGCACAAGATATTGTGTTCCTTTGCCATCTTCCTGTGTGATCTCGCATGAGTCACTGAGTCTTTTTGTGCCTCACTTTCCCTTTTGTAAAATGAGAATTAATACTTCCTTATCCCACTGGAGTGTTGTTGTTAATTATGTTTATTATGGTATTGCATATGGTGAGGATGAATTAATTAAATGTTTGTAAGGCACTCATACTATGGTAATAGGAGTCATATGAGTATTTTGATGGATAGATTGGGTATGTGTGTGTATGATACATACGTGTATAGATTCACACACAGTCAGTTCATCTAGATATTTATATAATATATGTATACACATTTTCTTCTTTAAAATGTTTAACTTTTATTTAAATATGTCTAACTATATTATTCTAATTTAAAGGTAAAGACTCCTGAAGTATCACAGATGAATTTATGACTAAAAATGCTCTTTCCATCTAGGAAATACATTTATTTTCAAGAGAAATGGTCTTTTTTCTTTTCTCACTATGCAATCTTTATTAGGGTCTTCCATGATTAATTCTGGAACAGTCCCACAAAGGGGTAGCTCTCCAAATACAGCACTGTCTGCACTCACTCTCACAGGAATTTCTTATTTATTTCTTTTTCAAAAGATATTTCATTCAGAGAATCCCTGCTGAGCTTTTTATTGCAGAAAATTAGGGATCATAAATCTCCCCTCAGAAAACTATAAATTCAGTACAATTGAAACATTCCATGAGCAGTGCTTGGCTCTTTGATGAAATCACTCCTTTTTCTTGTATAATTTATGAGCTTTTTTTCAGCATGGGGGGATTTATGCCTTTAAATTGCACACCAGGGTTTTATTGAATATAATTTGCTAGCAAATTTATATGAGCCGAATATATTGCATTTTATCCGCAATTATGAGCAATGAACTTGATGGGGCTTTACTTTTCATTTTCCTTTGGCAAGCAGAGGAAGCATGAGTTTATCCTGAATTTGGAGTGGAGTTTCTTAGGAATACATGTGTACAGCTTAAAAAAATATCAAAGGGCAAAGAGTGAAGGCTGAAAGGCAGGTGCCATTTTGGAAAAGTTTTTATGGCAAGTAAGATGCACCTCCAGTGCTCCAAGAGGGCAAAAAGTACTTGGGATGTGAATGAAGCCAATGACTCCTACTGACTTAAATGGGCTTTGGATCAGGACTTTGTAAGGTAAGTCAGGGATAACTTGTCTCAAGGGAGCTTTCTGAAAATACATCCCAGTTGGTGCAACCTGGTGTATTCCAAAAGTGTGTGTGGAGGTGGGGGAGGGATTGTCTTTCTGTGTTATTTTTATTATATCTAAATTGTGCTTATTTTTGTGCGCCTTATTTTCTAAGTATTTTTTCTATAGACACAAAATGAGAGAAAAGTCAGAATAGTATCAAGTTCTTTGAGACAGGTCTGTCTTCTAATAGATGTCTGTAAAGTGCCTGGCACACTAAGGCCCTGATTCTCTACTGAGGTCGCTAATCATTATTATAATACATATAAATAATGGCCAAGATTTTCAAAAGTTATTTCCTTAAAGTTAGTTTTCTAAATCCTTATTTAGGTACCTAAAAGGAAGGGGCACAACCTTCAACAATGCTCAGTGGCCAATGACTCCAATGGGAGCTGCTTCGCACTTTTGAAAGTTTAGGTGCCCAACTTAAGGCACCCACTTCTGAAAATCAGAGTGAGATCATCACACCTACTCCAGACCCTTTATACCAGGTGAACGGCTGCAGTGGCATAAATCACATGGAGCATTATCATTATTATTAATAGT
Organism: Chelonoidis abingdonii; assembly: GCF_003597395.2. Lineage (NCBI taxonomy): Eukaryota > Metazoa > Chordata > Testudines > Testudinidae > Chelonoidis > Chelonoidis abingdonii. The sequence continues at coordinate 100,261,496 of NC_133771.1, forward strand.
AGAAGTGTTGCGGTAGCCTTAGAAGCCCCGGTCATGGACCAGGGTCCTATTGTGCTAGTGCTGCATAATCTCACTGTCTTCTTCTGGAGAAGCTTGGAGGAGATATCAGAATGAACTGATAGTCAGGACAGATTAAACTATGTTAGATGTAATTATGGTTTACAATGCACATTTCAATGAATATAGAGTAGCTTGTTTGCTTCTTATAATTCACTCTATCAGCCTTATGTGTCCGTATCATGCCTTTGGCAGTGGCCAATGTCAATTTAAAAAGACTGAAAAGAAAACGAGAAGCCAAAGCATGGAGTGGCAAAACTGAAGGGACTTCCACAGTTTTCATTCTGACCTTGTTCAGAGAAACTCCCCTTGCTTTTGCTGAAAGTTTGCCCCAGCAAGCAATGAGAGGAAAAATGAAGCTGTGGGGATAATTTCCTTTGATTCTATGAATGAAATGTCCCCTCCATGCTCTGATTACCCACTATCCTGTGTGGCTGTCAAACTTCCCCTTTTAAAGCACCTCCTGCAGGTCTTGGATGCTGCACTTTGAGCATGGGAGGGCTGGGGTATACACTTATTATGTCCAACACTCAGAAACAATTTTGCCAAAACGCTACAGTAGAAACTCAGAGTTACGAAGACCAGAATTATGAACTGACCAGTCAACCACACACCTCATTTGGAACTGGAAGTACACAATCAAGCAGCAGCAGAGACACACACAAGAGCAAATACAGTTCAGTACAGTGTTAAATGTAAAGTACTAAAAAAATGGGAAAGCAGCATTTTCTTCTGTATAATAAAGTTTCAAAGCTATATTAAATCAGTGTTCAGTTGTAAACTTTTGAAAGAATAGCTCTTATGTTTTGTTCAGATTTATGAACTTTTCAGCATTACGAACAACCTCCTTTCCTAAGGTGTCCATAACTCTGTGGTTCTATTGTAATAATATCTCTATCTCATATATTTTTAAGGCTTCCATTTCAGTGATATCTGAGTGCTTCACAAAACTGGCATGAGGTAGGGCAGTATAATTGTTCACATTTTACAGATGGGAAAATGAGGCAAAGAGATACTAGGTGACTTGCTCAAGGTCAGGATGGCTATGCTAGAGCAGGGAATTGAAGCTAGGTCTCCCAGATCCTAGGCTAGCACCGTAACCACTGGACCACCCTTCATTTGATCTGTTGTTTTTTTCCTGGGCTCCTGCTGCACAGCTGAATCCTTTTTCAAATGCACCTTGCTACATGGGCCCCTTTAGCCACTGCAGAGGCACAGCATTTTGAGCAGGATTGACTTAGCTCCTGGCAGATCCTCATATGTTTCTCAGAAAACCCAGGGATCTTGGTGGCTGACTTACTTCTTCTGTGCAGGGGTTCACAAAAGGAGGCAAATGTCCCTCTATCCTGAGGGAAGATCTTGGAGGAAACTTCAGAAGGGAAACCTCATGGCTTTTTTCCTCCCTCATTAGCCCCTCGCTCAGGTTTTGCTGCAGGGTGGGACAATCAGGCCAAGAGAAGGAACCTTGGAGTTTTACTGCATTCAAAGATCATTAAGGTTGTGATTTAAAATGGTCAGATCAAAAGGAAATTCAGAGTTAAGGCCAACATGTTCTTTCTGCTATTTTTCCCACAGCAGCATGAGTAAAAGGTGGGGTCTCTGCATTTACATTGAATTTTATGACTGAGTTGCTCCCATTTTGTGTCTCAGACTTAATGTTATTGAAACATTCTACAGCCTTTGTGTTTAATGTATACAAAGTGGTGAGTGGCAGGGCCGTAACAGTGAAATATGACTTTCTTAATGAAATTTCAGTCCCAGCTCATTTCACTTCTGACACTGAGGTGATTGCAAATAAACACTTTCCATAAGAATCATTTAAATGGCTGCATAAGCAATCTATCAACTACTATAACGCTTAAATAAATAAAAAAAGGAGTAATTCAAGTATAGTATATTACTGCCTGTGGCTTTGTTCCCAATAACCTTTCCCCCCACCCCTTGTCTTTCTAATAGTCAGATTCCTACTGGCAGAAAACAAATCTTTCTCCAAGTTGGAGAATTTTATCACATTTATCTCTGAATGTCAGCTCAATGTGTAGGAAACAAATGGAGTCAGCAGCATGATTTAAATGAGAAGTCTAACAATTTACAGTCTCCTCTGGCTTCTCATAAACCTTATTAATGTTTGGCATCAGGTACCAAGGAACTATAAATAACGTTCCAAAAAGAACATTTATATCTGCTTAGCCTCTCGTTGTATGTCCTCAACACAGCTTAAATAATGTCAGTAATACTTTCATCATGAGCAGGAAATGAAAAAGTGACCCCATACATGTTTTGTCTTTTAATCAAATATTATTTTCTCCTTAGAACTCTGGGGCTGTTTTTTAGGTTTAATTCATTCAAAACGTATGTCTGCAATTTCCACTTGTTTCTCTCGATCCGAGTAGGTTATAAAACCCTTAAAGCTGAATCTAGCACCATGATTTCTTCACTTGTTCCCCTCTACTCACAGTCCCCGCCCCCCATATAAACTTTGATGCTGCTGTAGGTCTAATTCTCCTCTTGGATACATGTGCAAGTGGAACTCATTGACTTGAACGGAAGCTGTATGCATGCAGCGGTGGGGGAAATTTGCCCTCAAGTGTCGTAAACTCAGGTATAAACTCAGTGGAGAAGAAGAGGAGAAATATTTACACACACCCATACACTGCCCCACTCCTTCAATACACTCTGTTTAATCTTCTCCCTCTCTCTCCTTTTCCAACTCTTGTCTTTGTGCCCCATGTGCTTGGAACAGCCTTGCTTTCTTGGTGGGTACTAAAAATCAGCCCCCTCTCCTCCTTCAAACATCTTTCAGCTCACATGGCCTTGCAGTGCTGATCTCCATTCTGACGCTGTCTGCCCCCAATCTCATGCCTGCTCCTTATTATTTTGATTCTCTCTCTCTAAGTTAGAATATCAGCTTTTCAGGGCATGGACCTGGTATTTCTAAGGGGTTATAAAGCACTTTTGGCAACTATGGTGCTATGTAAGTAATAAATAGACATTTAGATTCTACAAACCAAATTCTTCCCTTGCATGCATGTTCATGGATCCTATTTAAATCAACGGGAGCTGCATAATTATATACAAGGAAAGGTTTTGGCTCCTTGTGTGTGTATGTGCATATATATCTATATCTATAGATATATAGATATATAGATATATATACATATACATAGATATATGAATGATGCATTGCGACAGACACAGACAAACAAAAATGCCATATTGAGTTCAGTGTAAAGCGCTCTTCGTTCAGATACTGAAATCAGGGCACATGCTGTGACAGTCACAGTTGGAACTTAATCATATTGTTGATACACATCAGTGAACAAGCAAAGAAATAGTTACAAAAATAGAAAGGGTTAGAAACAGTGAAAGATATGCATCACATACAAAACAAGGGCAAACAGACTAAAACAAGAACCAGAACAATGGTCTACAAAGTAGGGCAAGCAATTAATGTATTGTGGAAAAAACCATAAGAGAGACGTATAGTGCCACGTGTGCTTACCTCAAGAAAAGACATCATTTTCAGGGTATGCAGATGGTGACAGAGATAGTCCTATAACATATACCAAGGGGAGAGTGACGACGATACCTACTCAGATACGTTTGTCTTCCACCGCTATTCACCGTGCTGGAGCTGTGAAGAACAAATGGACAAAGTGATCTGAACAACTTCAAGTATCACCACAACACCCAGCTCGGACATTCAAATGTGAAATTGATAGTGGCTATACCTGCAAAATGATATAAGATAAATCCTCCAACCTGCTGAAAAGCAACTCCTGGCTAACATGCTACAGTGGCACATTAGGTTGCTCCTTGGGATGAGGCACATTGATGTATCTGTAAAAGGGTGAACTCTACAAACTAGACTTTGCAATACTTGATATGTCACAAGTGCCATCTCCTGGGACCTTATTAATTATTGACATATATGCAGCTATAGAACGCTTTCACAACAAGGGCTTAAAGTCTATCTTTGCACCTCACTGAGATCTAAGAGAGATGTCCAAGAGAGAAGAACAATGTTATACTCCCAAGGGTTTGCATCTTACAGTACAGTACCATATAACTGAGAGTCACCAGGTGCATTACAAATACTAATCAGTCACTTAATTGCCAGGTCTTCTCCTGTCAGTCCTGCAATCCTTTGATCTTGCCTCTTTTATCCAGCAGCTCTCCAAGCCATCCAGTCCAGCCTGCTACTCCTATCTCCTATCACAACCCTTCCTCTTCATAGCTCCTCCCACAGCTCAGTGCCCCACAATCAAATCTGATGGCCACTACAACCAACCGCCTCCCTTAGCTTGCTCTTTTTTCTTGTTCTGACATCATTAGCCTCTTATGCCATTTCACTTCCCCCCACTCCAAACTTTCTCTTTACTCATTCCTCAGAAATTTCTACTTTATCCTTCACCTGGCTCCGCTCAAGCTTCCCACCCTGCCTCCTGGCTACTATGCCAAATGAGTCTCTCCCTCAGCTGCCATTCCACCCACTATCCCAAACTCCTTACAGCTCCATTGGTCAGCTGAAATCTCAGGTGAGATTCTATTTTGAAGGTTTTGAGGAAGTTACCTTAAGGGGCTGACACTGATTTTATTTGCTTTTTAACCAAGATGCCAACACAACACTTAGAACTTGTGTACAGAAGCCTCTTCAGAAGATATAATGCCAAGAGCATAAAAAAGTACAGACAAAAATAAAACACACAAATATTAACAAAAATGATACAAATATTTAAAAGTAGAGGTGGCAGTTAGATTTAGCCCTTAAAGGTTTCAACTATGTTTAAAAGCAGAAATATTTGACATACAGTAGTGGAACAGCTGGAGGTAAATTAATGCCAAGAATAACTAGCCATAAAACCAACTCTTTTGACCCGCAGTAGTCAACTGAAGGAAAAATAAGACCATTAGCCTGAGTGGGTAGACAATAATTAGGGGCTGTTCTACTGAGGGAGTTTTCCAGATAATATACAAGGCTTATGAAGACATTTAGAAGACTCTGTAATAAATTATATTCTCTTCTAGGCTTTGAGAGATTTAGTCATTTTTTCATTTTAAACAAGATATAACAATAGGGTTCTCTGTCAGATCTAAGAATTAAAAAACCCAAGCAAAACACCAGTTTTATTATATCATGTGATTTTAAAATATGCTACAGGCTTCTATTGAATATTAAATCACCATAATAAAAAAGAATAATAATTGCACACTATTTATGGAAATACATGAGAGCATCATTAGAAACCTCTTTGGAAACAAGACCAATAACTTGATGGTGGGAAAATGTGTTACTGTGAAACACTGTAAATATTAAGTAAGACTGCTTTGTGTTCCATATGGAAGGTGTAAAGGTGGTTATTTCTTGGAAGATTCCTATGGATGCCTTCAATTTGAGGGAGGTGTAGGGGGAGAAGGAGCTTTGTCACAGATACTGTTTGTTTTGTAAAAGTTTGTTTCCCCAGGATTTTATCCTTATTAGCAGCAACTGTTTTAGAAAGTGCCTTCAATGCATTTAATTAAGCTACATGGCCCTAGTAGCACTGGCAGAGTTTATGTTATCAGTATACAAATAAGGTTCAGAGTGCAGACATAGGGTAAAATGTTCAAAAGTGTCCAAATTCCATTTTCAGAAGTGACTTAGGAGCCCAAGTCCCACTGTAAGTCAATGGGGTTTAGGAGCCTAAGTATCTAAGTAATTTTGAAAATTTTACTCATGTTCAGTAAAGCTCATAGTTATGTATCACCATTGGGTCTCAGGACCTTGATTTAAGGAACTCCCAGAAACTAGGAATACAGCAGTGACCAGTCTGCCAGATGTAAAAGATTCACCACTGTACCTATTAGCTACATATCATCAGATATGTTTGACAGGGTGTCAAGGTTACACAGCATTTATATGATATCTGGAGGATTGTCTTGATATATATGTATGAACTTTGGACTTGCTTTGGCAGCTTATGTGTTAAACATGGGAGGCATTTAATTTTTATGGAGATTATTATTTGTATTATCATAGTGTCTAGCAACCCCAGTCAAGTCTCATTGTACTAGGCACAGTACATACAAATAGTAAAGAGGATAGTCCCTGCCTCAGGGAGCTCAGAATCTACGTGTCAGACAGTGAAAAGATGAGGTAATAGAATGAATAGAGTATTGCAGAAAAACAGAAGTCACAGCTCTCCACTCACCTGTAGTGATTTGTAGACATCACAGCGGAAGTAAGTTTTAAGACGAGATTTAAAAGAAGATAAAAATGGCTGCTTTACAGATTTTGATGGGGAGATTTTCCCATTTTCCTCTCAACTCTTTCTGCACTCCTTAGTCCCTCACTTTTTCAGTTCCTCTTTGGAAAAAATCTTTCCCTCCATTAGAGGTCAGGGCTACTCCAGGTACACTGTATCCAATGCAACCATACTATATCTCTCTGTCTAGGTACTTGTACGACCCTATCATGATAGTATTTGAGCACCTTCTCAATCTTTGCTGTATTTATCCTCACAACACCCCTAAGAGGTAGGGCAGTGCTATTATCTCCATTTTGCAGATGGGGAACAGAGACATAGAAAAGGTCAGTGATTTGCCCATGGTCATAGAATCTATACTAGGACAGGAAACTGAACCAGAGTCCGTGGAGCCCCAGATTGGAGCCCAACCACTGGACCACCCTTCCTTTCTCTAGTCATTGGGATCCACGTAGTTGAAAGGATGTGCATGAAGTTCAGAATCTGGGTTGTGAGATAACAGTGACAAGAAATGGAAGTTGCAGCGGTTAATCTGGAAAGTGTGTGTTTTTGTTTTGAACAACCTTCTTCCCTGATCTACCTAGGTATTTATACAAGGGTTATAATCATCCTATCTGAGCACTTAGTCCTACAGCATGGACATTGCCACACCTCCATATTTGACCATTTTTAAAGCATTTAATTATTTCAGTTTTTAGAATGTTCCAGTTGGTTACAGTGAGTAATCACAGCATTTGCTTTGAAACACAAAGACCAATGTTTGAAAAGCATTCATGAGAGAATTCTAAAATCCCCAGAACATTAATTATTTTAACAGCATCATTGCCAGGTATGATGGCAAGCATTAATTTTTTTCTGCCAATAGAATTATATAAACTCCTCACATTTTATTTTGCAATTTGGCTTGTGCTCCATATTGAAATGGTCCATAAACCACTCATTCTAAGTAAAAAGATTTTTCCCTATATGTAATATGGCACTTTATGTAATAGATATTGCCAGAATATAGAACATAAGAACGGCCATACTGGAGTCAGAACAAAGGTCCATCTAGCCCATTATTTTGTCTTCCAACAGTGGCCAATGCCAGGTGCTTCAGAGGGAATTAACAGAATAGTTAATCATCAAGTGTTCCATCCCTTGTCAAAAGATAGGGCTAGAGTTTCAAAAAAACGTCCTTTATTTGTGTGCACAAAGTTGTCTGATGTTAATTTTTTTGTGCATGTGTGCATCCAAATGATATAATTCACTTGCACTAAAATATATAAATAGATTTTGCACCTATGACATGCTATGACACTGATGTTGTAAATTTTTATGTATCTGTGACATTCCCCAGGGCGGAACCTGAACTGCTGAGTCCCCTTTGCTCTCCAGCTTGGGATACCTTTTACACTGCTTTGCTAGTGAGTAGCAAACTCCTCCAGGTTCTGGTCACTCACAGCCACCAGCATGAAAAGTCACTCCTAGCTGAGTACATGAATGCTATGCCCAGCCAACCATAAAACACATAGAGTGTGACACCCACTTATCCCTCAGTCCTAGACTTGCACCTCAGAAATGTGCTTCTTGTACTATTCAGTAGCTCACTGAACCATACAAGCTCATAATTAGTCTGTCATTCCAACAATGAGTAATGAATATATGCCAGCCTTGTTGTCTCAAGTGGAGGTTTCCCAAAGACTTAAATTAAACACATTAGTTTAGATAAAACAATAAAATAAGTTTATTAACTACAGAAAGACAGATTTTAAGTGATTATAAGTGGTAAGGCCTAAAAGTCAGAATTGGTTTCAAAAGAAATAAAAAGATAAAACTGCAAGTTAATTCCTAAACTTTACCATGCTAAATAAGATTTGAAGCAAGCATCATTCTCATTGCTGCAGGCAATTCTCAGCTCACAGTTCATAGGCTGGATTTCCTTTCAGCCTCCCCTTTGTTCAGTATTGTTCAGGTATTCATGTGAGGAAAGGAGAGAGTACCATGGAAGAAACTTTCCTTTATTTTTAACCCCACTTGCTCTCTTTGAGGATTCCCCCACCCCCCACTGGGGTGTAGATAAACAGTCCCTGTAGGCCGGTCTGTTCAGGCCTCGTCCCCCTCAGGTGCGGCGGGGAGCCAGGGCGCGTCCTTCTATGCAGCGGGATGGGTTCCACGCCGGTCCTGTACTCAAGGGTCGAGCAAGTGAGGTCTATGAGCCCTGGCCCTTAGGCAGGGCGGGGCAACAAACAGTTCAGGCTCAGCTCCTGGTCACAGGGGCTGAGCAAGCAAAGTCTATAGGCCCTGGCCCTTAGGCAGGGCGGGGCACCAAACAGTTCAGGCTCTGGGTGAAGGGGGAATTCTGCCACCCGGTTACGGGTGGCAGGGGGAACGCAGGCCCACCCACTCCTCTGCGTTCCAGCCCGGGGCCCTGGTAGCGGCGGTCGCCGCTAAGGTGGTCAGTGGGGATCCGGTCCGAAACACACTGACAGGGTGGTCAGTAGGGTTCCCAACCAAAACACACTGACAGGGTGATCAGTGGGGATCCTGGCCGATATACACGGCCAAGGCTCGGGGCCTTCTGTGGCCTGACTGTAGTCAGCCGCCCCCGGGCTACTTCCAATTCCCCCCTCCCCTGGTACCTGTCCTCCATCGGCGTAGCTCAGTGGGTCCCAGACCATAGGTTCCTCGGAGAACTGGGGGGAAGCAGGCTCTGGCGTCTTCTCCGGCCAGCGGGCGCAGGGTAGTTCAGGCTGAGGGTCCTCAGGATACCCGGCACGGGGCAGGTCCGGCCAGCGCTCCTCTGGATACCGGTCCCGAGGTAGGTCCGGCCAGTGCTCCTCTGGATACTGGGCCCGAGATAGGTCCGGCCAGCGCTCCTCTGGATAGTGAGCACAAGGCAAGCTGGGCCGAGCGGGAGCTCGGGCCTCCACATCTGTGCTCTTCAGTGTCCTGCACTTAACTGAGCTCTGGGCCCTGGCTTTTATACTTCCTGTCCCACCCCTTGACTTTTGGGGGGCGGGAACAGGCGGTACTGGTTCTGCCCACAGAGGTGCCTGCTCTGGCTCTTCCCCCTCAGGTGTGGCGGGGAGCCAGGGCGCATCCTTACAGTCCCCTAAGTACATGAGATTCACACTGTATCTGGGAGGGTATGTAAATTTCTTGCTTACATTTCCCCATTGCTGTAGAATGGCTGTTTAAGTAAGTGATAGCCTACTTGACTTTGTTGATACCTGTCTGGGGTTGCCAGTGTGTCTTTGTCTCAGAAAAACTAGTTTGTGGGCATTACCCAGAACTACAACAAATTTCAGTAACAGTCGTAATGCAAAATTTCGTAATTGTATATGCAGCGATGTTACACGTGTCTTAATAGGACAATGATGCTCAGCAGATTATGGGTTTTCAAATGATACCTCACAAAGCATACTTTGTACAAAATATATGATAACCATATAAAAGTGGTGAACACGGGATATAGGGTGTCACATGGGGTACAGGGTGTCTCAGTATCTTTATGGATTTGCTAGTGATTGTATTCCTGACTAAATGGATAAGGTAAGGAATGCTTCCTTCAGGAATTAAAGGCATTGGAGGATTGTGATGATTTGGGGATTTTGTCTGTGCAACCTATGGAGCTTGATTGGTATTATGAAGTTGTTACTATGAAATTGCTGTATCATGAATGTTCCTCTGTTTATGTATCCATGATGAGCTAGCAGAGCTGTCACATCTCTGCCAAACCAGGGACTATGGTGAGTCATTAGAACTGAACGACTGCCTATTCAAGACAAATTACCATTGGGTTTGCTTGAGGTGGAAGAAGTTACATTTTCCTCCTCCCAGAAGGCAGGAGGAAATGGAGAGCAGTTACTCAAACAGGAAAAAGAGACAACTGACCAAAGCAAAAGGTTATAAAAGGACTCGCAGAAAGACACATCAGAAGTTTTGGTCAGGAGAAAGGAAGGGGACGGGAAGGGATGGACTGATTAAGGTCAGCTTGCTTCCTCTGACATAAGGAGAAAGCTTTATGTTTCAGAAGTCAGACAGCTGTAGCGGAAAGATCCTGGAGCCCACAGAGGACTCTGACCCTAGCCCAAGAATGCCCTGGAGTGGTGAGGAAACTGAAGCAGGGAAATGCATGTAGAATTTATTATCTTTGTGTGGATCTTTGTATTTCTTGTGTGATCAAGTAAACAGCAATAATGTGTTAGACTTCTGTGCAAGGTCCGGTATATGCTACACCTACCACATGGCCCCTTGACGAGATAAACCATAAGGCTCACACCTTTGGTGGTTTTCTGGGAGAAGGTGTGTTTAAGCTACGAAGGAATCTGAGGAGTCAGCTCTCATTCTGGGGCTAGGCAGGGAACCATATGGTCTAAGCTCTCAGGATGGGATACTAGCTAGAGGGTATGCTCTCCAAGAATGTGCCTAGAGCTGAGTCCTCTCACATCAGTCTGGTGAGCTGTCAGCAGGGGCAGCCCAACCTCATCTGTGAGAGGGATAATGAATGCAAATCCCCAGTGGTGAACCAATGCATGTAACAAGTCCTTTGAAGTTTCATCCCCCTGGGGAAATGCATGCAGGCTGGTTTGACCTGGTTCAAAAGCCTTAGGAGACAAAGGGCTTGAAACTATCTTCTCCCTCCCCAGGTCAGAAGCTGTTGTTTTATACATTCTCCATTTGAAAACTGACAGGCCTGAGACTGTGACCAAGACAGCTGACCCTGCGGAGGACCTGAAGTACTTTAAATCTGCCAGGGTCACCATGTGGAAGATTGCTGACCCCCTGGTAAGTTAGGCAGACACATAAATTGTCTATTATTTTAAGCTATGTTTCTCTGGAATATTTTTATTCTGAATAAACAGTACTTTGCTTTATGAGAGATGGTCACTAGTTAAACCCTGTCATTTTGTCAGCTGACCAGGATGAGGGTAGTCTAGTCTAGTGGCTGGAGCAGGCAGCAGCTCTAGTACCTGGGGTCACAACTTGAGTCAGTTGTCAGGAGCCAAAATCAAGGATCCAACTGGAAGGCTGAAACTGGGTACCAGAGTCAAGGGTTGAGCTAGAGTCCATTGTCAGGAGACATAGGCAAGGATCACAGCGGAGGGAAAGGACTGGTGTGAGCAGGGTATCAGGCAAGAAGAGGTTCTAGGCAGCGGGAGGACAGAGGAAAGGCTGTAGCAGCAGAAAGCAGGTAATGCAGGAACAGGCACAGTAGTAGGCATGAGCACTGAGAAACCAGCAAGTTGTTGCAGCTGTTGACTTAAGAGCCAGCCTGTTGGCTCCTGCAGCCAATCAGGTTGTGTATCTATTCAGGCATCCTGCTGTACTGATAAGGCTGCCTGGAGACTAGCTATGCTGCAGGCTTCTGATTTGTGACACATTCTTCCTGAGAGAACAGAACTACGGGTGCTGAACTGAAATCCGACCTGCTGATGGGCTCCCAGTGAATTGCAGGAGTCTGCAGCCTAAGGCCCTGGTCTGGAGGGAGTCAATCACAGGATTCTGCCCTGAGAAGGGTGACAGCTGGTGGACTGCAACTTAAGTGGGATGCCCTCAAAGAAGTCATAAGGGGGTCAGAGTGCTCTATCTATACTCTTATCACTCATTTATGCACAAAAACGGCATATGCATGTGATTTGTGCAGGCTAAGCTGTGTGCACACAAATGAAAGCCTGCCTAAGACACCTTTGAAAATATGGTTTTTAAAAGAATATAATTTATGTTGGGTGAATTTCCTTTCAAAAGTATACGTAGTATAGGGCACATGTATGTCTCACTTCAACAGACTACTTAAGCATGCGCCTGACTTTAAGCATGTATTGAAGTTCATGGGACTATTTACTTGCTTAAGTACTTTTCTGAATCAGGGTCTCAATCTTCAGCGCACTCTGCAGATACTAACAAATTAATCTTCACAACACCCCAGTGAAGCAGGTAAATACTATTCCCGGTTTAAAAACTGAAGGAGACAAATCCCAGATTTTCATTCATGTCTCTTAATTTGGGGTGCCTTAGTTATTGGGTGCCCACTTTGAGTCACCCAAGTGTTAAGTTTTCAGAGGAGCTGAGTACAGTAGAATATCCGAGTTAGGAACATCTTGGGAATGGAGGTTGTAACTCTGAAATATTCGCAACTCTGAAAAAAAGGTTATAGTTGTTGATTCAGAAGTTTACAACTGAACATTGACTTACTGCAGCTTTGAAACTTTACCGTGCAGAAGAAAAATGCTGCTTTCCCTTAATTTTTTTAGTTGTTTATATGTTTAACATAGTATTGTACTGTATTTTTTTTCCCATCTCTGCTGCTGCTTGATTGCATCCTTCCAGTTCCAAATGAGGTATGTGGTTGACTGGTCAGTTTGTAACTCTGGTGTTTGTAACTTTGAGTTCTAGTGCATTGGCAGCTCCTATTCAGTTCAGCTGGAGTATGGGTGATTAGGCCCAAGACATCTGAAATTGGGCATCCACAAATTGAGAACTCCAAACTAGTGACTGCTTATCAAAGTGTTAGTCTAAGTGACCTGTCAAGGCTACACTGTGAGTCAATGGGCAGAGCCAGCTTAGAACTCAGGTATCAGAGGGGTAGCCGTGTTAGTCTGGATCAGGAGTTCTTAATTCCATGTTGCCTTTTCTAAACCACACTGATTCTCTTGGACTAAATGTAAAGTGAACTGCCAAGAACATGCACTCATGTAATATGCTAGAAACACCACAAGGCTTTATTGGCCATATAAAACTTTTTGCACACTGGGACAATAACTTCTTAAAAAACAAATAACTATTTTGATCTAAAGCAACCAGGCTCCATTAAAGACAAATACTCACTCATTTTACATAACAGCCATTTTGGAAGTATAGGAGTACAAAAGAGCATGATATATGCCCCCTTCCTTTGCCTAGATCTATTGGGTTTTCAACGTGAGCGATGAAATCCCCTTTCTGGACTGAAATCTCTGATGCCAAGTTTCTAAGCCCAGAGGAAATGTCCTTGCCAATGTTTACAAATAAGGGTATATAACAGAAAGCCAGCCCCTCCCCGCCACCTCCACCCCAGGATTAGGGAGCCACTACTGCAGAACACATAATTATAGGTCTGTCAGGCTTTCCCTCATATCCTCCTATTCTCAGAGAGTTATAACTTCAATGCGCCTTTTCCCAACCCCTCCCTAAAACACCTCCTCTGCTCGGCAGCCACAGCTTTTTTACTTGTGTATTGTTAACTTTTAAAAGTTATCAATATAAACAAGGTTAAATGTTAAGTTTGGAATTATTAAAAAAATGAATGAAATGAAAAGTGAATGAAAAGCTAAGTAAGCACTAATTTGGGCACCTGGGGTGGTGATGGTGGTGGGGGGAGAGACAGAGAGGAAGACCAAGGAAGAACTGGCAGAAAACAGAGACGAGGGTTAGTGAATGGTCTAGCATCACCTGCGAAGAAGTACCACAACTAGCGAGTGACCATAATCAGTGAAGGAATGGGAATCAGTGATGTATCAGCAGCGCTGGAGGAACTCAGGTAAGGTAAAAACAAATGAAGAAACCCAGGGCATAAAGAGAGTCTGGGATGAGAGAGGAGGCAAGGGACTAAGGAATATTATTATTAATTATTTGTATTACTGTATCATCTGTGAGCACAAGTAATAGCAGAGGGGCCTATTGTGCTAGGCGTTGTACAAACACAAAACGAAAAGACATTCCCTGCCCTAAAGAGTTTACAGTTGAAGTATAAGATAAGAGACAACAGACTGATATAGACCTGTGGTTCCCAAACTTTAACAACCTGTGAACCCCTTTCACTAAAATGGCAAGTCTTGTGACATGCTTATTACACATTATTATTCATTATTATCATTACAGTATTTTTATTACATTATGAAAACAGCAACATTCTTCCAAGATCTCACTTTTGTAGCTTGTATCACTTTGAATAAGCCTATTATAAGACAAGGCTCCTATGTTTCATCAAGTCGTATCATAGGTGAACAGCCATGAAGGTATTTAAGAAGCCAACCCAAAGAGTCCTCCTACACAAGCATCAGTCTTGAGCAAGTCCAAGGCAACAGCAACATGTTACCACAAAGCTTAACTTCTAGGCTCTAGACTGGAAGGGACTTCGAGAGGTCATGCGATCCATGTCCTCGCCCTCAATGCAGGAACCAAATTAACTGTCTAAGACCGCTCCTGCATAGAACATCTTATCTAACCTAACTCTTATAGTATCTCCAGGAGGAGATTCCACAACCTCCCTAGGCAATTTTTCCAGTGTAATTCAACTACCTTGACAGTTAGGAACATTTTTCCTAATGTCCAACCAAATCTCCCTTGCTGCAGTTTAAGCCCCTTGCTTCTTGTTCTTCATTAGAAAGCTAAGTGTGAAACAAGTTTCTCTCCCCTCCATCAGCTGATGACGCCTTTTAGATACCTTGAAACTGCTATCATGTCCCTCTCCATCTTCTCTTTTTCCAAACTAAATAAACCTAAATTCTTTCAGCCTCCTTCATAGGTCCATGTTCTCCTGCCTTTAATCATTCTTGTTGCCCATTCTCTGGATCCTCTCCAATTTCTCACATCTTTCTTGAAATGCGGGCCCAGAACTGGACACATACTCCAGTTGAGGCCTAACCAAGCGCAGAGTAGAGCGAAAGAATATTTCTCGTGTGTCTTGTTTACAACACACCTGTTAATGCATTCCCAGAATCACTTTGCTTTTTTCTTGCAAACGTAACACACTGTTTGACTCATATTTAGCTTGTGGTCCACTATGACACCCTAGATCTCTTTCCATCATCTCCTTCCTAGACGTCTCTTCCCATCTTTGTATGTGTTGAAACTGATTTTTCCTTCCAAGGAGTAACTTTTGCATTTGTCTTTGTTAAACTTACTCCTGTTTACCTTAGACCATTTCTCCAATTTGTCCAGATCATTTTGAATTATGACCCTGTCCTCGAAAGCAGTTGCAATCCCTCCCAGTTTGGTATCATCTGCAAACTTAATAAGCGTACTTTCTATGCCAATATCTAAGTCATTGATGAAGATATTGAATAGAACCGTCCCAACTTGCCCTTCATCATAATTTTAAAACAATACTAGCTGCCTATTTAATTTTAAAAACAGCAAAAAATATCCACCACCCTTTCTGTTGCTTATAAGGAGTCTTGAAGTTTAAATCTCCTCAGTGTGATAGATATGCTTGCTTTGATCTGCTTAGCTCTTGGAAGTCCAGGGCCTCTGGGCTGCTGGCCCTGTGCTCCCTAGAAACAGCTCTGTCTTCCATTGGGGAATTTTTCCCCGAGAACCCCCTGTAACATTTCGCGAACGCCCAGGGGTTCACAAACCCCAGTTTGGGAACCACTGATATAGACAGAACCACACTGGGGGCGCACAAGGAAACAATGAGACACCTCTGACCACAGCAGGATCCGTAGTGCTCTCAGCACACCAGCTGCCTACATGTTGTCACTTTTTGTGCGTAGGCATCATATTAAGGAATGCAAAGCAGGCAGGGCTGACCCCCAGCCTGCACTTATGCCCTGATTCTCTCTAGCCCCATCTATTTTTAACATGCTTATAAACTGAGGCTGCATTCATGCAGATTGTTGCATGTGTGGAGCCCTGCTGGCTCAGTGGGGATGCAAAATTGCAGTCTTTTTTTTTTTTTCTTTTTTAAGGAAAAAATCAGCATGTATAATTTTATATATTACACTTGCAAATATATAAAAAAAGTGATCAGGGCAGGAGACAACAGTGATAGGAAGGGGACAGGAGGTTGTGGGAATGAATCTAAGGGTATGTCTACATTGTAAAAAAAAATCTGCAGCTGGCCCATGTGCATTGTCTCAGGCTCTCAGGGCTTGGACTGCAGGACCCTTTAATTGCAGTGTAACCTTCTGGGCTTGGGCTGTAGCCAGAGCTCTGGGACCCTCCCACCTCACAGGGTCCTAGAGCCCGGGCTTCAGTCTGAGCCAGGAAGTCTACAGTGCAGTTAAACAGTCCTGCAGCCTGAGCCCCGTTAGCCTGGGGTCTAATTGCAGTGTAGACATACCCTAAGAAACACAGCTAAATTAGAAGGGGACAGTGCATAGCTGCAGCGGGGCTCTGCAAGTTCCAGCACTGACACGGGCATCATTAACAGAGGAGGAAATTTCATGTGGTAGTGCAAGTAAATGTTTAGAAGTGCTAATTTTGAACTAGCATATGAAAACTGTAATTTTGAGCTGTGAAATTTTCTGAAAAATTTCTTCTCTTAAGTTGCATTACACATGCAACTATCCAATGTAAATCATGTATTCGGCTGAAAAGTTAGCATGTGAAAGAGGTCAAAGCCAGGGTTACAATGGAACTCCCAATGCAACTTTAATTATGGAATCTCTATTCTGCCTCCGTTGTATATTTGAATTTTACTACTGAGCATCACATTTGTTAACAGTTTCAACCAGGAAATACTCCTGTGCTGACAAAGCTGCCCAAAAGTCAGTGTGATAAGGAGTTTTCAGTGATTAGCTGAAGACTGGAACACTCCCCAGAAGCATGCATTTCTACTGATGGCTTTGAGCACGGATACTATCCTGAAACCTTGGCCTTGCAGCCATTTCTTTTACATACTGTAAAACTATGTGGACGGGTCGTGGGAATTTTCCTGGATTATAGTGTAAAAATTTCCAATGAAGCTCCGATTCATACCCATCCATTAATATACTCTATTTGCATGGCTTGTCCATCTCTGAGGTAGCTGACAACTGGTTCTCTAGGGCCAAGGAGAAGCTTCCTGGCCCTCTGTCTTTTTGTTTCACCTCATCACCACTTTCTCTCTTCTTTTGTTTCAGAGACATTCTCTTTCTCTTTCTCAAATCTCTCTCAACCCTCACACCCACACCCTGTGTGAGGACATACCTCCATCCTATAGGCCTTAAACCCCCACTCTACTCTAGCTCCTCTCTTTGCATTAATCCTTCACCCCTCTGCCTCTATGGGAAGGCTGGAGCCCTCTCTGTCCAAGACTCAGGCTCTTCCCCAGATTGTCATTTTTATTCCTCCACCAGATCTTTCTCGGTGCTTTAGCCTCCATCTTTGTTCATACTTCTTCCCTTGCTACCTTTAGGCCACCACTTGGATGTAGCGGTGCTATGCTACATACTCGTTTTCACTTCCCCTCTTCCCCTCATTCATTTCATCAACTACATTCGATTGACTGGCTGGCTGGAGGTTGTTTCTCAGATTGCCTCATTCCCCTTTAAAAGGGCAGCATTTTATAGAACTCAGTATAGAGTTTTGGTGCTGTCTGGAAATTTCCACAGAACATGTTCTATATCATTTCATTACCACTCAGCTATTGGCTGGTTTTTCTAAACCAATTTGATTATGGTTGGTCAAAATCTATGTAAAATATACAATATTTCCCTTCTCCTGTTCCCCCACATAACTGTTAAGTACGGTGCTCTGAGCCAAAAACCGTCAGACCTGCCAAAATTCTGGATGAAGTGTCCTATATTTTAGTCTTTTCACTTGTTCCCTAGCCAGTCTCCACTAGCCTCTCTCCACTCTGAAAACTCCTCCTGCTTCCCGTTACCTGCTTAGCCCATTATATGCTGGCATACTAGTCCGTGACTTCTTTCTCAGGCACATGGGCAGAGTGGGGTGCTAAGCCTTAATAATAATACCTATCTCTTTATTTACTGCTTTTTTTCTGTAGATCTCAAAGTGCTTCACAATCTGTAGGGTAGTTATCCGCATACTACCTCTGCAAGGTAGGGCAGTGCTATTATCCCCATTCTGCAGATGGGGACCTGCACCTCAGAGAGGCTAAGTGATTTGCTCAAAGTCACCAAGGAAGTCTATGGCAGAGCAGGGACTTGAACCCATCTCTCTCAAGCCTATGCTAGCACCCAACCCCAGGAATGCTCTTTGTTCTGTTTAGCATGTGATCACTGATTGATGATAGGCTCCCTGTTTCAGCCAATTTTCCCTGATTGTATTGACAAAGGGAGAGGACTGAGCCAGTAGTTAGCAGTCCAATGTGGGCAGCAGAATTAGAGGGAGAAGAGGAGCAATGAGTAGTGAGCACGTTTTGGAAAGGGCAAGAGGATAAAAGGAGAAATCAGAGTAGGAGAAGCAAAATCCAAAGCTCCTGTAGCTCTGCACAGTCCCATCTCAGCACCGCACAAAATTTCCCCCAACCTCTGGTTGGAACTTGGCAGCTCTCCAATTAAGGTCTCATGAAGCCATTAATGTTTTAGCTTCTGGGCCATCAGAGGAGTTAGCCACCTCCCACGTGTGACCCAGTTGTTCTGCCTGCAGATGCCATACTGTAATACAGAGAAGATAAATTTTGCCACAGTTCCCCAACTGGATGCCAGATGGTGATATTTGGACTGACGCAAACCATACATCAAATTGTTCCTGCCGGCAGGGGCAGAGCTGGCTCGGGCAAGGGCAGGTGGATCTTGGTGTAGGGCCAGGTGGTAAGAGCAGGCTGGATCCCTGGGGGAATCGGTAACACCGCAAGGCAGAGGGCAAGTTCCCAGCCACATTGTGACATTGCACAGACTGGCTTGCTTATGGATTGGCTGCTGCAACACACCTGAAGGATCGGTCATTCCAGCTCTGGCTGCGGGATTACCTCACACTCAGCTTCCAGCATCTCAGATGTCACCACAGAGGCAAAGGACCAGCTGATGTCATATCCCATACCACAGACTGTGCAGTTGGCAGATATTTTTTATTATTTTTTAAGTGTCTGCTCACTGAGTAAGCCACAGGTACAGATTTTTAAAAAACATGCACTTATGAACTTTTAGAAAATGCACCAAAGCTTAGACTGTCCTTCTAATTCCCAGTCTGAGCAACTGCACTGAGTGCTGCATGCATGCACAGGGGTCGGCAACATGTCTGTACACAGACACAAGTGTCCGTGGTAAAAATTTTGAGGTCTGTGGGGGTGCTAACCTCGGATGGCTCCCCGCAAGTAGCTCCTCATCCCTGCTGTTGCTGGCAGAGGCGCAGCCAGGCGTCTCTGCATGCTGCCTCCGTCCCCCGTCCCCAAGTGCTGACTCTGTGCCTCAGTCCATTGGTTGGGAACTGCAGCCAATGAGAGCTGTGGGGGCAACACATGCAGATGGGGCAGTGCTGAGAGGTGGGGAGGGATAGCTCAGTGGTTTGAGCATTGGCCCGCTAAACCCAGGGTTGTGAATTCAATCCTGGAGGGGGCTACTTAGGAATATTGGGCAAAAATCGGTCCTGCGAGTGAAGGTAGGGGGCTGGACTCAATGACCTTTTGAGGTCCCTTCCAGCTCTAGGAGATTTATATATCTCCAATTATTACCTATTACAGAGCTGCCTGGCTGTGCCTCTGCTTAGGAGCCAGAGAGGGGACGTGCCGCTGCTTCTGGGAGCTGCATGAGGTAAGTGCTGCCCAGAGCCTGCATCTCTGACCCACTCCCATGTCCCTGCCCCAACCCTGGATCCCCCTCACAGCCTCTGAACCCCTTTGCCCCAGTCCAGAGCACCCTTCTGCACCCCAAACACTTCATCCAGAGCCTCACTCCCAGCTGGGGCCCTCACACCCCTAAAGCCCAACCCCCTGCTCCAGCCTGGAGCCCCCTCCCACACCCATAACCCCTAATTTCTGTCTCTACCCCAGAAACTACATCCCTAGCCCAGAGTCCATACATCCTCCCGCATCCCAACCACCTGCCTCAGCCTGGAGCCCCCTCCCGACAATGTCCGTCACTAAGTCCAGTAATTTTGTCAAGTGTCCATTGTGCAACATGGTGGTGCTGACTTTGTGCATGCATGATAACAGAGAGGAACTTTCTCCCACAGACTGCAAAGTGGTTACACAGCTGCTGCACTGAAGTCACTTCAGTGGAAGGGTTACAAATTGACTCTCTGAGCTGCTGCATTACACCAAGGGTTGGGAGCTGCTTCCATTTCCCTGGAGTCAACTGGAGATTGTTGGGATAGAAAGGACAAAGGAAGATGGCCCATGGGATTGTTGGATACTTTTGGCAGACTCACAGGACCCAAGTTGGGAGGGCTCCATCTACACTGCAAAGCAATAGGGCTTGAACCCTGGGTCTTGGCTCGACTTGACTCAGACTCAAACCTTCCAGTCCGGCAGGGCCTTAGAACCCTAGGTCCAAGCCTGAGTCTGAGAGATTTGTGTGGAGAAGGAAAGAGAGTTTGGGCCCAAGGCTGAGTCTGAGCCCAGGCATTTCATTACAGTGTAGACACACACAAAGAAAGGTATCTCCATTTTCTGTTTCACAACTCTGGTCCTCCACTTTGTCCCACTTCCCCTTTCCCGTAACCATGCAATGCCTGGTGTTTGTCAGAATGCCTGTTCTCCTTGGCTAAGAGGAAAGCCCATTATTATGTCATTCCTATGTTCATTACTAAAAGATTTCAAGCCCTTATCTGTGCTGTTGGAGATTTTGTAGTGTCTCATGAGAGTTTCTCTAATTCTCCCAACATGAAGTGCCATTGACTGTTATCACATTGTTTTTATTTATCTGTTCTAAGGCAAACTCCTCACATTGAGACACATTTTTGGAAAGTGTTTGAAACTTTAAAGGCCCTCCCATTAAAATTTGGTCTTAATCCCCATTTGGCAGGATGGTGAAAAAGTCCAGTGCCCGAAGACAATAGGCAATCACACACCACCAGGGAATCAGTTCATTATTTCCTTGATAAGAGAATCATTGTAAAAGCAGGACCTGGTCACATTACAACCCAGAATGACTCTAATGAGTTAATCCTCTTCCTCCATGGACCTCATTCCACAAAGGAGATAACTATGCAGGATTTAACAATAACAGGCAAGATTGTTGTTCAGAAATGTATTATGAGATTTCATGTGTATCCCAAGGAAAGAGTAGTAGGAATTTCAAGAGTCTGTACTATGAAAAGGTGTTGGTTGCATGAGTCGAATATGTTTTGGTTAAAATATATATGTATAGGTTCGGCTTAGCACATTCCTAGTATTAGTGCATTTCAAGTGTACTCTCAGTGCGTAGGTCTGTAGCTAAACAACTGCTTTTAATTGTTTAGCACTCAAGGGAACAAAAAAAATGTTTAGCACTCAGGGAAGATTCTAGATTTGTTTTATTTGTTCACTTACAATACACATCTGTTGGCACCTCTATGTGCTTGTAGAAGATGGAAAATCTCATCTGTTGCATGCCAATTTTTTAAAATGTGTGCAGGTTTATATGCAAAACACTGGAGGCAAACACACTGGGATACCATGATGGTGAGTACAGTATGGAAACCTAAACACACAGATTGAGGTAGCACGTGTACAAATTCTTTGCTGAAACTCCACAAGAAGCTGCCCGGATTTATTTTCCATTGCTGTGGTGTGAGTGTGTAAGGATGAATGGATGAACATGGCAAGAGTTTGGGTGAGTTTGTGATTGGGTGAATGCAGCTGTGTGGAGGGAGAAAGAAAGAGAGGCTTCAGATGAGAAGTGGTGGGGGAGATTTGAGAGAGGCCAGATAGGAGGTTGAGAGCTGAGTGGAAAACGGGGACTAGACTGAAGCTGGAAGAGAAAGAGAAAAGTAAAAAATAAGGAAATGAAAAATGAGAATACAAGGAAGAGAAACAGGAAAAGAAAGAGTAGGCAATGTAGAGCATAAAACTGAGAAGAAGGAGAAGAGAGTATAGAAAGTGAATAATAATTAGTAATACCCAAGAGTGAGAAAAGGCTCCTCCATAACTCCCACATCCTTCCAGCAACAAGTGTGTCTATTTTTCACATGGGAAATCTGGTTGCCTTCTGAAGAAAGAGTAGGAAGCTGTTGAAGATAGATGTCTCTGGCAGCCATAACCCCACCACTTATTTTGAACACTAGCTATCACTAGTTGGGAGCATGAAAAGAAGCATGGATTTGCGAGAAAGGGACAGAGAACATTCAGGAGAGAGGAATAGTTAGTATACAGGGTGTGAGAAAAACTCTAGAAAGAAATGAAAGTGGCGATGCACTCAGTGTGGGGCTGTGCAGAATCTTCAAGTCTCATAATTCTAATAAATCAAAATGACTTTCCCTTTCTTTATCACATTTCACCAAAGGGTTCTAAAGTGCTTTACAAACATGGGTGTGCTGACCGTGGGCCTGATCCAAAGTTCATTGAAGTCAATGAAAAAACTTCAGGGAGTTTTTGATCAGGTTTTGCTCTATTTAATCCACCCTCAGAGAAAATGTAAACTACGGTTTAAATTGAACAGTGTGGGCCTGATCATGCTCCCATTGAAGTCAATGGGAGTTTTGCTATTAACTTCAGTGACAGTCCTTCAATTATAACAGCACTGTATATATTGGTGTATGTTCTTCCATTTGCTACAAACTGCATTAAAAAGGGGTGGGATCATGCTAAAGTCTGTAAGTAGGAACTGTAAATTGGTTTATGAAATTATTGAACTGTATCTAAAAGGAACAATATTGTAAAATGAAAATATGAACGAAACCCCAAATATTGGTGCATGGTGGAAACGCTGAGGAAAAACTACACATACAGTGAGTGGAATAAAAAGAAGAAAGAATATCAAAATTTGATTTATATAATATAGAGCTATACTTACCTCATAGACCCCAAAAGGTCATGAATTCCAGCCCCTTGCCTTCACTAGCAGGACCAAGTACTGATTTTTGCCCCAGATCCCTAAGTGGTGATAGGGAAAATAACCCCTCCCCTATTATCTTAAGCCCTAGGCCTTTGAGCAAAAAACAATTTAAAGCCTTAGCTTAGCTTGTTTTACTGTATAAAGGGCATGCCAAGGCAGAAAGATGTGGTCAGGGCACCAAAAAGAGGAACTAGAATTGGATAAAGGGGAACCAGAAGATCTGTTAAGTTATAACAGCTGACCCTGCTGTCGGGACTACAGAAAAAGTGCTAAAACGGTCAAACCGCAGACTTGACTGGCAAAAACTGTAACAGGAAAATAGGAAAATGTGTGAGAGTTGCTTGCTAAATAGCAATATGTATGCCATAGGGTAAATATTAGTCATGTTTTGCAGCATTAGCAATTGGTATTCTAAATAAGGCTGTATCTATGTGTGATGTTTTGCGGTTTTAACCTTTATAAGCTCAGTAACATTTGTAACAGGCAGAGCAGCTTAACCCTTGCTAGGGTGACCCGCTGGCTCTCCCTGTGTGCGCACACTTGTAATCAATAAAGGTGCCCCAGGCTGTCTGATCAACTCAAAGAGGTGGTGGTCTTTTTCCCCAACAGTGGTATCCTCAAGAATTGAGCTCACAACCCTGGGTTTAGTAGGCCAACGCTCAAACCACTGAGCTTTGTGTTGGTATTGTTTAAACTGTGGGGGTGGGCAACTTGATTTCAATAATTGATGGAACATCAGTGGAGGAAACATTTTACTACTATTTTTCTGAAGGAGCCTTGTGCCATAGGTACTGCTAGATGCTCAGATTCATAGTTGCTAGTATATGTCCCTTAACGCTGTGTGTTACGTTAGCTTTCAATTGTGGGAGGGGGCGGTGGTGTCTGTGGAGTTTTCCATGGGCTTTTTACATAAGTCTTTGATTTCTGGAGTTATCTGAATTCCTAAATTTGGAACCCTTTTAGGTTCCAATTACATTACCTAGTGGGCTACATTCACTGATGGTGTAAGCAGGTGCAACTGCATTAAAGACAGTGGAGTCAATGGAACTATGATAGTTTATACCAGCTGAGGATCTGCCCCCATTATTTCTACGTTGTCTAAGGGCTCAGTCCTGCAGGGTGCTTAGTACCCTTGTCTCCCAGTGAAAACGATAGTAGTGGTAAGTGCACAGTACTTTACAAAATTGCTCAGCATCTTGTAGGACTAAGCCCTAAATGAACGAAATAGTTTAATGTCTTAGACAGTTTGTTTTTGTCTCCTGGAAGAATATAGTATTACTTTGTTTCAGTTAGATATGGGAGAAAATGGAAGCCTCTGTTGGACCCTTTGCCCTCCCCCAATTTGTAGTGATTCAGATGAAATGGAACAGGATCCAAACCATCCTGGACTTGTTTTTGTTTTTGCAAAGCCAAAACCTGAGTGACGAGGTTTTGCAAAATTCAAACCCAAACCACGCCGATATGATGGGATTAAACTCAAGACCTTTTATCTGAACCTTCCATCCTCCCTGAACTTTGGTGGTTTGGATAAAAATGGAATGTGGATCTAAACCATCCCTGATTTGGGTTTTATAAATCACAACCTGATTGATGTAGTTCTGCAAAACCATAACATGTCTGCCTTCTTCCCTCTCAAATTAAATTTTTTTGGTCTGGAGCGTTCAGGGACTGAAATGTGCAGTAGAATGTTGTCAGCGTAAAGCAATATTTTATTTTATCTGCTCCCTTCGGACACAATCTTGAAGTCCTAACTCAGTGCAAAATGCCCCCAAGCCTGGCTTCTCTACTCTTGCATGGGCTGGGAGGGATGGTTTTGTTTTAGGAGTCTGCTTTTGTGTCCACAGAAGTCAATAAAATAACTCTGACTGTGGGCAATGGGAGCAGGATTCCTTTGTTTCTGGGATTTGGACTTTGTAATTGTGTGTGTGAAATCAATCCTGTCCACAGGATAGGGTCAGGCAAAGAAAAACTGCCAGGTTCCCTCATTGAATTTTCCTGGATCATCTGATTGAGGGGAGTTAGGGATTGTGTCCCTTCCCATTGGAACAATGTGGAGTTCCAGACTCAGAACCAACACATTTCTGGGATCTATCAGAGAAACAGGCCCACCTGTGTAGAAGCTCTGTTCTCTCAGCACCCTTCGTAGCAGAGTGACCCAGGAACTATGTATCCAGAAGCAATCCTGGAAAAGTATTACTGAGAAATCTCCTCAACAGGAGTGTGGGGTAGAGTGTTCCTAAGTGTACAGATGCATGTCTTCTCACTAGCCTTGGCACTAGCTGGCCCATCTTATCCCATTCCCAAGCATGGTCCCTGGATTTATAGCTGGATCTATTTCCCTCTTACCTCCTTATTATATGCCTCCTAGTGGTCATTCTGAATATTGGTTCTAAATGTTCTCAACTAACATCACACTCTCTGTATAGGGATTGTGGTAGAATGGAACTATTCAGAACTGCTGTTTTCTTAGTAAATATGCTAGTAAGATGAGAACTTTATTTCAATGTTCATTAGTTGTTGCTTTCCAGTATTTTTTGTTGCCATTCTCTGATTTTTTTCTCCTTATGTGTGGCTACCTTTGGGTTATTTAGAAGAATAATCACAAAAGAGAGATTAGAAGATAGCATGAGACAGGTTTATCAAATGTTATTTTTGCCTTACTGAGGCTGTGATTTAACAGTAACATTGCTTCTTTTCTAATCTACCTATCTTTCATATTTGTGTATCACTGATCCCTGTAATATCTTATCTTGCTGTTTTTGATAATAAAATTCAGTTTTTAATTCCAGAAGCAGATATCCTTGCTGGGATTATGTAGGATAGCCACTGTAATAAATCCAACTCTACAGAAGTGCAGAGATCATGGCTGTCATCCTAACCTTCATATATTAATTTTGAGAAATAGAACATAAGACGTCTGATTCAAAATCACCACGCCTCTACCTATTAAGTAAAAGGAAAATATCCCTTAGCTGTCACTACACTAGTAGAACTTCTATCTTCTTTGTAGGGCTTGAGCCACTAAAGTGAGACTTGGGTGGGGTTGGACATTCCACCCATCCCTGGCAGTGGATCACAGATGCAATGATAGCACCAGCCATCTTGGAATAATAAAAGGAATAAACCTAGAAGGTACTGATTTTTTCTAAGTAGACTTTTATCCAGCAGTACATTTCTGCTAAAACAGGCTAAATGCTTAGGACAAAAAAAAAATGCAAACCTACCTGGCTAAAGTTAGACAACTAAGTCCACACCTGCAATTCTTTACTACCCCTCCTTGAAAGCCCAAAGAAAGGACTTGTCATAAACAAATAAGAAAAGTTAATAGCACAGAAGTACTTTATATCTCTTTGACTGTAAAGGGTTAACAAGTTCAGTAAGCCTGGCTTTCACCTGAGCAGAGGACCAATCAGGAGACAGGATACTTTCAAATCTTGAGGGAGGGAAGTTTCTGTGTGTGCTGTTAGTTTTTGTTGTGTGTTCCCGGCCTCAGAGGGACAAGACGTGCAACCAGGTTCTCTCCAATCTCCCTGATACAGCTTTTATAAGTTCAAAATAGTGAGTACTAGATAGATAAAGTGAGTTAGGCTTATGTTTGTTTTCTTTATTTACAAATGTGCATTTGACTGGAGGAGTTTAATTGTGTATTTGGCTGAAAGGAGTTCAAATTTGTATTTTGCTGAAAGGATTTAATTTGTACTTGAATACTTAGGCTGGGGGTATTCCAGTGCCTATAGCTAAAAACCCTGTACCTAATCCATTTTAAATTTACAAAGATAATTTTAACTGTTTTTTCTCTCTTAATAAAAGTTTCTTGTTTAAGAACCTGATTGTTTTTTTATTCTGGTGAGACCCCAGGGGACTGTGTGGATTCACCAGGGATTGGTGGGGAGAAAGGAGGGAAGGAGGAAGAAAGGCTAATTTCTCGGTGAGGAACTGTATCTCTCAGAGAGTCTGAGAGGGGAAAGAGAAGGAGGGGAAGGTGAATTGTCCTCTCTGTTTTGGTGATTCAAGGATTTGAATCACAGTGATCCAGGGTAACCCAGGGAGGGGAAGCCTGGGACAGGCAACGATGGGGGAGGGTTTACTTTCCTGGTGTTAAGATCCAGAGGGTCTGGGTCTTGGGGTCCTCAGGCAAGGTTTGGGGGGACCAGAGTGTACAGGCACTGGAATTCCTGGTTGGTGCAGCGCTACAGGTTTAAGCTGGTAATTAGCTTAGAGGAATGCATGCCGGTACCCCATCTTTTGGACGTTAAGGTTCAGAGTGGGGAATTGTACCATGACAGGGCTGTTATGGATTTTCTGCCTTTCATCCACACTGGAGGGGGGATGCTGGAGGAGCATGCTGTCATGAGAAGAACCCAGAGAGGGATCTGGGACTTTCTTCTTCCCTACTCATGTTGGAAGGCAGGAGGGAGGGAGTAGGAAGCCAGTGGTGTCACAAGAGAGAGTTATAACTTTCCTTTGGCTACTCAAAGTGACATAGCTCAGTGGCTTTCATTCTTGAACCCTTGACACTACTTGTCTCTCCTGCATAAGTTCACTGTATAAATCTATGTAATTATCAGCTGGAATATTTTCAGTCATATCAGCCTTTAGCACCAGAAAAGTTTAAAAAATGTGGATACTCACTGTCCTTTGGTCCTAGGCTGTAATACACTATGGGAGTTATGAGTATGTTGGTTGAACATCAAATAGTGTAAAATGCATAACCATACATGCTTCAAAACTAATTTTTTCCCCATAGAAAAGTTTGACTTCATAGTGCAGCATATTCAAAAACTAAACTAGCTCAATTTGGAAATGCTGCTCTTGGTGCCTTTGCTCTCCATTCTCTGGTCAATACAGCTCCCATATGCACCATGGTCCCCTTCTTGGTAGGAGTGGGTGAATTGTGGAAATGTGGTGATAAAGTCTGACTGGGGCCCATCCTATAGAGGAGAATAGGTCAAAAGGCAATGGAATTGCAACTTGCACTACATGGCAATTTGAATTGAAAATATTTTGGGTTTGGGGCATTTGTTTTTTAATGAAAATCAAAATTTCCACAGAAAGTGGACGCTTCTTGTGAAAAAAATAATTTAGCTGGAAACCTGTTTCACCAAAGACAGTATTGTGGAATTTTTGATCAGCCTTGTTCCAATATTGCCTTGCACATTCAGTTAAATTGCTTTGTACAGCTTCTTCTGAAATGTTTTAAAAAGATTCCTTTTGAGATGGATATCTTTCTCCTCAGTCCATTGGCATAGAGAACAGTTTCTCATCAGATGCAGAAATGTGCAAAACGGCCTGAACTATAAATTAATAGCACGTCCATACAGAAGTGAATATCACCAGACATCTCAGTGGACCTTTTAAATATTCAGTTTTGGGGTAAGCTAATTCTGTAAAGGATTTTCCTCAATCTTAACTTTTAGTGGCCAACAAAAACGTGCAGAGTGGAAGCTGTTGCCAGATTCACAGCTCTGAGAGATAAAAGGAGATCATTTTTACAAGTTTAACTGGGTGATATAGTAACCACTGTGTAAAATACATATTTTTAGTAAGTCATGATGGCATTGGACAACAATAGTTCATATTTTCCAATAAAACTGTTTAGCTTGCCTCATCCAAGTGAATTTATTGCAGTTCTAACTGCTTCTCTTCATCTTTACAATGCTGGCAAAGTTGGTAGGAGGTTTTTTTTTTAACCCTCCTTGATTTTATTGTTTTAGTTATTAAAAGACATGTCTATGACACTTAACATCATCTTATAACTAATTTCATAAATAAGTACAAAAAACATCACATCTAAAGTGATAAAGATTGGAGAAGTTTGCTTAGTTAACAAGGCTCGTATGTAGAGTCAAATCAGTACACTCTGTGAATCCCATGCGTGAAAAGCAACGTAGGATCAGATCTTCAGCTGGTATAAACTGGTATAGCTTAATTGGCAGCATTCGAGTTGTCCTAATTTACAGCAGCTGTGGCTCTGGCCTTTAATTTTTAAGAAGAGGGAAGAGGTTAGAATGTGCTGGGTCCAAGTCTTGAAAGTAGCAGGACTGTGGGAAGATTGACTTTCATCCCCCACATAACTGATAGTTTTTTATTGTCTCTGCCAGTCCCCTTCGTGAATTGGAAACTTGAAACCTTGTTTCCATTAAATAAAAGGACCCAAATATTGAGTGAGCCCTTTTTGTTGAAAGCAGGTTGGAACTCCCCTGCAGTTTATTCCCAAATCAAACAGGACTCCCCAGAAGTATATTCTCATGCTGAGGAAACTGTGCATAATTTTAACTTATTCTCCACTGCTGTGCACCTTGTGTAGTCATTTGCACTTGTGTGAAATGCTGCCAGATCAGAATGGTGATGTTTTACAACTGCTTTTCATGGGTGGAAATGACTACACAAGGTGTAAGATAGTGGGGGGACTACTGGTGTAACAGAAGGCAGAATTTGGTGAGTTTGTGTATTAAGTCACTTTAGAAAATCACATTAGAGGGAAATTCTCTTTATCCAAAATATGCACGAGATAGCTCTTGGTGCAAATTATGGATAGGTGAACTGGTTTGGAAAAAGTAGAACTCCCTTTCTTTCTCCCCTCATCTGACTGTGTGTCATCTGCAGAACTGAAACCAAACTGAAGAGTTATTAAGGTTCTGAAATGTTCAGCTTAGTTTTCTTCATTTCTGGGTGATGGCCAGGAGTGGAAGCTGAGGTGCTGAAATGCCATGCCAAAAACTAGACTAGACTAGACTTTATGTTGATTTGTGTGAAATGCAATGTATTTCTACCACTCACTACCCTTGAAGGTACAGACTTAATGCAATCATGAACAATAGATGGACTTCTAAAAATCCTAGACTATCCTGTTAGTTTCCTATCTGGTACCTTGTATTAAAATATTTGACTTGATAATCAGATATATTTAGTCTGAGATACTTCTCAGAAAGAATGACCGTAAACATGAAGATGTACAGAGGGATCAATCTGAATAATTTTCTTCTCTCCTATGCCCAAATCCTTTACTCAAACAGAGGTCATTTAAAGGTCTTAAAATCAACCAAACAAAAGTACGCTGTTGAGGGAGCATTGGGATCCCCGCCCATTAAAACATGAACCATTATACAAGGAAGAAGAGGTGGGATTATGTCTTGAAGAAAAACAGTGGAAATTTCTTGTTGAAAGAAAAATCCACTTGTATTTTAATAGAACTTTAGATGATAGCCAAGCAAACTCTATTAAGCAATATAATATTAAAAATAAAAAGATTAAGAACATCTTAAAAAAACATCCAAAAGGATATCAGAATTATATTTCAGTAGAGGAAATAGCTGGGCAATAAAAGGACTATACTTTTTTTTTTTTTTTTGTGATCTGCAAATATTATTACGAAAAATGCATCTGATTGAAATTATACATTGAATGGCCCCAGGGTGAGAGAGATTTCTGGCATATGATTCACTGTAAATTTAGATTTGTATGTTTTTCAGGTTCCCTGAAGGTGTGAATGACCTGGTGAATTCCTGCATTCTGTGTGACGCCCTAACTAATAATGTCATACCCACCACAAAAGTCCAGTGGAAGTAGTCGTGGGTATATGAAACATATGGGGCTAGAGCTAAATGGCTGGTTAGCAACAAATGGGATAAAAAGCTGCAACCCAGACAGAGCATGGTAGCTGCCAAAAAGGCTGGGATCCACCACAGGTAAACTCCACAGCATCAGATGGGGAAGCCATCCAGAGAGGTCAACTTCCAGACAGAGGGATCCAGGAAACGGTACCGCGTGGAAGACACCCGCAAAGGCCATAGGTAGGAAGCAGCCCGGAGAGGAGGCAGGGGACCTAAACAAATAATCCTTGACTGCCTAATGTGGGGTACCTGGGCTGGCACCCAGAGCACAGAGCAGGCCTGGGTCATTCCTCGGGGGAAGGGACTACCAAAGCTCCATATCCAGGCTGGCAGGCCTAATATAAGATTTTGGGACTTTATTTCTGTTCCTGTGTTAACTTCCTTTGCTTCTCCACTGGTGGAGTAGGCAGAGAGGGACATCAGGCCCCAGGACTAGCTGTTGAGGCCAGTCACTGGGCCCTTAGTACTTTGGAGTAAGACCACTTTCTACCATAAAAGGGGAGAGACTCAAACAACATAACCAGAGGGCTGAAGCCATAAAGAGAGGCCAAGCATTACAGGCCACATTTTGGAACTGATTAGGGTGAGCAGACAGCAAATATGAAAAATCAGGATGGGGGTGGGGGGTAATAGGAACCTATATAAGAAAAAGACACAAAAATAAAATTGGGACATCTAGTCACCCTAGAACTGATGCCTAAAGGCAAATGGAGACAAGGCTGCCATTGTCAAATGCTTGGCCATGAGGGGGCACATGAAAAAGCAAGAAGCCTCATGGCACCTTCCTTTTAACAGCCTACTCTTTTCATGAGGCCCAGCCCTCTGCCTCTCTTTCTAGTATTTATAGCTTGCACAAACTCTTTGTGGTGTGGCAAGTATTACTTCCTCCATTCCAAGGAAACTCATCAATTAAAGAATTTCAATATATATGAGGCTTCTTGCTTTTTCATGTGCCCCCTTGTGGCCAAGCATTTGACAATGGCAGCCTTGTCTCCATTTCCCTTTAGGCATCAGCCTCCCAAAGTGAGGGTGCGGATGAAATATCCTCAGACACTGCTGCAAAATCCGAGGGAAAGATAAATGTTATAAACTTGATTCACTATCATGGTGTTACAATGTCACTCAGCACAAACAGGTGACATTCCTAAGTGGACACCAAGATGCCAAGATGCAGACCCTATGATTTCCCAGTGTTAACTGTTTTCATATAGTCCAGGCACTGTTAGAATCAGACTTTCCTGACCCAACCACCAAAGGGTGAATTCAGTTACATTTCTTCTCCTATGGTAAGGTAACCAGACATCTCAGACTCCCAGCTTGGCCAGAAGACCTAAGATTTTTACAAGCCATTTAAAAATATTCATATTTTGCTGTTCTTGGCTGATTTTCTCCTTTCATGCTGATTAAAAATGCTCTGATCGTTCATTGCTCCCTTTTAGTAACACAGCCTTCCAAGATGGAAGAAGGCCACGCTACTTTTCTAGTTAGTGTTTATGTAGTCTATAATATTTTTTTCTTCCACAGTTGCAGCATTTGCTGATTCTTTCAGTAGTCTATTCCACACATTAATTATTCTAAATGTAAAGACATTTCTCCTGATTTTACATAAGGCCTTTTTTCTTGCATTTAATTCATGCTCTTGTATATGTGGAGTGGTTTTCTGTTTGTTTGTTAGGCTTTTTTTTTTGCCTGCAACTCTTGCAGATGTTTAAGATTTTAATATCTCAGACAATACCAGTTATAATTTTATTACACCATAGCATCTCTTCTTTCTAACAAAGCCTTAATATCCTTCCATATGTCCTCTTTTTATTCATTTAATCAGTTTGTTTGTCATAGGGGACACGGTGGCTCAGGGAATTGGTAATGGGATACAGAACCTTCCACCTCTGTGTCTAACCAAGGGAGTTACCAGAATGCTTTAGTGCAAAAGGGAATTTTTGGTGTTTAATGGCTCTAAGTTGATTTTCCCAGAAATGATTTTAACAGGCTTTAAGGTGTGACATTGCTGGTGAAAATGAACAAATCGTTGCTCCACTGTGCGGTACAACAGGTGTAAATAACTCTGGATGGCATTGGACTATGAAAACTGAAAACGGAATTGCCTTTTTTCTTTCTTATGCTCTGTATGTTTGTAGTGTGGCAAAATGGTTTATAATGAAAGCAATGGAGTGAGGTAGGAGGACTGTTCTAAACAGGAATGAATTTGTTTATAGACTTCTTCCAAGTGGTCCAAGACAAGACACTGTTAAAGATCTGAGTGGCAGTTGTATAACCAAAATAATAATATTCTTCTATTTTAATAAGAAAACCTACGTGAGTGGAAACTTTTGGAAATGAACTGCAGTCATAGAAATGCTTTAGCTTTTGTGGGTGGGCAAAGGAAATTCTGTTTAACTTTATAAATTGTTTAAAAAAATGTCTTGGCATGGGAAGCTACTGAACTCTGCTCCACACAGTGTCAAAGGATTATGGGTATTACAATGAGAGATTATGGATTATGGGTATTAAATGGAAAGATTACTAGGAGGCGCATGCCACAGACATGAAGAGGACCTTGAAGATTAAGAGATTTACAAGGAGTGGTACCATTTCAGTCTCCCCTTCTTGGCTGGATGTCTTCACAAAAGAAGAAAAACAAATATTTCTAGGTAAAAAATAGATTGCTCCTTTGTTCTGTTGCAGTCAACATTTTATCCCTCATTCTAATGGTTCAACTTTGGATCAGTGAGTTTGGCCTAGGCTAAAGTCACCTGCAACATAGACTGATGCTTACATTCTTGCAAGAGGGAAAGCTACAATCTTAACACCCCCATCAATTTGCTATGTACTGACAGTCATCAGTGTTACATAACAGAAATACCAGGGGAGAAGCAGAAAAATGATTTGGAGGACATTATCTTTGGGGAAAAAACATTCTTAAAAACATTTCAAAGATCTTTTCATCCACCTGAAATTTCCATGACTCTAAATACATTTGAAGTCAATTGGTAATTCACCAATCAACACCTTTCTAAGACAAACAGGACTGCACTCATGAGTGTATATTTAATTGGTACTTCAAGTGCATCCAGTTTTATGTCATAAATGTACATTTTATTTTTTAATAATAAAGATATATTAATTTGAGTTACAGTACCAGCTAGAGATTGAAACCTTAGTGTGCGAAGCACTGTGCGTACACACGGTAAAACAGTCCCTGCTCTAATGATGTTACAAGTCTAAACAGACAATGCAGACAAACAGTGGAAGAAAAGAAGTATTGTTATGCTTATTTTACTTTGGAGATCTGAAACACAGAGAGATTAAATGAGCTGCCTGAGGTCATCCTGGAAAGCTGGATTGGAGCCCAGATCACGTGAGTACCAGTCCATTGCTGAATTCTTTCTTTCTTTCTTTCTTTCTTTCTTTCTTTCTTTCTTTCTTTCTTTCTTTCTTTCTTTCTTTCTTTCTTTTCTTTTTGAAAAAGTCTGGATGGGAGTGTTTTTAACATAACCTAATATGACTGGGATTGTTTCTTGAATTTTTTTTTTCCTTTCAACACACACACTTTTTAATGTAAACTTTACCCTGCAGTGACGTGAAACTTTTAAACCCAACATGTTATATACACGAGAATGAGTAAATGAAATGGCTGGAAATGAAAGTGTGGAACCATTTCAGTTCAAAAGTCCAAGCTGAGTGAAATGAAAAAATTAAACTAACAACCTGGGGCCCATCCTGCATCCATTCCCCCTGCTCATCTTCCGGAGTGGCACCATTGAAGCTAGTGGAACAATTTATGGATGAAATTCATCCCTGGGCAGACAACCAGCAAAAGGGCAAGGCACCACTTGATCTCCTGACTTACTCTCAAAACAGGGAGTACAAGGCACATAGAGCAGAGAAGGCTTTCTGCAGAGGAGTGAATTTCCCTCATAGTGGGTAGGGCTTGCAGGACTGGTCCCACAGATCATGAAAAGTACGTGAGGCATTAATAATTCTTTCTGTTTTAATCACATAAGGAGGTATTAGTAATAGAGCAACAGCAGGAAAGAAAAATTGTAACTATAAGTTATGCTGTGTTCTTTTCTTTTCTTTTTTCTTTAAAGTTAATAGAAAAATTATTTCCAGTCAGTTGAGTTATGCTTTTCCTATCCTGCTGTCTTCAGCTCTCAGCTGCCGATGGCAGAATGATGTGATTCATAGACTTCTTAAGTGAAGTTGTACACAGCTAAATCATAGTGCTGCTGCTTCCATAGAAGTTAATGGGAATTTTGCCACTGACTTCAGTGGGAGCAATGTTTGACCCATAGATGGCCAGAAAAAAACACGTTGGAAAAGAGCTCCGTGCATTTAGTGGGACTACTCCCCACTCCATATCCTATAATATCGTATCTAACCTATTCTTAAACATCTTCAACTGATGGTGCTTTTACATTTAAGAATTTTACCCCGATAGTTAGCATCAACTTTTCCTTCTATAGTGTCAGGCTAATACTTCTTGACTTACAACCTTCTCAGACTGTGAATAATTTCCTTCTTAATTTGTTATAAGCATGATGGTCTAGCTAGAAAGTGATCTTTTACCACTTCTGTCCCCCCTCCCCCACTTTTTTTTAAACACTATATCAGTCTAGCCTCTTGGTCTCTTCCCAGGAATCTGACCCTCCAAATGTTGTATCATTTTAATTGCACCTCTATGAACGGTCACTAGTTTTTCCTGTGTTATATCCATCTACTTATATTGTGTTTATCATTATCACAGCTAAGCACTTAGGACTTGATCCTGTAAAGTGCTGAGTGCTCTGGTCTGTTCCAGCAAAATGCTTATGTGCATCTGCTTAACATTAAGCATAGGAGTAATCCCAGAAGCAGAAGATGATGTAAGTCCTCACCTGCTTTCTTACTGATTGGTTGGATTTCAATAGACTTATCTGCCTACAGTCAATAGATGAGAATGTTTGCAATGAAGTTGCTAGTAGCAGGCTTGTCACTGGTATGGATACTGGAATGACTAGGCCCAGCAAGCAGAGGTTTGCAATGTTGACAGAAAGAAGATTGAAAAAGAATTGTACTTGGACTAGGGTAGATGCCCACAGTCTACAGCTGGAGTTAATTATTTTGATTCCTTCTGGATATTTCTCAGAAGACCGGCTGTCCTGTGTGCTTGTCAGTAATGTCAATGATCTATGGGTACCCTGTGTAGGTTATCACTTTCTATATTTTAAAGTGATTTTTGCCACTCATTAAAGATGCTGGAATGATTAGTGCTGGAGACTTGAAGACCTCTACTCCAGTGGTTCCCAACTTTTTTCAAACTATGACCCCAGGCCACAATAGAAAAGCGCTTTAGGATACATGCGAGCATGCACTCTCTCTCTCTCTCTCTCTCTCTCTCCCCCCTCATAAAGGCAGGCTGGTCATTGCATTGCTGAACCCATGCATGACTCCCCTGAGGATCATGGAACACCACCACCAGCAGTGCAAGCTTCCCTGCTTCCTCCACCCCCACAACACACCTGCAGCTTACCACCCCAGCAATATGCCTCTGTCCTGATCTGAAAGAAGTGATGAACTAGGAAAGAACCATGGTCTTATAAGCCAACCTTCTGTAGATCTCTCTGACCTGTACTCTCTGCATACTCCGTTCTGAAAGTTGTCTACTTGTCTCTTCAATTAATGCGTATTATTTACTTATAGTAGGTTACCACAAAATCTTCTTTCCTCCATGGAATAGGCTGCTCTTGTTGATTATGTGAGCCAAAAAATAGCAGATCAAAGATATTGCAATGTAGGGCAAGTGGGCTGAACAAGCATGCAGATTTGAGGAAAATTAACTTGACCTTTATGAAAGACAGATGATTGCATGCTATTTAATGCTTTATCCAAGCAATAATTTTGAGGTCCTGTCTTGCAAAGGGATCAAAAGTATTTTTCTATCACATTGTTAATATCTTGGCTTAGCTCAAGAATAAATAGCAGTAAAGGTAGTCCATTCAAATAGTCCTCAAGTCACTGTAGTTCAGGTAAGCAAGGGTGGAAAATGCATGTTGAAGTGCTGTATAAAAGACCTTAATGTGTATTTATGCCTATGCATAGATACATTCCCCAGTAGCTGTGGCTGCAGAGTAGCAGATATCCTTCAGCACATTTTGTACGTAATTTATGCCAGTTTTATCAGACATTTTGCTGTGCCAATGTACTCAGCTCTGCTGTTCTCTCCCATGGTTTCCATTGCATTTGATGCTATTTTGCCCTGGGTGAAGATTGTCACTACTCTTTTCTGAGTGTTGGAACCCTAGCAGGAGCCTGTGAGGTGGAAGAGGGCCAGTGACTCTCAGGGGAGGTGGTTGGACTGGGAAAGAATGAAAATTCTCCTTTTCTCAGATCATCTGTAGATGCTGAAAGACCTGCACTCCCAACTATTTGTTGCCCCCACTCTCAGCTCCCCTTCAGTTTAGAAGCTCACAGCGTAGTGGGAGCATTATGCTAATTTATAGCATGTAACAGTCAACATTAATTTAAGCCCCCAAACCTTATGAGGTTAGTGGTGATGACACACAGGAGACTGGCCACCCCAGGCTCAGCATCACTGCCTCTAGCCTGTTTTCTCCTCACCCTCAGATCGCGATCTCTAATGGAGAGGGCTCTACACAAGGGTGGAGTGGAATGAGCATACTCAAGTTCTGGAACTTTCCTCTTTCATCCGCCCTGTTCCCTGGCTTCTGCATGGAACTTTTTGTCATGTGAGCACAACAGCTTAGACTCAAAATCCTAGACATGTTCTAAGGTTCCTATGCCAGATGATTGTGATGGAAAAGAATGTTTAGAACTAGGTTTTGTGGCCAGTCCTGTTCAGGTGTTCCTTCTAAAAGTAGTGCTTGTTCATAGCAAGAGAAGAAATTTGAATAATAATTTTTTGGGGGAAGGGGTGGCAGCAATTATTTGTTTGGGTAAATTCCTAAATTAGGTTTCAATAGTTTGTTCTTTAAAGTTTGCATTTATTTTATTATTTGTCCTGAATAGTGAGAGATTTTTCTGGTCTGTTTAAAGTTAGCAACAGTTTCTACAATTTACTGTAGCAAACCACTGTATCAAATCAAATGATGGGTAAAAGTATGATTTTGCTGGGAAAATGTCACATTGACTTTCCTCTCCTGTCCCCCAGATTTTCGAAACAATACTGTTATATAACTAGCATTGCCAGTGGGTCTATAACCTGTTCCTTTTTGGAGTGTCTGATGTGAAAGAAAAGAGAGCTGAAGTAAAAGATGCCTTTTGTGTTTGTTCTAAAATGTTGCTCCAGGGAGTTAAATAAGCTAAGAAATTCAGAACTCACCAAACAGCTGTTTTGTATCACTGCAAAACCTCAAACCTTGTAATAGTCTGGCTGGAACATTACATGTGTCTGTATGCATGTGTGTGTTTCAGCTTCACTTGAAACTCACCTGAATCATTGCTAAGTTAATGGATGCTCTTCTTTCCCAAGTATGAACTTTAAGCAAGCAAGCAAACAAACAAACAAAAAAACACAAACAAAAAAAATGCCTAGTTTCAGAATTCCACACACAATTGAACTCAAAGCATGGGAGCTGGAACTAGCAGTGCTGAGGGTGAAGTGGTTTTCATCATACACAGGGTTTACAGTTTGGTTCAATGGCTCTCAGCACCTGCACTATACAAATTGTTCCAGTATCCCTGACTCAGAGCCTGATCCTGTAGCACCCTAACTCACACAAGTAATTATTGTTCACACAATAAGTCCTATTGAAGTCAATAGCAAAACTCCCACTGGCTTCAAGGGGAGCAGGATCAGGCTTTCTTGGGGCCTGATTCTGTGTGCCCAGCACCTTGCATGACTGATCATTTTGTTTCTAACTTTTACACTACTTTAGCCAATGCTCCAATTTCAACCCTCTGTGTTTGGGTGCTGGCTTCAGTTAATGAACATATTGTGGGCCAGGGCCTTTATTTGCAACAGTTCATTCTCCCCTCCCCGCCCCCAATTGAAAATTCTCAAGAGCCATGGATCATCAAAAAGATGAAAAAGATTATCATAAAGATTGAGTGCAGGTGTGAGATATGCCCCAAAAGCTACTTCTGGTCTTACTTGTCAATAAAAAAAATTCAGATTAATCAGAGTCTATGGGCTTCACTAATCTTTTACCTAAGAGTTTAGGAATAGTGTTTGTGTTACAGTTTAGTAACATCAGAAAAATACCATTAGAATCATCTTGCTGTGTTTAAAATATACTGTAACTCATATCGCCACTGCAGAAAAAGATGAGAGATATATTGTGTGTCAGATTGTAAGTGTCCCTTCAAAGATTTGAATTCCACTGAGCATGTAGGTACCTGGAAACTGACTTACTCTACTTCCTGAACATACTGAGCAGATCAGTGTTCTTTTCTTCTGCAGGTGGTATATCTAAGAAATGATATTTAGCACCTGCTATTCCCTTTGTCTGCTATTGCGCTTTTATGACATTTTTTGAAGTCCCCACCTTCTAAAGATAAATATTCCTGAAGTGGAATTACTGATAGGTAGGTAGAGAGAGAAAGCGGCAGACTGTTGTGCTTTCTGATTTCTGGGCCGCTGTACTTTAACTTCAATAATATGTGGTTAATAAAAGAAGAAGAAAAGTTTTCTAAGCCTCTGTGAGCAATTTATACAGCCTCAAAGATCAATGTGATGGAAAGCAGGAAACATACATTTCCTATCATATGATTTTTCCCATTTCCAAAACATATATAATTATGACCACTCTTGTTTTAAATTGTACTCTGGAAAAAAGATTTCAGCGTTAGTAGATTCCACTGCACTAGGAAAATGTTACAGCTGATTGAGGGAGGCTGTTCTAGTTGACTGGAATTGTGGTTGAAGTCCAGATCAACCTTTAAACCTGAGTGAAAGGCCCATATTCTCGTGGTATGCGGCGCTTGCATATTGACAGTACATATGCAGGAGAGGCCAAGCAATGAGTTAGTTTCAAGGTTGACTCAGCTTCTTGAATGTTAACATTAGGTCCCCTCAGGAGCTTTAGTCAACTTGAAAGAAAAAGGAACTGTGTGTTTAATTTTGGTGTATCCATTCTCTTAGCTTTCCATGCCAGTATGAAAATAGATTATCTACAGTGTGTCTTTTTCTACTCTTCCATGAAATCTCCTCTGGAGGATTGGGGAAAATTAGCAAGAGACCCTGGGTTGTCTTGGGTACATGGAAGAAAATAACCATTAATAGCTAGGGAATTTGAGCCTCCCTTATTATAAAACTTGAATTAAAAAAAAGTATTTAGCCCAATTTCAGGAGTGTGTGAGGTGAGTGTCAGTTGCAGAGGGTAGAAGCCATGAATAACATAGGTTGGGGTATTCCCTCCCACCTTGGAGAGACTTGGTTGAAGTGGTGGCTGTTAGAAGCAAGAGAGACCATCCTGGTCTGAGAAGAAGAAAGACACCTGAGGGCAGAGTGTCAGTGCTGGGGAGAGTGGGGAGGGGAAAATCCTGGGAAGAAGAGCACTGGCTGTAGGCTGTGGAGTATTGCACAGTATCACTGTAATCTCGGCACCCAGTTTTAGGGTAAAGGACAAAGTCTACAAACATCATTTTGCTGGTGCTTTGAATTTTCAGATGCACAGAGCTAAAGTCTTCCTGGCCCAGTGCAGTTATACAAGGTGGGCAGTGCTTAATTTGTAATGAAAGAGGTCTGGGGCTCAAGCAACTAGGTGTGAGGACTCAAGCAATTTTTTTTACTTTCATAACTGATGCAGCAAGTCCAGAGGTGCCGGGACTATGAACTGCCAAGCCTAGAGGTGCTGGGGCTCAGCCTTGGCAAGCCCAGGCACAAATTAATCACTGGAGGTGGGGGGAAGTACGTGCATGCTTTCTAGTCTGTTCTCACAGCAGAGACCAAATGGCAGGTCAAGACAGAGCTGCAACTGGGCATTTTAGTGCTCAGGGCAAGCAAGCATATTTGTGCCTCCTACTGTTTTTTGGTCATTTTTCTGCCCCATTCAGAGGCAACTGTTGATAGTGGGAGGTACAATTTAAGGGTTCTGGAGGCTCATGACCTCCCCACAGAGGTTTTTCAACCCTGGCAGTGGGTGTAGAGAAACATTTGGGGGAAGGGAAGGCAATGCCAGGAGGCACAGGCTGGTGATATCAGCCAGCTCAGACCAGCCCCACATGATGGTGCCCCGAACAGGGGGGTCAGGGAGGGAGCACCACATCCACTCCCTGACTCACCTCAGCAGATTGTCTGGGTTGGGGGAGAGCAACCAAAAAATCTGGGGTGGGGCACATGACCCCATGCCCCCCTCCTGTGTCACCTCTGGCCCCATTTTCCCACCCCTGCAGCTTTGTACTCTTGGTGGCTGCCGTGTTGCCCCACCCTGGTTATGACTCTGGGTCACGGAATGACTGCTTTAGCCAATATTCTCCAGTTTTTCTGTTCCTCCCCCCCCCTCACTCTCTCTCTCTCTCTCTCTCTCACACACACACACACATACATATATATATTTTGGGATTTGTAATTCTGTTACCACCCATATTACCAGTTTGACTCTAGACCTTATCATAGTTACCAAATGTACGTACTATCTAATGACTATTCCCTGGCCTATGTGAACGGAGCTTGGTGGGCTGAGTCTTGTTTCTTGTAAATAAGTATCCTTATCACACCAGTAATTGGCAGAGAAGCCAGAGAGTGGATGGGCATGGAGACTCAAATACTTTCTTTGCACTGGAAGTTTAAGTCTGATGGCTGAGACAGTCTGGTGGTGGTGGTGCGACCTGAGGAAAATTTGCACTGTTCCTATCTATGCTGTATCACTTCTGTGGATAAATGCTCCTTCAGATACCTTTAGGCGCCAATACAGCAAAGCAGTGTAGCACGAACTTACCTTTAAACACTTGAGTAGTCTCATAGACTTTATTTGGAAACACACATACTTAAAGTCAACCATGTTCTTAAGTGTTTTGCTGAACTGGGGTGATAAAGAGGGTTAAATTTCCATAATTTCTTTTTTTGTCTTTTTAATTACTAAACTCACTGTTTTTAATAATACCAGGAATGAAGGAAAACAGGAAACACTTATTAGTGCTAAAATCTCTTTAAAATTATGGATATAACAATATGACACATCAGTCTTTCAACAATTCTTTTTATACTAATGATTGGTTTACAAGGAAATGAGATATCATTAAAAATGTAGTGCCCAATTACGTATTTGTTACATATATGTTTCCTGGGTGGGCAAGGAATGCAGAATTAGTGTCTTAATTTAGCACCTCTGCTTGATTTAGTGCATATACACTCTCAAATAATATTTCTCTCAGTCCTTTTGCATGGTCTGCTCTTTCTAAGATAGTCTTCGTGTTGCCTTTTGCTGAAATAGAACAAATAATGTTAGTACAGGGGACCCCAGACTGCACTTTTACCCTGGCCTGTCAGGCAGTAGCTACATTTTAGAAGCAAACCACAGTATAAAAGTGGGAGCTCAGGTTCCATACTACGTATGCAAAGCAGTTTAATTTAAAATGTCAGGTTTACCTTGGCAAAGCCACTTTTTTAGTAGGGATTAAGGCTTCAAAAAACACTCAATCTTACTCTGTGTTTTCATCTATGTGCCAGGTCACAAATATAAATTTTAATGTTGGCCCATATCCGTCATCACATAACCCTCTGGCATACTTTCTCATTCCCTGAATATAAGCAGAATGAGGAGGTTACTTGGAAAGTCATCTGTCTGAGAAACTGTCCTGTTACAATTAGAGGAGAATCTTGAATTTCATCTCTGGAAGATTATGAAATGAACGGAGAAAACACAACATGTACTGTAAATTACCAGAAACTTTAGTAAATCAATCCCATGATGAACTAGAAAGTTGAAAAAAATCAGATGGTTAACTCTATTTTTTTTTTATGGAAATCATGAAGACATGAGCTTAAGCACCCAACCTGCAATACAGATACGAGTTTTGATTTCGGACAACTCCAAAATTTTAGGGCATTTGAATGTGAGGGAGGTTGGTTTTGACTCACATTTAATATAAAGGAGTTGATTTTTGAAGGAAGTTTAGAACCCAGAATGAAAGAAAGCAGATCTTATGTGGGACTTACGAGATAAAAGGACCTTGCAGAAAACTGAAACGTGTCTTTGGCTCCTATTTAACAAAAAATTAATTTAGATAACTTTGAAAGTTAATTTAAATTAACTCCTTGCTCTGCATCTCATCACATCTAGAAACTTCAGTGGAAGGATTAATGTCCTTAATTTTGTGTCATGTATAGCATCTGCAAATAACAAATATTTTCTGTTTTTGCTAAATCTACTAGAATTCTGCAAACAGACGATCTAACCTCCTCTGTGACCTGTGAAAGGGCAAGAAGGATCCCATTTCACACCTGTTAGGGTTGTCCAGAAAAACCAAAGGCTGTGAGGATGTAAAGTCTCTCCCCCTTTCAAAAACTTTTTGGTAGAGCTAGGTCAAAAAATTTGCTTTTCAAAATTTTCAGATGAAAAAAGAAGACAGCTCTACTTTGGGTACTAAATGCTCTGAAATGAAATTCTTAATGTTTCCCAACACTACCTCAATAACACTATAAAGCACGCTAGATGATGGAACTTTATGTCAAGGGAACTGATTGGAATATCCTGACTTCAGTTACAACTGCCCGAAGGAACATAGGAATTACCATCCCAGAACAGACCAAGTATCCAGCTAAGTATCCTGTTTCTAGCAGAAGCAAAACATGCCCACAACACATTTGGCTGAATGTGCAATATTATGCCACTTTGTTCTTGTCTTCAGCTGGGGATTGGCTCAGCCTTGAAACATAAGGATTGTATTTCTTAAACTAACTAGTTTAACTGCAGATTGCCTTGTGTCACAGATTTTTTCCCAAGCCTGTGCAATGCTTTGTTAATCAGGTTTCCTGTACGTTTGCTGTCTCTCCATATTCTGTCCGACAGCAGCCTGTATTAGCTGCCAGAGAAGAAGTAACCCCACCACCGCCATAATAGACTAATACATCATAACATCCCATGGGGAAAGTTTCCTAACTCTGTCAGTGATTGGCTTATGTCCTGAAAGATGAGGGTTTATATCCCCTTATATATTTTTATTTTAGCTAGTGTCATTATGGTAATTTTTATTTATATAAATATTTCATTCTGTTTTGAATCCTATTAAACGCTGATACTTTGTATCAGAGAGTTCCACAGGTTCATTTCTAACATCTTAGGACAGGAAGTAAAAATCATATCCAAATATGGAATGAGTTTTAAGCAAAGGAAGATTGTAATGATGCAAACTAGAATTTGAGCAGGAGATTGAATTAACACCATTATCCTTCCAAAAACTGCTGTGGGGTGATCAGTCTGTCTGCTTATCTGGCTTGCTTCATGAAAGCAATTGTAACAGAGTGCCTATGACCACAAATAGTCAGCTATTTCAGCTTAACCACAAGAAGTTGGCTATTTCATTGTCTTCTCATCCAAAACCAAACAGCACCCAACTATATATCTATGGTGGGTTTTTTTATGAACCTTATC
This sequence comes from Chelonoidis abingdonii, assembly GCF_003597395.2. NCBI lineage: Eukaryota > Metazoa > Chordata > Testudines > Testudinidae > Chelonoidis > Chelonoidis abingdonii. The sequence continues at coordinate 100,305,550 of NC_133771.1, forward strand.
GCTTGGCTCCATTGAAAAATGTGTTTTTACAGAATGGTTTAAAATGTCTGATCTCCTAACAAAAAAATAACAAAGTCTAGTTTTAGATACACCAAAATAACCCCGTACACTGCTGAATTTATTTAGGGAAAGCAAGCATCAGATCTTGAAGCAGAAAACTAATCTCACTGGCCACTTGAGGGAGGTGGTGTGTTGTCTGGATTGTGGAGTTAAAACCAGTTCCTTCACAGTAGCTTGCAATAAGAGAATCAGAAAGTTTTAAGTGTGTTGTGGGTAAGAGGCAGTACAGGACTTCATGAGTGACTGTTTTCCATGCAGTTCTTTGATAATAAAAAGAAAAAAGCAACATAATGATTCTATTATGACTGGCCAATTTTTCATCTCTGACTGGTAGAGGAATAAGGTGGTTAAAGAATAAAGAAACATAATATGCGGCCATGGAAACTGTTTTGTTCTCCTCAGAAATAAAAGACCCTACCAGATACTTCACAAAATGATCTAAAAAATGAGATAGAATAAAATTCATGACTTAAGTAGCTATGGAATAGTCTTCATCACAATGATATTCAGTGGCTGGCCTGAGCATTGAGTAAGATCATGAGTCCAAAAATCCTTCATTCTTCCAATCAGCTCACACATATGACAAACTGAGGAAAACATGAAAGTCCGGCCTAATTATGTATCCACTTTTACCCAAGTATTTGTTTTACCTTGAGATGCAAAACTTTACACATCTAAAACATGCAGAGATGAATCTGAAGAACAAATCTTGGATAAGGAGCTGAAAGAATTTGGGGTTTTTGGATTTCAGGTTATTGGTCTGGCCTATGATAAAGATGGGACAAGCTGAGATATTAAATTGGGAAATTCCCCAAATGTCAGGAGTATTTTCAGATCTGGGGCTAGGACCCTTCACTTTATATATAAATTGAAAAATGAACAGTTCAGTCACATAAACAGGGTTCTGGTTATAATGCAGTTATAAGGCACAAAGGAATTGCTATAGTGGACCAGACCTGTGGTCTGTCTGGTCCAGATCCTGGTCACCAACAGTAGCCAGCACCAGAAACATCAGAAGAAGGTGCCAATAATCACACAATAGAGATAATCTACCCACCAGAGGAGACTTCTCTTAAACCCTAATAGATTGGCTTAAACCTCAACACATGAGGTTTTATTATCCCTTCTAAAGTTTTCTTTTTTAAAAATTGTGTTTACTAATATAACAGATGAAATTCCTCAGACATGCACACGTCTGCACAACTGACCTTTATACAGATATGCTTCATAGCTCCGTTCAAAGAATTGGACACTAGAAAATTGGAAAAGTGCTGAATTTTTAAATAAAGAAATCCTTATCAGTGTTTAATTGCAGAAATGAGTTCTTATCTGATTGCTGGATCCTACTTTCTAGTAAGGTCAATAGGACTGATTTGTTTTATTTAGAGAGAACAAATCAATTAAGAGATTTAGGAATCTCCAAAATGTAAAGGCTCATAACAAACAAGATATTCTCCCTTCCCTGTAACCACTCTGACCAAAATATTCCTGAGTTTGCGCTCAATGGTTTGTTACATAAGTGAAGCAAAAGTTACACATATCCCATGGAAGGTTTATGGCTCCCTCTTTTTAACCGTTACAGGTCAATTATCCTTGGTATCAAAGAGATCTTGTACCCTAGACCTGAGGGTTAGAAGAATTGATATGTGTAGTTTGCTGCTTGGTAAGAGGAAAGTTTCACTAGGAGAGAACAGTTTGATGAGTGTCACAAAATCACTTCTAAGGGCGCAATCCTGCAAGAGGCTGAGCAGTCAAGATGCTCACTCCTTTGCAAGATGGAACATGGGTAGATGGAGCTGCAGCATTTTCTCAAAGGCAATTCTACTATAACTGATCTTTAGCTTCAATATCACTAACCACATTGAGGTGATGCAGCCTATAACATTATTAGAAATTAAACAAGGTGCATTGACTTTGCCTTCTCCACCAAAACAGACTTACAGACAGGATAAGCTATCCCAAACAGCTGTGTAATTTTGAACATTAACTGTGACAGGTACCTAGTAGTTCTGTATTTATCTGGCAATATTTCAACGGTCTGCAAAACCTTCTCTCTTCTCTTACTCCACCCAAGCTACACAACTGCCCAAATGGTCTGTCTGGTCTCCCTGTCATTTTCCTTGAGATGCCTTCTTTCTGTACTATCCCCTTGCACTTTCCTGCACCAACTTAGTCTTCCATTCCTCTTCCTTCATGTCTGTAAAGTACGCTTCTTCTGAGAAGCCTATAAACCGAGGTCATTCCCACAGAGAAGTATTAATAAATTAGATGACTGAAAATCTAGAGATTAAATCAGTGCAATGTATTTGAAATAATGCATACAAATAATGTAGCCAGCATGACATAAGTTAAATGTTACCCTTCAATCACATTTTTTTTACATTTTCATCTCTACAAATAGCCCAACCTAAAATCAAAATATATAGATAATGTAAAATCATTTTTCGATGCTACTAAATGATGCTGAACACACAGTTCTTTCCAATACGTTACGTTTCTGAGCTAACACTTATGATTCTGCTTCTGCTTGGTGCAGCATTTCTTAAATATTGCACTTCTCTATCACTGTACATTTAGCACAATTCAGTTGCTACTTTCACTGCTGCCTACATTCCACATAAAGGCAGAATATATCTTATTTGCTGCTTAATTTATTAAGGAGGTATACTTTTGGCTACAATCTATTAACCGCTAAATGCTCTGAGACCCCAACTACTTGAGAAACACCTTTTTCTTCTGTATCCTATGTAGCTGTGGAAATCTACTAGGATATTTCTCTTTTCAATTTATATGACCATCAGTAGAGTGCTCTCAGTGAAGGATTTTCATTTGTTGAGGTCACTTCCTTGGTTAGTTGATTTAATGACATTGAGAGCACAGTAAAAAACAAACACTTTTTAAAGCTCAGAGCTTCTGACTATATTACTATTTTATAGCATTAAGAAGGAGCCAGTGGAAGAAGGTTGCAGCCACTGAATTATAAAGGTATCAGTTTGTTTGACAAATCTGAGGTGAAATTCTTTACCTTCTAATTGTTGGTGTCATGCATTAGAAAAACTGCTTGTGTCCTATCGAGAGATTTACAGGTAAATATATTTGCAAATTACACAGGTAGCTATGACTCATAAGCTGTGATAACACCTACTCAGTCTAGTGTTCTTTTCTATTAGAAGATAAGCAGGTATTTGGTGGAACACTGTTGTACAAAAATATACCCACAGGTATTTGATGCAATACTGTTACACTGATATGTCCGGTGTGATTGTTAGTGCATCAGTACTTGATGTAGAATTAATTAATTAAAAAAATGTTAGGTGTCCAGATGGCCCTGTGATAAGTGCCATAAAAAGCATGTATACATAAAAGAAGTGTCCCAAAATCCAAAAAGCTGACAGCACAACAGGGAAACAGAAGGGTAATCTGAAAACCATCATGGATTATTTTTTTATTAAAAAAACCCTCTAGTTTTAGAGTTCTGTTGTAAATATAACTGAGAGTGGCTTTTGCTTTTTAAAAAATTGTTTATTCCCTTTTAGTTCTGGTCAGCTCCTTACTTTACACATTTATTATCTGATTGCTAAATAAAATGGCTCTTGCATTTTTGGTAATAAATGTCATTTTCTATTCAAATTTATTTGAACCAGTGGAGAAAAACTTTACGCAGCAAGACTTCCGCTGTGAGCTATGCTATGGTGAGATGTGTTACACTGAATGCAAAAACACAAACTATTTTAGATCCACTGCAGCACACACACTGTTTCCAGGACTGATTGATGACATTTCCTTATATAGTTAGGAGTGAGACATTGCTTTTGAAAATAGAATTAAAACTTTCCCTTTTTAGGAGCAAGCACCATTTTGGCAACACAGCCCCAAGCACATACGTTCTTTTGGCCAAAACATTACCAGGGTCCTTTGTTAACAAAATGTTCAGGTCATGCTAAGGTCAAAGCATGAACTATAAGACTTTTTATGAGCTAAATGTTTCCAAATTACACTCCAAGTTGAAAGTGCTGAAATTAAACCTTCCTCCTGTAAACAGGGTATTGGTGAGCTGAGGAGGAGAATGGCTTTTTTTTTCGTGACTCAGCATAGGTGAAGTGCCTGTGCACTGACACGTGTCCCCTGAGCAAAGGCAGATGCTATCAATAACCCTGGCTTAAAGCAGAGCTCTGACCAGGAGGCAATAAGGACATATTTGTGTCATAAAGCATTGCTCTTTCCTGTCTAGTTTAGCTAGCAAGTAATTATTTGCCTGTCCTCCAGAATTAACACCTTGCACCACAGCATGTGCCTGCTAGAGCTATTATTGAGAGGAATTTTCTAGTCACATCTATTTAGTGCAGCGACAGCCTTCTCTCTGGTCTCATTACATCTGGAATTAGGGATAAATTATGCAACCCTTACTCATGTTAGTGGGCATTCACTTAGATTGCAATGGGACTATGTGTGCAAGTAAGGGCTCACCAGTTGACTAAAGGTTGCATTATCTAGCCCATAGAGCTCTAACAGAGAGTGAGTAATGAAAGCTGGACACTGCTTCTGTTTTGTAAGCTCAGGAATTACAAACTGTATTGGTTATGTTTTTAGTTAGACATTTGGGACTAGTAAGAAGGTTGATCACAAATAACTACAGTATAATTCTATTTAATTGATAATTTTCATACAGTTAATAATCATTACTCTCATTTCACAAGTACAATAAATCAAGAACTACTCTGCAACATTCTCAATATCAAACACCTTTGAAACTAACACACACATATATCAATATGTGCACGCACACACATTTTGAATATGAAAAAATAGAGGTGGCCATGATTTCTTACACTATGAGAGCCAAACTTTCACGTTTTCTGAATTTGTGTGCCCATAATTGTGTGTGCAAATATTTACATGCCTCAAAGCAATTTATGTGTTGTTGTGTTGCGGGAGGGGGCACAAAAGCATGTGAATTGCAGTCCCACTATAAAAATCTAGCCTTGGAAGCACAAGAGGTGCCATGATTATGATATTCTAATATCTGAGAGTCTGATTCCACTCTCACACTGGAAAAAATCGGGAGCAACACCACTGAATTCAACAGTTACATTGGTGTCAAAATGGTGTAAGAGAGGAGTATCGGGTTATCTATTTTGTGATTAAATGAATCCTCATGGGTGGAAGTTGTGTGTACAAAGACTCCACAATCAAGGCTTTAGTGGAATGGAATATGCATTCTGGGTCAAATTTAAGGATGACTTATACCTCACGAAGCAACATAGAAGCAATGGGGTGGCATCTGAATCAGCATATCATATGTCCAAGGGGATATGATTGAGAGTGAATGATGAAGTTGTGGTGATGAGAGAATTTTTATTACATATACTTTAGGGTTTAACCATAGAGGATCCTACTGTACTTATTGTTCATTCTGCCTGTAATCCTTCACCTGATGAAAATCTCCTGTGTCCAACAGAAATGTGTGACCTTGAGAACTGAAAAACAAAAGCACTGCGAAAATGGACTTAAAATGATTTATTCCAATTGTTTCTTTGACAGCTGGCGAATTAAGAATGATGCAAAGACCAGGTTGTTAAACAAAAGATCTGTACTAAATGGGAAACTTGGAAAGTAACAAAGCTGGTTTTCTTTTTTTCCTTGTACCTCTCGGAGCTTTGCAAAATATTGATGTAAACAACAACTTAAAATCAGCTCTGGTTTTAATAAACAAATGCTATCATTCCATCTCACTTGCTCTGGATATCTCACCACAAACTTAGCTTTTAAATAGCTAATAACACCTTCAAATATATGTGAGAACTGTTATGATATCCTTCCACTGAGTCTTTGGCAAATTGAAAAATAATCTATTTTATTGACATAGAAAAAAATCTGTGTTTAGTGCTTTGTTCCTTGCATTGGTTTTTATTGTTTTCTTTAGACTTTTAAGCTTCATATTAGTCCTAAACAGACTAGGTCTCTTCCAGGACACAGATCATTATTGTCAGCCTCTCTGTCTATGTAATATTTGATGCCACTTTTAATCTCATAAGGATTTCATTATAGTCCACAAGCTTTGGTTTTTCACTTTCCCCACATTCATCCTCCTCCTCCATGGCAGTGGTTCAGACCAGATCTATCACTGATCGGATCACTTGAACCGGAGAAGCATAGGCAGGATTTCAACACATTCACTCATTTGTTTACTATCTCCTTGTCTTCCCCCTCATCCCCAAGCACCAGGATGGAATTTTGCGACACATGACAAAGCTATAGCACTGGCCTTCAGTTCTCCCAAGGTTACAGCCTGTAAAAGTCATGAGGAAACAAAAAAAGATATGTCCCACTCTAACAAAAGGGCCTCTTAAAATGAGTAGATTCTCTTTCCCATCAGGTGAGAAAAAATAATAAAAGCTCCTTTATCAGTCAACTTGATCTGGAGAGATGGGGAATAAAAGCAGCCTTTGAAACAACTTAATAAGGAAAGAGGGACCTGGTGGGAACATTTTAAGCATAGCTTACATTCTATTCTTAACCTTTGCTGCATAGTTACTGCCCTTCTGTCATTTACTGCCAACTTTTCAACATACAACCTGATGGGCTAGTGAGCAGTATTACAATCTTCCAGCAGCCTACTGCAGACAAAATAGATGCCTAATACAGCACAGGAAGGATGGAAGGGGGGCTGGAGTGTGAAGATGGGCAAATGTCTGAGAAAAGCTTCAACTTTCAAACATAGCTAGTTAGCCTTTTGAAGTGCTCACTGTAGTGGTCATTGTATTAAATAGAAGCCTACAGCCTCTGTGCTCTGACTAAAGGCAAGATCACCTGGCTTGGCACCTGGCAAGACTGGGTTCATGTATTGCAGGTCATGCAGAGTTCAGAGCTTCCAGTCTCCATCTTTGAGAGCTGAAGGACAATCTGTGTTAATCCCTTCTCCCCATTGCCTGTATATCTGGGTTTCAATCAGAACTGAGGTAAGTCTTCCTGAGGCTCCCCCAAAGAAATATCCAAACCTGACCCTAAGCCGAGGGATAGAAAGTCTGATTCTTTCTGTCGACTTGGACTGTTTTTTCTTTCCATGAGCTAACACTGTAAATCCAAGAGCAAGGCATGAATAAACACAAAATAGGAGGGATTAGGACATGTTACTTAGTTAATAATGACTAACACAGCTCGATCTCGCTTCCTCTAAAAGAATGCCACAAAAGTTCAACAAATATTATTTTGAAATGAACCACGAAGACTTTACACACTTTGAAAAATGGCATCTTGACCCATCCTCCCTGGCAACAAACAAGTGGATTTAGTTTCTAGTTGATGGGAAAATCTCTAGATTTAAAACACTTGACAAGTGACACAAGAAGCAAAAGTGTTTCAGTTCCCTCCCATGCACCCTCCTCATGATTGATCTATTTTATTGAAAAAAAATCTTGACATTACTGGTTATTTTAATCGAGATGAGAAGCGTCTTGTTCTTTCTGTTGCATGTATCAAGAAATCATGCAGAGAACACCACCATCTTATGTGAAACAAAAGAAAATAGTTCACACTTTATGTGAAAGGCCAGTGGTGTTCTCCTTGATCACTGTTTTAGTGGCAATGGGAATTACGTGTGCATTGGAGATGGCAGAAGAGACCCCCCCATAAATGATGTGTGGTGGGAGAGCTTTTGTGCACACAAGTGAGGAAAAGTATTTCAAAAGTTTTTTTAAAGTCTCCTGATGTTATGAGTGTGTGTGTTTGTGTGTATAATAGGTCTCCTTAATTAAAGTAACTAGAGATTTCCCAGATTTATGATTCATGAGGTACTGGATATGGCCAAATATAAGAACATTGTTAAAAGTAGCAATCATAGCTATGCTAACTACTGTAACTAATTATATCCGCCACACTCCAGGCATTTGCAAAAAAGGGTATGGGGAATGTTGGGAGGGGAGGCTGATCTGAGCTTTTAAGTAGCCTAGCTTGCAACTGGTGGATTATATTGAATTGTTCTGCTGCACTTTTAGAGTATCATTTGTGATGTACTTTTAAGTTATGTCATGATCACCTAGAGTATATAAGAGTTCCCCATTACAGCATTTGTGCAAATTTAAATAAAGACCGAATGAGTGTAGCGTTGCATGTTTGGTTTTGCTACAAATTTTATTTCTGCATGCCATTGCTGTTTTGTAGTTCTTGTCAAATTGATATGGAAAAAACATAATAAAGCTGATGCTGAGCATCTGAACTCCCACTGACTTGAAAGTACTCAACAGGGACTGGATCCAACTCACATTGAAGTTAATAGGTGCCTTTACATTGGCTTCAGTAGGAATTGGTCATAGGTTTTCTGCAACTGTGAAAATCAGTGTTCTGACCCCTAGGCCAGTCCAAATGTTAGGGAAGTAGGCCTACCAACACAGATACCATGCTTGATTATTATCTTACTTACACTGGACCAGGTGCTTGTTCCCGGGGTGGGAACAATCCCTTTGCCTGACAAGGATCTGTCCACTCTAGCTTCTTATTCTCTGGCCTGGTGTTTTCCCCAGAGTTATCACAGGCAGTATGCAGGGTCATGGGTTCCTTTGGTCTGCTGCAAGGACTGCATTTTGCAGACAATAATCTGAAAGTTCTAGATGTGCCATCCATTTCCATTGAAGCTTTGCCTAAGTCTCCCAAACTTCACTCCTGATGTTCCTCGGCTTGTATTCCCCCTCACATTGGAGAAAAGTCCGTGGCTTTTAATTCATTTGAAAAGTCTCTGGACAACTTTCCAAGCGCCTTCTGGCTCCCTTCTGAAGAGGTAGGCTCTTGCTGCCATGATGACTTGAGCCAAAACCAGTCAAGAGACTTGCAGGTCATTTCTTATCCTGGAGTCATTGTTACAAGTGGGACTGTATTTATAAGAATCTCTCTGGCAGAAAAAGACTGGGAGGGCTCTAACAAATGGGATCATATTTATCTTCAGGATATGTGTGTGTATGACATGCGATGCCAACGCTCACAATATCTGGGGTTTTTAAACTTTCACATGACCTTTCTATTCAGGAGTTCAATCTTGCAACATTTTCCTTATTCAAAATGGCTGCCAACCCCCTTTATTTTAATATGGCTAAAGCCAGGGAAGAGGGTCACCATTTCACTACAGTCATCACATGTGGAATTGAGGCTGTCCTTAGTAAGATGGCTACTAATCCTCAGTATTTTCAATGAGACTGAAACCAGACTATCCAAAGGGGAAATAGCTGCCATTCTGTAGAAAGAAAGCTAGACAGAACAATATGAGGAGACATGGGATTGTGAGGAGCAGAAGAAAAGCTGAAGAGGTTGTAAGAGGAAAATGGGGAGTATTCAGGGGTGCGTGGAATTCAGGGAAGAGACTGAGAGTGGTGAGGGATGTATTGTATTGGGTGTTGGAATAAATGGGTCCACAGAGGCAAAGGTGTTGATATGACCCTGTCACTGTCCAACATTAAACTGTGTTAAACAGGTTTTGGGGTTTGGTATCCAGAGACGACAGCCTGCTTAGTACCATGGCAAACACATCCTTAAATATCTCTTAAGCCTTTTATTAAAGATACAGAAAAGAAGGAAAACCACTTAAAACATTTGAATTGTAAAATATTAGGTAAGGCTTTCATTTTAACAATATTTCTTGCACGCTTTCCCTTTATCTAGAAAGAGTTTTAGAAGGGAATCTCCTTTCCCATTTGGCAGTCACTTAGATGGGATTGAAAATGGTCATAGCTGTTCTTTTGGAGGGAAAAGAGAGGTAGGTAGTTGAGCTGGGCTGGAGCTGGTGTTGTTAAAGTCCAATCCCATTTCCTAGAAGACAAACAAGAGAGGAGAGAAAAGAACAGCACAGCTATAAAATACTGTTCCTGTCTCTGGTGTACACTTTCTTTGCAAGCAATCTTGTAGCAGTATTGGGCTGTTAAGGGCATTGCTTCTGGTGCTTTTCTCCTAGGCTTACAATAGTGCTATAAAATATACAGTCTTGTTGGTTAAGCCAGAATCTTATTAAACAGAAGGTAAAAGGAGAGGGATAGCAAAGAGAAGAGATATGGTGGGGAAGGAAAAGGACACATACAGGGCAAAGCAGGGGCAGCCGACAAAATCTCACATCCCAGGTTGCGTTAGGGATTCAGCTGGAGCCAGTGGAGGTGGCGCAGTATGGTCGGCATCTTTCAGGATCAGGATGACGAAGGCCCAATTATAACTGGATTCCAGGATCCCAGGAGATGGTGGGTGTGGCAGCAATAATGCTGAAGCTCACTCCTTCACCTTCTTTCAGATAGCAATTGTTGCACTTGTGCGTGATTTCCCCTGCCTCCAAAGTTTTTCTTGTAAGGACCCCAAAAAAGAGTGAAGAGTGGAATAGCCCATTCCCCCCATTATTCTGTCCATCAATTAGATCTGATATCTGACATACTAATTTTGGTTCGTGGATTTCTGTCCTAGACTCCTCTTGTTTTCCAAGCATGATGTTAACACAGTTCTTGAGTTATATCAGCAGGCCTTGTAGTTTGGATTAATTCAGTTTTTCTGTATCCCTTTTGCACCTTTCCCCATCAACATTTGTTGTTATAGGTTATTGTGACACTTTAGAAACTTTTATCTGCTTTCCTGCAGTTAAGCTCATAAGTTGGGTGAATTTGTAGATGCAATTATTACAACAGAGGAGAAGGAGGCAGCATACTGAAGGAGATGTGGGTTGCAGAAGGATACTGAGTAAGAAACAGGGGAATGTAGGGAATGGGAAGCAGTGGGAGGGTGCAGGAGAACATGGGGAGTAGGAGCAAACAGTCATGTGGGGGAAAGAGAGTGTGAAGACACGGAGGGGATTGAGGGAGTGCAGGGAACTTTGTGGGGAGCAGAGATAGACGGAGAGTGTGCGAGGGAATGCATTATTGCAGAAGGAGAAAATGTGAGGGGAAAGAAGAGAAATATGAGGAGCAAGTGAATGGAGGGCCCAGGCTGGGGACAAGAGTCTCTTGGGGATCATAGATGGAGATTAAGAATGAGGCAGCTGGTTATTGTATTGAGTTAGGAAGGAGGATGAAGAAAGGTAGAATGGCATCTCTTTATATCCCAGGGGTAGAAGAGGGGAAATAAAGTTCCATCTAAGGAGTGAAGGGGGAGAGGGCCTGCATTTTCGTCTCGGTGTTTAAGGCTGAATTTTGAACCTCAAATGATCACACCCTGAGAATGGGCAACTTTTTCCTAGAGGTGAAAAAATCAGCCGTCTGGCAAAAACTGTAGTTTAAAAATCTCAATCTCTTATTTTTGGTTTCTTACTCATGAGTTTTGAATGCTTGTGTTGGTAACACTGATGACCTAAACAATCTTTATGCTGTGAAATCCCTCTTCTTGTCTCCCTTGCCCTCTCTTTCATGAAAGGTTTTAAATAGGGAATTAATCGGATTTTTTTAAAATGCCCTCATCTGATTAATACTAAATAATCGTATGTAAGGTATACAGTAGAAATATGTGCTCATTACCAGAAAAGACTCAGATGGGCAGGTGCATGTGTATGAAAGAAATTGTTAGAGGCATCTTTCCAAATAGTTGGACTAAGAGTCTTTTTTAAGTGCTGTTATAGAAAGTAAAGAGTGTAATATCTCTATCAAGATGCTCTCAACAATTACATTTATTCTCATGGTAAATTACAACACTACATACTTTTACAATCAAACAGCTTGAACAAGTATATTAGAATAGGATTTAGATGTAAGACATAGTATCAATTGCTTTCTCCTGGCTAGCAAGAGAGTTGAGGATTACAAATCTCTATATCATATTGTCTATGCTCTGCAAGTGAAATGATTTTATTTCATGCTTATAAACTCCCCAGAAGATCACTTATAGGTTGACCAAAGAGGAAATATATACTCATATAAATGAATACACAGCTTGAATATACATACACAGCTTTGCCTCTTTCCAGGTCCAAATGTTCCAGGCTCTTTCAACACCCATTGCTGTCAGCCCCAAACTCTAGTGTTCTAGTTCACAGGCCTCAATTAGTCATGGAATGAAACACTACGGTGATTGTCATGGGTGAGTGCTGTTATGGGAAGCTAATCTGACTTGGACAGAAGAGAAACTGAATATTGGCTTTCTGGTGGGGGAGAATGAAAACATGCATTTTATGATATGTTACCACAAGATCCTCTGTATAAAAACTACTTTACTCCAATAGTACCTCTAGATCAGAAAGATGAACTTCCAGAAACTATATTTGGATGCCACGTGCAGATTCCCAGATAGAGCAGGATCAGAGCAGCTACAAAACAAGCTAGATTTATGAGCCATTGCTGTTGTTTTTATTAATCCACTTTAGCAGGTTAAACTCAGACAGTGTTTCATGATTCCATCCTGTACTCTAACAGCCTATAATCAAATCTACATTTATAGGTTAAAAAGCTACTAAAAAGAAGCAGATTTATTGGTAAATATTAATTTATATCAACCAGCTCTTAGCATAACATTTTCAAGCAGCTTCTGGGATCTGCCCTCTTGACAGACTGCTTCAAACCTTAACCACCTTCACAATGGGGAGCAATGAGGAGCTGTCAGACAGATGTGGAAATATGGGGCCAAAGCCTGAAGTCTTGACTCAGGCCCCAATCCAGGAACTGGATCCATGTAAGTGGAGCCTTATGCCCTTGTAACTGTTAACGTCAAAGGGTTTCTGCACAGATGCAAAGGTTGTCCCTTGCAGATTTGATTGGAGGACCATGGGCATGGGTACTACTCAGTCAAACTCCCACTAATGTCAACTAGGTATTTTTGGCTCAGAGGGAGACACAGGAATAAATATGCCCCCTGGTCCCTCCCTCCCCAAAGCCCAGATCACTGGCTTTTCAGTTCTATACCTACTATAATAAAATGCCTCCTGAACTTATCAAAAATGAATGCTTATACCTGGATGTTTCTCTCTCTCTGCATTTGTAAAATATAGTATCCGAGGTGAGGGATCTGTAAGTTAAAGAACACCAGGCCAATGTGCATGCCCAAAGCTGGAAACAGATCTTCTACTCTTCTGTTGTTTTAGTTTCTTGCTTTTTTTTGACCCACAAGACTTTCCTTCAGTTACTGCTATGTAGAAAGAAAATGCCTCTGTGTTCAGGTGAGTTTTGCAATGTGCCCTTGGAGGCATAGCAGTGGGATTTTCAAAGAGCTCTGCATGGACCTAACTCAGCCCCCACATGCATCTATGGTAAAACCCCATTGACTTCAATGGGGGCAGAGTTAAGCCAGTTTTAAGCACATTAGAAAATCCCACCTATAGTATTTCTCAAAAGCTATATAGTAGGCAGCTCACAATTTTTATAAAAACATCTAAACTTTTCAAATGGAGCCAGGTGCACAAAATTAACCTTCTGGCCCAACACAAATAAAATCCTTATTTCCTCCAGCTCAGCCCACTTATGTCCCATTCACCCAGCCCCTACCCAGATTTCTGTCTGTATATATCTTTCATTCCACATGCACACTTAAAGGTAAGTTAAAAACCCCAAACAAAACATAACATTTTTCCAAAATGAAAAAATAACTAGTTAGGCAAAACCTGCATAATATTTCTTGGGTTTCCGTGGGATTTTTTTTTTGAGTGATAAAAGTCTACTTTGGAAATTTTGGAGGACAAAAATCAATTTACTCCCAAAACATGAAATTTTGATATGAAATTTAACATATTTTTTTTGGTTGGGGGAAGGCAGAAAACAGCATTTCTGGCTTGTAAAATAGCAAGATGACCAAAAATTTCAGATGAAATGTTGCATATAAATGTTCTGCATTTTCACGCAGCTTTAGTACACATGCACCACATACTATGTTGTTGTTGTTGTTGTTGTTATTCATACATAAGGCTGAAAGAAACCACTGTGATCATATAATCTGACCTCCTGCATAACACAGGCCATAGGACTTGAATTAATTCCTGCTTCAATTCCAATAACTGTGGTTGAACTAGAACATATCTTTTAGAAATCATCCAATTTTGATTTTAAAATTTTCCAGTGGCGGAGAATCCACTATAGCCCTTGGTAAATTGCCTTAGTTGTTAATTATCCTTACTGTTAAAAAGATGTAGACTTTATTTCTAATGTGAAAATGTTTCCACATCCAGCCATTGGATCTTGTTATGCCTTTCTCTACTAGATTGAAGAGCCCTCTATTGTCAACCTTATGTTCCCCATGTAGGTACTTATAGACTGTTATCAAGTCACCCCTTAAACCTCTCTTTGATAAGCTAAATATAGTGAGGGACTAAGGAGCTCGATCTATGGCATCATTTCCAATCATTTAATCATTCTTGTGATTCTTCTCTGAACCCTCTCCAGTTTATCAGAATCCTTCTTGAATTGAGAACACTAGAACTGGGCACAATATTTCAGTAGTGGTTGCACCAGTTCCAAATACAGATGTAATAGAACCTCTCTACTCCTATACAATATTCTCTTGTTAATGTATCCAAGGATCACATTAGCCCTTTTGGCCATAGCATCACACTGGAAACTCACATTCAGCTGATTATCCACCATGCTGTTCAAGTCTTTTTCAAAGTCACTGATTCCCAGGATAGAGTCCCCTATCCTATAAGTACGGCCTTCCTTCTTTGTTCCTAGGTGTATGATCTTACATTTGGTCATATTGAAACACACACTATTTGCTTATGCTCATCTTACCAAGTGATCCAGAATGCTCTGATTCAGAGAACTGATCTCTTCATTATCTGCCACTCCCCCAATCTTTGAGTCAAGATTTATCAGTGATGATTTTGTTTTCTTTCAAGTCATTCAAAAAATGTTAAATAATATAGTGCCAAGAACTGATCTCTGTGGGACCCCACTAGAAACACACTTGCTTGATGGTAATTTCTCTCCTCTTGTTTACAGTTAATAATGCGACTTGTCAGTTAGCTAGTTTTTAATCCATTTAATGTGTGCCAGGTTGGTTTTGTGTCATGCTAGTTTCTTAATCAAAATGTCATGGGGTACCAAGTCAAACACCTTTCAGAAGTCCGAAGTATGTTACATCAACAACAACAAAAAATCAAGTTACTTTCACAGGATCTAGTGTCCATAAACCCATGTTGATTGGCATTAATTATATTATCGTCCTTAATTCTTCATTGATCGAGTCTTGGATCAGCCATTCCGTTTTTTGGCAGGCAATCAATGTCAGGAGGGCAGTCCTCTACCTAACCAGTCATCCAGTTTACTGTTTTTAAATGACTGGGGCCACCAGATGGCACTGTTACACGTAGTCTTACAAGTTCTTTTTCTTTCTTTGTAAGCAAATGTTTAATCTTGTCTTGTTGGTGGTTTTTTTTAATAAACAATTTGCAAACGCTTTGTGGGAGCTCTGGCAAGTGCAAAGAAGGACATGCTTCCATGATGATGATGCTCGTTAAAAAAAAAAGCATTAATTAAATTTGCGACTGAACTCCTTTGGGGAGAATTGTATGTCTCCTGCCCCATTTTACTTGCATTTTGCCATATATTTCATGAAATAACAGTTTTGGATGATGACGCAGCACATGTTGTTCGTTTTAAGAACACATTCACAGCAGATTTGACAAAACAAATAGAAGATACCAATGTGAGATTTCTAAAGATAGCTACAGCACTCGAACTAAGGTTTAAGAATCTGAGGCCATGACTACACTGGTGCTTTACAGCGCTGCAACTTTCTCACTCAGGGGTGTGAAAAAAACACCTCCCTGAGCGCTGCAAGTTACAGCGCTGTAAAGCGCTAGTGTAAACAGTGCTGCAGCGCTGGAAGCGCGGCTCCCACTGCTGCAAGCTAAACCCCATGAGGAGGTGAAGTACGTGCAGCGCTGGGAGAGCTCTCTCCCAGTGCTGGTGCTGCAACTACACTCACACTTCAAAGCGCGGCAGCACTCCTGCGGCAGCGCTTTGAAGTTTCGAGTGTAGCTACCCTAAAGTGCCTTCCAAAATCGGAGAGGGATGAAGTGTGGAGCATGCTTTCAGAAGTCTTAAAAGAGCAATACTCTGATGCAGAAACTACAGAACAGAACCACCAAAAAAGAAAATCAACCTTCTGCTGGTGGCATCTGAGTCAGATGATGAAAATGAACATGCATTGGTCCACACTAATTTGGATCATTATCATGCAGATCCCATCATCAGCATGGACACGTCCTCTGGAAGGGTGGTTGAAGCATGAAGGGACATATGATGCATCTGGCATGTAACTATCTTGCAATGCTGGCTACAACAGTGCCATGCAAACACCTGTTGTCACTTTCAGGTAACATTGCAAACAAGAAGAGGGCAGTATTATCTCCTGCAAATGTAACCAAATTTGCTTGTCTGAGTGATTGGCTGAACAAGAAGTAGGGCTGAGTGGACTTGTAGGGGCTAAAGTTTTACATTGTTTTATTTTTGAGTACAGTTATATTTTGTACATAATTCTACATTTGTTAGTTCAACTTTCATGATAAAGAGTTTGCAATACATTATTTGTATTAGGTGAATTGAAAAATACTCTTTCGTTTTTTTACTGTGCAAATATTTGTCATAAAAATAATATAAAGTGAGCACTGTACACTTTGTATTATGTGTGGTAATATAAATTAATATATTTGAAAATGTAGAAAGCATACACAAATAAATAGTATTCTATTATTCTTTGACAATGTGATTAATCACATGATTAATCGAGATTAATTTTTTTAACCACGCAATTAATTTATTTAATCGCTTTACAGCCCTAATTATTTGTATTTCAGTAGAGCCTAAAGGTCCCAGCCAGGTCAGGACACCATTTTGCTAGGTGCCCGACAGACATAGTGTAATAAACAGTCTCTGTCTTAAAGAACCTACAGTGATAGGTCTGCATCTGGCAAACACATATGTGCTTAACTTTAAGCATGAGAATAATCTCATTACAGTCAATGATTGTTACTGTGTGCTATGTCTTTTGAAGGTGTAACACACACATATACAGCCCAAACTTCTGTTGCACCTCCAGGATTCTAGGCAGATCAGGGGCCAGTGCAGCCCCCAGTGAAATCCATCAGATCAGGGAGCTGCACCTGTCTCATCTGGGCTGCCTATGAACAGCTCTGCAACACTGAGCTACTCAGAATTGCTATAGCACCATGTGCTGTGGCTATACGCCCTGTGACATGCCCTAAATGCCCCCCAGCACACACACACTGGAGACTGAGAGCACCTCCTGTGAGTGTCTTACACTACTTCTATATAGGAAGGTTTTTATCTTTGGGCAGCCAGAAAGATTCATGCCTCCTGTACACTGTGCCAGAGTACAGGCACCATAACAGGAGGCAGAATCCCTCCCAGGGAGTCTTGTTTGCAGAATCAGGGCCTTAGTTTAAGAGAAGACATAGCAAGTGAGGGAAAGAATAACAAAAGGAGGAGGGAAAAGTGAGAGAAATAAGGCTGGGATATTGCAAACATGATTTTTCTTTGTAGACTGTTTCAGCTTCTCACTTGCCTGGCTTTTATCAGTTGGCATTGTACACACAGCACACCTGCATATATCATGTTCATGCCCTTTTACTTCATGCTTCAAGAAGGAAGGAGATGTTATACGGTGATAATAAAGTGTTATGTTTGATTCTTGATGTGCCGTGTGCAGCAGCAGAAGTACCCTTACCAGAATATAAAACTGCACAAGACAAACCAGACTAGCAAATAGGACTGTTGTATCCTTGCCAGGTCATTTAAGGATTTGATTTTGTTGGTTTTCCAGTGAAAAGTTTAGTAAAAGTCATTTAAACCAAAGTAGTCTTTTTACCTGATAACAATATCTGCTCTGCTTAGATTAGCTGTTCTTGTTTTCTTTGCCCCCTGACAACAAATAGGGTTGAATTATAACCAGCAAAGATGCCAAATATTGAACAAATGGAGTTCATTGCCTAATATAGTAGTTGTACTGTTATGGTTGTGGTAAACATGATTTATGACAGATATTTAGCATCTGAGGAAAAAATAAGCCCAACAATATAACATTCTTAAATAAAATAAAGGAAATGAAGCATGTGTGTGTGTGTTGAGAGGACATAGATCTTCTTCTGTCTGAAAGTTGTACTTTGGATTGTTCATTATTTATTAATCTAATCATAAGATGAGCGATTTATTCGCTTTTTGTGTTTATTCTTGGGGAAAAATGACATGCTAGCCAGAAAAAGCAAATGAAGCAGCCCGTGCGGAAAAAGTTTTCCAGACTTTGGAGGCTCCAAAGTTCTCATTAGGAAAAGAAACCCCCAAATAGTTTTTGATTACGAATGACAACAGAGCATAGGCATCCAAGACTGGGACAGACCTTTAGCTAATGTAAACCAGCATAGCTCCATCGGTGTAGTTCTGTGCATTAGGTGAAGAACTGGCCCAATATATATACATCGCACATCCAGAGCAGGGCCAATTGCAGAGTGTACGTTTGAACCCATATTCTTATGAACCTCAATAAATGGGGTTTGATTCTCCTTTCACTTTCCTAATACTGGTGCAACTCCATTGACTTCAGTGGAATTAGTTCTGATTTGCACCAGTGTATGAGAAAAATCAGGCCCATAGTATGCACACCTGCTTCGATACCAGCAATGAGCTTAGTGTAAATGGAGGGGTAAACAGATAATAGATATGATGTGTTGATTACAGTCCACTAGAAAGTTTAAACTCTTCTCAAGTCATTCAGTCTGTTTGCAGTCTTGCATATAAATTCATGCTCTGATCCTCTGCAATCTCCCCATTTCAGGGTAAAACAGATATTTTAGAGAAGTTTAACATAAAAGTACTCCTCCTACCCTGTTTTTTGAGGCAGTTACAGCACTGAAAGTGTCTTCAACAACGTGGCTTGGTGGAGCTGTAATTCCCTTCTCCCCAACCCCCCAAATTTAACAAAGATTTTCCCACTTCCCACATTTACTGACCAGCATGAACTCTCTTTTTTCACAATACCTTCTTTGAAATAGAACCAGACTCTGAAAAGTCCCCTTGGAAATGAGCACATTTCCTGCCAAGTACTTCATGGGGAATGTGGAATGCCTGTGCAACTGACACCAAGGTTTTGTGTCCTGTTGTAAAGGTACAGACGCTGTATAGAAAGGGAAATGGGGAAGGGGCTTACTTTTCCCATATGCAGTCTATTAAAAAAATTGCTTATGGTCTCATGGCAAATCTGCTTTTGATTATTCTTTTTTCCACTGTTCCCAAGATAGTGAGTGCAGCCACTAATCCATTCGCCCCAAGTTAACATTTCGGCAGACTCACCAATAAGACCTATAAGCATGTACACTTTATACAGAATGAAAACAATGCATTTGTCTGATATGATTTAACTGAACACATGGTATCCTGCCGATGGTACTGATCATCTTAAACTGACTGTGACCTGAAGATACGAGATGCTCATTAGGGGCCTTAGTAGCCTAATATCACCGGTAGATTGAACAAAGCTGTTCTCTTCTTTGCCAGCACAAACATTAATAAAAAAGACTGTGTCAATAAAAGTTTCCAAGATGAACCCATAGAATGAAGCACTTATGGACTATTATAAACAGTTTGCCCCTTGGTGGCTGTCCGTTATCAGGACTAGTCAAAGCCCCGATAAGCTTTGCCTCCTTAGGAGTCATTAATTTCCTTGGAAATTAAACAGCTGTCACTTGTGATACTCTTCAGGTGTCCATGTGGGAAAGATTAGCTAGTGTTTATAAGCCAATCTGGTCATTAAGCGCCTGCCCATGTGGAACCTCCTTCGCAGGCTGTGAGTCAGGCCTGCAAATCTCCCACAGATAATTGGGGGCAGCCATGAATTATGCGAATGAGCTGTCGACAACAGGGATTGTGTGGCCTTATTAATATCAGCTGGTCTTAGTACAGCATTTAATGATTTCTAATAAACCAGGGTTCTCTCTGAGATGGAGATGTGCTTGGTACTCCCAGTGCCGAATATATGTGTAGAGTATTTGCACTTCCTGTCAGATTTGCCTGCCTTCCTGTTGCTATTTGATTTATATATATATATTTGTAGTACAGCAAAATGCATAATATTAGGATTCAAAATAGTAATATAACTCACTGGTGGGTGCGTGTTATAGGTCTCCCTCTGTGTTGCTCCACAGAGGATGTGAGTTTTTACAGCCACCCACTAGGAAGCTGTGACATTCTCCTCAGGACACCTAGAACTGTAAGCCACTTTGTTACCCCACTGCGTCAAGTGAAAGCTTTGCTGTTGTTATAATATGTGTCAGCTCCCTGACACCCCAGCCTATCTGCCAACTCTTTGAGAATCTGCTAGTCTAAAGCTTGCCATGCAGGTAACATACAGTGAACCCCAGTTCCTGAGTTCCCCCAGAGAAGTCTCCCTGCAATATCCAGTCTCTCTCACTGACACTCACAGAAATTAAGTTAGCTGCCTCCAAAAAGACAGAGCACACATCAGCCTGCTAAGTTAGTTGAAGATTCACACTTGACTTTAATGTACAGGACTGAAATAGTTTTGTATTACTAAAGGACAGAAATTTAAGGGATAGCAAAGAAAAAAAAGACAGTTGTGGTCACAAGTAAAACAAAACAAAACAAAACAACCCCCCCCCCAACATGCTTTCTATTGGCAACTTTCTAGCAAGTTACATTCTTTGACTGAGTAGTTTTCTTATTTACATCAAGTTACCGACATCTCTAGGCTAGGGGATCCTACTTTCACAGGCTCAGAGGGTAGTTACCCTATGGCCCCTCAAGGATGGATAACTAAAATGTCTGTTTTGGTTTCCTTATATTACCCAAAGCCCATTGTCTCTGCTTCAAAAGCCAGGAAGACTTCCTGGAGTGCAGATTCTGTCTCCTGGCATGATTCCTAAACTGTTTTCTCCACTGCATGTTAGCATGATGACTTTGTTTACCTTATATATAAATGTACTTTCATTGCCATCTGCCTATAATCAAGTCAGTCAGACAGATAAATACACATTCCCTTGTCTAGGGCAGGCTGGGTTTATGCAATGCCTCCAAACATACTGTCAGATCATATTTCCAGTGCACATATATAGCTCTTTGTATGCATTCTGTATATACATCTCATAATGCTTTTGGGGACCGGTCTGTCACCAGTTTACATATGCTACCTTACCTGATACCTTTTAGATACATAGTATGACAACAGTGCATTGGGGGGTAATGAGTGTGTCAGGTCTAGTATGAATTATATTATGGTGGGCCCTCTGCCAGTTGGCATTGAGGGGCTTTTAGGGTCACAGCAGACTTGGCTTGTTAGTTCAAACTATAATGCTCATGCTTTCAGCTTTGCAGGTCTCTGTTCAATCCCCATTAAGTTGGCCAACATAGTGCTCATCACAATAGGGTAAACTTTTCCAAAACACCTAAGTAACTTAGAGGCCAATGGGACCTAGGTTCCTAAATCACTTAGGCACTTTTGAAAACATTATCCTTAAAAAATTGTCTGCAGTTGTAAAAAGAATAGTACAAGATGCTGAAGCTTTTAGGACCAGATTATTTCCACTCTTCTCTACCTTGTGACCCTATGCAGGGGCCAGGATCAATCAGAGTTATTGTAGCTGATATCAGGACTGCATGAGATAACTGTCCATGGTGGTGGTAATTCCCCCAAAAGGTCGAGAAAGGGACTGGAGGTGCACAGCCAACATCCTGTGAAGTCAAATGGAGGAAAGGTGTTGAGCACCTTGCAGAGGATGCTTTATGTGTAACAGAATTGGGCCCTAGCTCACTCCACGTACGTCTTCATTAATTTTAAAAGTAACTTCTTTCTGTTTTTCTCTAGAGCCACTGATAAACAGAGCCCTGCCATAGGTCCTGAATGTCAACCCACTATTTCCTCTGCTTTACAGCCCACTCTTAAGCCACTTCCTTTATAACTGAAAAAGGATGGATGGATTCATTTCAGAGTCTATCCATGCCCTCATCTTAACAGACTGGAAGAATTACTCCTGAGTGGCTTACAGATCAATCTCCTGCCAGTTTTTCTTTTCTTTTTTATTTGTGGAGGGGTTATTTTTAAAGGGTGAGGGATGGGTGGAGGTGGATATCAGTACTATGAATGTCATTCTTCCTATGGTGGAAAATCTTTGCAGCATTTCCTAAAGATAGTTAGATTCTGGATTCGCAAAATTGTCTCTGGATTTTGTTTCTTTGGCCATGTCTACACTGCACAGTTTTGTTGGCAAAAGGCAACTTTTGTTGATAAAGCAATGGAGGTGTACACATTATAATGCTTCTTCCACTGACAAAATTCTCCTGTTTTTCTGAGAAAATAAAACCACCTCAAAGAGATATGTAGAGCTTTTTGTGCCACAGTTAGATCAACAAAGTGTAAGTGTAGACACTGTGCTTGGTTTTGTTGCTGTAAATGGCCTCCAGGAGGTGTCCTATAATGCTCATCCTGACTGCTCTGGTCAACAGTTTGAATGTTGCTGCCCTTCATGCAGGTACACAGGCATCTACCCCTACCCCTTTAGCAGTCCGGACTGTTTGAAATTCCTTTTTCTGTTTGCACATTGCATTTTCTCAGGTGACCATGGCAGTTCCATGCAAGTGCAGCAAATGCTCTCCCACTTGGACCAGAGCTGAGTTGTTGGACCTGATGAGTACATGGGGAGAGGAGGCTGTCCAGTCCCAGCTGTGTTGCAATCATAGGGTACGTCTACACTATGGGATTATTCCGATTTTACATAACCCGGTTTTGTAAAACAGATTGTATAAAGTCGAGTGCACGCGGCCACACTAAGCACATTATAATCAGCAGTGTGTGTTCCATGGTCCGAGGCTAGCGTACGATTTCTGGAGCATTGCACTGTGGTAGCTATCCGTAGCTATGCCCATGTGCCTGCAGCTCTCCCCCACCTCTTTGGGAATCTTGGGGTTGAGAACCAGTGCCTGATGGGGCAAAATCATTGTCGTGGTGGTTTCTGGGTACAGCCTCACCCCTCCCTCCCCTGAAAGCAGCAGACAACACGTTTCACGCCTTTTTTCCTGGCTGAACTGTGCAGACGCCATTCCATTGGCAAGCATGGACCACTGCTCAGATCAATACCGCAATCGTGGATGTTGTAAACACCTCATGCATTCTTGTGCAGTCTATGCTGAACCGGGACCTGCAAAGCCGTGAGGAGGAGGAGGCGGCTACGCGAGCACGGCGACGGAGAGTGATGAGTACATGGACACGAATTCTCTCAAACCGTAGGCCCCGACGCTTTGGAGATCCTGCTTATGGGGCAGGTTCTAGCTATTGAATGCGCGATTTTGGGCCCCGGCGAAACAAGCACAGATGGTGGGACCGCACCAGTTTTGCAGATGTGGGACGATTCGCAGTGGCTGCGAAACCTCGCAATGCGTAAGGCACCTACATGGAATTTTGGACTTGCTTTCCCTCTGCCCTGAAACGGCCATAATACCTAGAAGAGAGCAGCCCTCACAGTTGAGAAGCGAGTGCATAGCCCTCTGGAAGCTTGCAACGCCAGACGTTACTGGTCAGTCGGGAATCAATTTGGAGTGAAAAATCTACTGTGGGGGCTGCTGTGATGCAAGTAGCCAAAGCAATCACTAAGCTGCTGCTACGAAAGGCTGTGACCTGGGAAATGTGCAGGTCATAGTGGATGGCTTTGTGCAATGGGATTCCTAATTGTGGTGGGGTGATAGATGGAACCCATATCCCTATCTTGGCACCAGAGCACCAGGGCACACAGTACATAAACACAAGGGTACTTCTCCATGGTGCTGCAAGCACTGGTTATCACAAGGGACGTTTCACCAACATCCACGTGGGATGGCCAGGAAGGGTCATGACGCTCGCGTCTTCAGGAACGCTACTCTGTTTAAACGGCTGCAGCAAGGGAATTACTTCTCCAGACCAGAAAATAACAGTTGGGGGATGTTGAAATGCCTGTAGTTATCCTGGGGACCCAGCCTACCCCTTGATGCCATGGCTCATGAAGCCATACACAGGCAGCCTGGACAGTAGTCAGGAGCTGTTCAACTACAGGCTGAGCAAGTGCCGAATGGTGGTAGAATGTGCATTTGGCCGTTTAAAGGCGCGCTGGTGCACATTACTGACTCGCTCAGACCTCAGCCAACCAATGTCCCCTTTGTTATTGTTACTTGCTGTGTGCTCCACAATCTCTGTGAGAGTAAGGGGGAACCTTTATGGTGGGGTGGGAGGCTGAGGCAAATCACCTGGCCGCTGATTACGCGCAGCCAGACACCAGGGCGATTAGAAGAGCACACCAGGAAGCGGTGCGCATTTAGAGAAGCTTTGAAAACGAGTTTCATCACGGGCCAGGGTACGGTGTAATTGTTGTGTTTGTTTCCCCTTGATGAACCCACCCCTTGATTGACTCATTCCCTGTAAGCAACCCAGCCTTCCCCTTTGATTACAGCTTGCTTAAGGAAATAAAGTCACTATCGTTTAAAAATCATGTATTCTTTATTAAAAAGTCATTATAAAAAGAGGGAGAGAAATGACAAGAGTATCCGAGTGTGGTGTTGTGGAGAAGGATAGGAGGGAAGGAAAAGGCTACTAAATCCTTCAGTGTAATGACAGCCTTTTGGTTGGGCTATCCACGGGGTGGAGTGGGAGGGTGCACGAAACCTCCCCCACACGTTCTTACACATCTGTGTGAGGAAGATATGGAACATGGTGAGTGGTGAGGGTGGTTACACAGGGGCTGCAGCGGCACTCTGTGACCCCGCTGCTCTTCTGAAGCTCCACCAGACGTCGGAGAATATCAGTTTGATGACGCAGCAGCCCCAGCGTTGCATCCCGCCACTGCATATCTTTCCTGCCTACACCTCTGATCTTCCTGGCGCCACCTCTCATCTCGAGCAACCCTCCTGTCCTCATGTTCACTGGCATCTTTCCTGTAATTTGATACCACTTCCTTCCACTCATTCAAATGAGCTCTTTCATTCGCGGTCACTTCCATGATTTCCAAGAACATTTCGTCTTGCGTCTTCTTTTTCCTCCACCTATTCTGAGATAGCCTTCAGGATGGAGTAGAGAGACTTGAAAAATGTGCAGCTGCATGAGGGAGGGAAAAAGGAGAGAAGTGTTTAAAAAGATACATTGTACAGAACATGGTTATGCTCTTTCACAGTGAACAACACTATTCACCTTACATAGCACATGTGATTTCACTACAAGGTTGCATTTTGCATCTTAACATTGAGTGGCCCGGGCTCTGGTGTACAGATCTCCACAGACGCAGGCATGGACATCAGAATTCAGCTTGCATGCGGCCATGGTAAGCCATTGTCTTTCGGCTTCTGCAGCCTTCACATACACAGTGCCCTCCTTTCCCAAATACCAAGCAAATCCCGTTCAGTGATGCTTCTTCTCTGTTAACATGCAGCAGGAGAAGCCACCCCACCAATCCAGTTCTGCGGGATGATCGCTTTACCCCTCCCTCACCGATGGCTGGTATCATGGAAGATCACTGCTAATCACCCCCCTTCCCGTCCCCCATCGCGTGATAGCCAACGCGAAAAAGTCAGTGCTATTCCCCTCCCCCCGCTTGGCTACGTGCAAAGGAAGGATTTCTTTTAAGCAACAGGCAAACAGCCCAGTAGGAATGGCCATCTCTGTCTCGTTACTTAAATTCCTGAATTTCAACCAGGTTACCATGAATGATATCACTCCCTGAGGGATAACACAGCGAGATAAAGAACGGAGTGTTGCTTGAATGCCAGCAATCACTGGGACCATACGCAGCTAGGCTTTGTCATGCAATGATATCCGATTACTTGCTACATGCACAGCGCAGTAAAGTGTCTACCATGGTGGACAGAATAAGGCTGCCTTGCCCAGAAACCTTCTGCAAAGGCTTTTGGAGTACCTCCAAGAGCGCTTCATGGAGATGTCCCTGGAGGATTTCTGCTCATCCTCAGACATGTTAACAAAACTTTTCCAAAACTGTACTGGCCGCAATGCATCCCAAGTCCTCAGGGCAAATCAATCATTAAAAAACACTTGCTTTTAAACCATGTGTTTATATTTACAAAGGTGCACTCACCAGAGGTTGCTTCCATGGCCATTGTCTGGGCTAGTGGCTTGGGAGGGCTGGAGGATAATTCCATCTGGGTGAGAAAAAGCTCCTTGCTGTTGGGGCTAACGGGTGCTGTGTGCTCTCTGCAAGCTCGTCCTCCTCTTCCTCCTCCTCATCTTCCCTGTCCGTAGAATCCTCAGGCATGGCTGAGATTACCCCCCCACCTCGGAATCCAGGGACAGGGGTGGGTAGTGGTGGCAGACCCCCCTAGAATGCATGCAGCTCAGCGTAGAAGCGGCATGTTTTCAGCCCTGCCCCGGACCTTCCGTTTGCTTCTTGGTTTTCTGGTAGGCTTGTCTGAGCTCCTTAACTTTCACTCTGGAGCTCTTTTGATTCTCAGGAGACTGCATTGTTACCTGTGCTGATGAGCTCTGCGTGGCTCACCTGTGCTGATCAGAGCTCCACGCTGGGCAAACAGGAAATGAAATTCAAAAGTTCGTGGGGCTTTTCCTGTATACCTGGCCAGTGAATCCGAGTTGAGATTGCTGTCCAGAGCGGTCACAATGGTGCACTGTGGGATACCGCCCGGAGGCCAATGCCGTCGATTTGCAGCCACACTAACCCGAATCCAATATGATAATACTGATTTTATCGCTACTCCTCTCATTGGGGAGGAGCACAGAAACCGATTTAAAGAGCCCTTTATATCGATATAAAGGGCCTCGTTGTGTGGACGGGTACAGCGTTAAATCGGTTTAACTCTGCTAAAATCGGTTTAAATGCGTAGTGTAGACCAGGCCATAGGGACTTTGATACCTATGGGCAGGTTTCTTGTGGCTTGAGTGAGAGGATGAGATGGAGCAGTGGCAGCGTTGTCTGATGGCATGGAGAGTCAGGGCCTCTTTTCCACTACGGAGGAGTCTACCTAGTCCCAGCAGTCTGTCTCTGTTTCTGGTGCACATGATGTAGAAGAGGAGAGTCCTGGTAAGTGATCTTTTTGAGTTAATGCTGCTTCGTTATACGAAGTAGAGCTGTCCTTTGCTCTGTGTATTGTAGAAGTGGGTGAAGGTATAGAAATGTACAAGACTAGCTGTATTTGTGTGTGCTTTTCAGTCTCCTGTGCAGCTAAGCAGTGTGGTGGAACAGTTTGTTAATGCAACCTGAGATTTCATGGGAATCCTCCAGAGAGCTCTCTAGGAAACTTTCCTGGAGGTACTCGCCAATCATCTGCCAAAGGTTCCATGGCACAGCTGCTTTGTAGAAAACTTTCCCATGTCACTCAGCTATCACTTGTCCAGGGACCAAAGTGGCACAAAGGCCCACACCCCACCTGGGCTTAACTCACCATGTTTAGGGTGTTCGCTGAGATGTTGCTTCCCAAGGGTCAATGAGAAAGTGATTGGTATGTTACAAGAGGTGTATTTTACCGTTATGACTGAATGCTGTGCATAAACTAACAATCATGCTTATGTTTATTGTTTCTTGTGCTTTTGCAGATGTGGCCTTCAGGGGAACCCACTACACACCAGTGGAGCACCTTTGCCGGAAAAGGAAGTGATCAGGGAGTAGCAAGGAGGACATGTTCCATGTAGGGCTCCAACCCTCAGAGGCTGAAAAAAGAGAACACAGGGAGTAGAGAGAAAAGGAGAGGCAGGACAGAACAGAGAGTGAGGAGCACATTATGAAGGGCCAGGCGCAGATGGTAACAGTGATGGACACACAAACAGAGATGTTGAAGTCCCTAATCACCCTACAGATGTGTGCTTGCCTAACTCCTGCAGCTGATATGGAACTGTTTTCCATGTCCTCCCCAAACTCCTCCAACACATTCCTTGCAACTTCCCAGCACATCTTGCTATCCCATTCACTTCACCCTTTCAAACAGCTTCCAAAATGATAACTGGCCTTATGCGCAGTTCTGAGAGCCTATACTGCCCTTCACTGTTATATCCCTATCTTTTGTGTGTAGGAATTGGTGTTTAATAAAAACAAGCTCTCTGAAAGAGAACCAATCTTTATTTGTGTCCTACATGTAATGATTGATACTGGTAGTAATACATAGATGCAGTTTAATCATTTGCTTAGTACAAATCCCGCTGAGGAATCATCACAATTTTTAGGCAAAAAAAGACTACGGAACTTATTGAAGCATGGCAGATTGCTGTATAGAAATACACATTAGTGGTGCTCATTATCAAAATGTTGGCTCAAAACCTCCCTGATTCTAATAGCCCCCATTGTGCCCCTCTAAGAGTCCTGATATCTGGCTGCTCAAAATCAGCAGCCAGGCAATCTCCCTCAGCACTCCGCCCCTGGGGAAACTTTTCACCATTAGCCTCACAAATATTATGGAGTGTGCAGCATGCTGCTATGACCATGGGAATGTATTCTCATTTAGTTCTAACCTGCAATAAAGGCAGCACCAGCGTGCTTTTAATCTGCCAAAGGCACATTCTACGGTCATTCTGCACCTGTTTAGCCTATTGTTGAAGCACTCCTTGCTGCCATCTAGGTTTCTTGTGTAAGACTTTATGAGCCATGGGAGTAAGGGTATTCAGGGTCTCCCAGGATCACTATGAGCATTTCAACATCCCTCACTGAATCTTCTGGTCTGGAAAGAAAGTCGCTGCTTGCAGCTTTCTGTACAGGCCAGTGTTCCTGAAGATGCATGCATCATGCACCTTTTCTGACCACCCAGTGTTGAAATGCCCGTGGTGATCCACAAGCACCTGCAATACCATAACTGGTCTGGTGCCAAAACTGGGATATGAGTGCCATCTATCGCCCGTCCGCAGTCAGGGAAACCCATTTTCCCAAAGTCATCCACTATTTCATGCACATTGCCAAGAATAATGGTCCTTCATAGCAGGATGAGATTAATGGTCTTGCACACTTATGTTAACGCACCCCAATGGTTGACTTCCTGACTCCAAACTGATTTGTGACCGATTGGTAGAAGTCTGGAATCACCAACTTCCACACAGCAATCACCATGTGCTTCTCTACTGAGAGCGCAACTGTCATGTTGGTGTCCGTGTGCCACAGTGCTGGGGCAAGCTCCGCACATGGTTCCAGGAAGGTGGCTTTCCTCATCCAAAAGTTCTGCAGCCACTGCTTGTCAGCCCAGACCTGCATAAGGATGCGATCCCACCACTCAGTGCTTGTTTCCCACACCGAAAATTAATGGTCCACCATGCGCAGCTGCTCAGTGAATGCCAGAAGTAACCTGGTGTTGTTTCTTTCCATGGCACACAGCAAATCAGGTAACTCTGGTTTCTGTTCAGATTGGGTGCTCTTGACATACTGCATGATCATCTGCGATGTGTTCATAAGAGTGACCACAACAGTAGAGAGCAGTGTGGGATCCATCCTTCCAGACAGAAATGGCGGTGCATAGTAAACATGACCATTGAAAAAATGCCATGAAACATAGTCAGAAGCCCATGGAATGCTGGGATGGAAAAAACTGCATCATGGGATGTTGAACTCCACCTTCCCCAAGCTGCAAGCTGCAGAAGATGGTGAGCAGCATAGTGGGATAGCTACCCACAGTGCACTGCATTCCTTCATTGTCAATGACAGAGCACCAAATGTGGACACACTCTGCCAATAGAGGGAGCATAGTGTGAACACTCACTAGAAATGTAATTATAGTGCTTTTTGATTATTAGGATAACTTTCGTTGACAGAAGTTTGTAGTGTAGCCAAGGCCTTAGCCAGATCCCCTCAAGTGAGAAGGCTTCATTGCTAGCTTTCAGCTGGGCTCCACTTCTGCAGCAGGAAGATTCCTCCCAAAATATGCGCTGAGAACAGGAGAACAGCAATGTAATCAGTTTTCTCCAAAACAGTGCAGAATATCATGCTGGCCCACCAACATTTGTTTGATTGCACCATCATGTAATTTTCTGCAAAGCTACACTCCTTGCCATAGGCTGGTTTGTCATCAGACCATTACAGACTGGGCCAGATTCAACTGCCGTGTAAATCTACCAAAGCCCCTCTGAGACAGGGAATTGTAAGACTCAAGTCCGTTGAAACTGCTCTAACCTCAAGGATATTTTTGCAGTGTGGACCCTTTGTTCTTCTGGCCTGGCAGATAAGAGCAAGGCCTGTGGTACAGCAGGTGACTGATCAAGAACAAAATGGGATCACTTAGCCTATCTGCAACTGTCAGCTGAATAGAAGTGGGATCTCTTAAAGATCATTTCCTTTACTTTTTACAGGTTATCACCTTGGATTGTTTCTCTAAGCTGAGGAGTGCGGACAAGGAAGGCAAATGACGGAGCAAAAAAGTGGACTTTTTCTGGGAACACACCCAGAATTTTCATGAAAAAAGCAAACAGGTAACATTTGTTGGTTTAAACTTTTCAACTCAAGGGGGATTGTTGTTCATTCTCTTCTGTCCTCATTTGTATATTTTGAAACATTTTGAGGAATTATGGTAGCAGTCCCTATTACTAAGGTTTCCTGACATTTCCTGTTATAGCCCCATTTTCAATAGCTTATAACTGTGCCAAACTTTAACCATTCAGGCTGAAACTTTCCATCCTTGGACTTTGTCTCGGGTTGAATATTTCTGGGAAAGGTTCTGCAAAATAATTTCAGTTGTTTTTGTGAATACAATCTAATAGTTTTAGCAATGTTAACCAGCTTTCCTTTTTAAAGGGCTCTTGTGCTTCTATGATTAGGAGCATGGACTTCATATTTGGCAGGGGACAGTCCTAAGGTCAGAGAGGTGCGTACATCATTTTCTTGCATAAGTAATCTGTGCATCCTTAATTCAGCTTCCTTGTATGTATGCATTTTGATTCAGTCTTTTATTACATTATCACAATCTTTAATTGGATGACCATGCAACCTCTTCTTCATTCAGTACACAGGCTAGATGATGTTCTCCAGAATGGAAAATTGTCATTTGCTCAAAAATGTTCACCAGATCTATTAAACATGCTGCTATTTTTTAAGTTATTCCCGTGCTCCAGAGGAAGAAGAAAAGTCTAAATTCTTACTGTTTTTTGTATACGGTAACTAAAATGAATTCCTGTCTTGGTGTATAAAATGAAGTGTTCTTATTACTCCAATCCTAGCCAATGTAGCATTTCTTGCAGCTTTTCCTAAAAGATATGTCTCGGGTTTCATCCTCATCAGTTTGTAGATTCAAAAGGCAATTCTGTTTCAGCTGATAGTAAAACTGTGTGTGGGGGGGGAATCACTATAATCTCAGAATATGAGTTACAGTTTTGTACCATAGTTTACATGGAGTTTTGCTGGGTACAAGAATGCTACTTCTACGCTTTGATGAGTGAAAGCCTTTTTAACTGGGAAAAGGTGTTCCAATTTTGCAATGCTAGAGAGAAGACTAAACATTGCTTTTTTTGGTGTGAGGCTATTTTAATTTCCCTGCCCCTTAAATCAGATGTTGGAATAATCAGAATTTGGACTCCTTTTGGAATTAAGTCATATTCTCATTAGTTTGCTCTGTATACACACTCCACAAATATCAGGTCATGCTCATTATTTGATCCCTGCAGCTGATCAACAACTGTTCACAATCAGAGCAAAATAGGTAGTCCAATGATGTACTCATTATGTCTTCTTACGTGATTTTTCAAGAGTTTCCATCCTCTAAGTTAATTTTCTTTTAGAGCATCTAGAGATAGCTTGCCATCACAAATGCTTTCTTCCTCTTGTTCCTGGGCCTTCTGAGAGCTAATAAAAGCTATTTAATTTATGGCAACTTTTCAATAATTTAAACTTTACAGGTCATCTGATTTAAATTTTGTTTAAGGACCTCAACTCTGAAACTAATCACTTTTCATTGATTTAATGTAACAGATTCAGAATGTGACTGTCCTTTTGTTCTTTGGCAAGATGTAAAGTTCTGAACTTGCAAGCTATTCCTCTCAGGCCTGTGCCCATGTGGATCTGATTTCAAAGGGTCTTGCACTGATGTAAGGATCTTCCTGTGTGGAATGGTTTGGCAGGATCAAGGTCTAAGATTAAAGTTCACCCACACCTGACTACTTTCGTTTTGGATGGAAAAAAATCCAGCTGTGGGGTCTCGGGCATGTTTTTAGATATTTTATTATTATTTCTGGAGCAATGTATTGCTGATCACATCAGTGTTTTTATGTGCAGAGAATAACATCACATTGGTGTGTACTACAATGCTAGCATCCTTAACTGTCTTTTCCTAAACGTCAGCCGTGCCCCTTGGAATCAGAGAATATATCAAGAGCAGATTCTTTAAAAGAAGGGACAGGGTTGCCACTGTAGATCCAGGACTGGTTTTGAAAGATACATAATGCTCAAAGAAATCCACTGGCCAGATACTTAATGGGTGTTGCTTCTTTGACTTCAGTTACACTGTTCCCCCTGGCCCTTCAAACTGTATAAAGGTAAATGCTTTAAAAAGACTTGAAATAGTCAAATTGGGTGGCCTGAAAATATTTGACATAAGGAGCAGAGCCATTATTTTTGTACAGAGTACATAATGTCAACTATAAACACCAGAAAGACTTGAGCCCTACTGCCCCTTTTGACTTTATTCTAGTGTGCATCCAATTTGCTCCATGTCACTAAAAATTGATACCCAGCAGGAATAGCACCAAATACCAAATCACTGTAAAAATTTGTCAGAGTCCAAATTCTGGAACTTGGAGCATATCCCATTAGCTTGTATATAAACTTGGGTTAAGACTGTTCACTTTGTTTCAGAGAGAGGTTTTTAGAAGAAAGCCTATCTCAAAAGTTGTTTAAATATACAGTAGTAAACAATTTATAAGAACAAATTGGCTGAAGGGGGACCTAACTGCTTCTTCTCATACAAGATCTTATCACTGTGGTCTGGCTCAGTGGCAGTATTAGTAACATTTCTTAAACAGTGTAATGCAGTTTAAGATGTCCTCGTTATCCTGTGACTTGTTATTCACAGGGATACAAACTAGTTAAAAGAAAATCTGCTGGTCCTCAGATGTTGTCTATCCTAGTCAGATATATGACCCATAGAACAACATGGTATTAGGTCACGCCTTATTGCGTTTTTTGAGATAACGTAATGTAAGATGAGGGTGATAATACTTAGCATTTATATATCGCATTGTGTTTTCAAAGCACTGTGCGAGCACCATCATATTCATCTCAATCTCATACAATCTCCTTGTGATGGGGTGTATTCCCCGCACTGGGCCCTGAGAGGGTAAATTAGGCCAGGCATGCCCAAGTAGGGGAGAAATGTAGGCTACAAGGAGGCCACTAATGAGAAGCAGGCTCAGCTGGGCAGGAACAGGAGTGGCCTGCATAAACCCCAGGAGCTGAGGGCTGCAGGAAGGGTGGCTGCAGTTACTCCCTGAGAGGAGGGAGTTAAGAGGCTGGTGAACCAAGAGAAGGTGGGAGCCAGTTATGTATGAAGAAGCCCAGGGAAGCAGCAGCAAGGACTAAGATGATACGGGCCTTGGCTGCATGATATAGGGTACCTGGGCTGGAACTAGGGTGACCAGATAGCAAGTGTGAAAAATCAGGACAAGAGGTGGGGGCGTAATAGGAGCCCATATTAAAAAAAGCCCCAAATATTGGGACTGTCCCTATAAAATCGGGATATCTGGTCACGCTAGCTGGAACCCAGTGTAGAGGGTGGGCCTAGGTTCCCCTACCAGCCACTAGCTAGTGACACAGGGTGTTGAAAATGTCATCCGGACAGCTGACAGGAGGGCCAAACCACAGACTTGGAGTTGCAGCTTCCAGTCCATGGCTTGGCCCTCCAGCCAAGTCACTAAGTTCCTCTCCTTCTAGGGAAATCACAGTCCTTCTGGACCAGGAGTGGGGCAAATCCTCCTCTACCCACTACTATAGTAAAAACATCAAGGAACTTGCAATCTGCACAATACCTAACACAAATAAATGACAACACAAAGCAAAGGGTTGGGGAAGGAAAGATAAAAGGTGAAATATGTTTGCCATGTAAGCATCTTGTTTGAGCTCTTCTTTAAAATTAATTCATTTGGGGTTAAGGTTGGTGATCACAGATCCAAAATTGTTCTCACTGAAAGAATTTGTTTTGTTGGGATTTCTTTGTGGAAGAAAAAAAAAAGTGGTTTTCAACTTGTTCTAGACTGGAACCTTCAAGATTTTGACTATCCTGACCACCAGTAAAAACCTTTCTGGCAGCCCATAAGGAGATTTTAGAACTATTTTATTTTATTCTAATTGCACTTTTATTAGGCTGAATGTTGACCAATATATATATATTTAAAGTGTTGAGTTTTAATAATTGTTATGTCATCTAGAATGTTTGCAGCAGGTGGTTGCTTAAAAACAGCAGACTGGTTATTAACACCAACCTCGGTGTGTTCTTAGGCAAGAGGGCAAATTGAGTGCCCGAAAGCCAGTTAATACAGCATAGCTGAATCTGTCCTGTGAGAAGGCAGGGAGATGAAACAGTGCCTAGGGGTCTATTTATACATATATGCAATTCCTATAATTATCAGGGGGAGATCCCCACATGTATGTGATTTATTTCTTTTAAAGTATCTGAGGCATTCTAAGGAAGAGAATGGAGCTCAAAGCAAGCCTTCCCCCAAGCCAAAAGAAAAAGCGAGGGAAGGGAGAGAGAATCAACGACTGTCATCAGTACTTTTTCCTTTTTAAGTTTACCTTTGTTTCATTGTATCTTAGTTCACATAGGGAAGATGTTTATGAGTCTACATGAAGAGCAGTATAAATTTGAGCCCTCAAAAATCAGCAAACCCTGATAAACAGATGGCAATTGTTTAATTAGGATGACACACTGACATGGTCTCTACAGTCAGAGCTAAAACAAGCGCTGCTCTGATGAAGGGTAAAAATAATTCCTATGACTTGTGTCTTGAAAGTATAAGTTGTAAACAGTAGTCACAATTCTCTTTTGTCTTTAGACTTCATCTTTTTTCTCAGTGGGGGCCTTCAGAGGGAAAAATGGGATCAGCAAATACAATGCACTGCATTTTTAATTAATGTACTCTCATACCACCAGACTGGCTGACTGCACTAACCCTGGGCTGCATAATCTTCCGCATGTGTATAGCATCTGAGTATTTGCTTAAAGTAGTGCTATGACTCCTCCCAGAGACATATTATGTAAGAAATCTTAGGCATCTCTGCATAGTTGGCATATAAGATTATGATATGGCTTGGATATCCCTGTATTGCTGGTACACATTGTAGATGGCGCAAGTATTAGAAAAATCTTCACAGGCAATTATCTTAAAATGGTAACAGCATTTTGTGCTTCATTTCTCGTAAAGAATAAGAATACAAAAATCAGAGAAACTATCCCAGTGAGCATTAGCCAGGGGTGAAAGTAACTTAAAGGACATACCAGTATGCCAGAGTCCTGAGCAGGGGGTGGGGTCTCAACTGGAAGGGGCGTGGCTTGAACCAGAAGAGGCAGGGGCTTTAAATCCCTGGGTCCTTTAACTTGAGATTTAAAGGGCTCAGGGCAGTAGCGGAGGCTGGGAGCCCCAGGCCCTTTAAATCACCACCAGAGCCCCATGGTAGCAGTAGCTGAGGCAGTGGCTAGGAGCCCTGGGGCTCAGGCAGTGACTTAAAGGCCCAGGGCTCCTGCCGCCACTACCACAGTAGAGCCCCAGGCCCTTTAAATTGCAGCCAGAGCCCTGGGGCTCCTGGCTGCCGTCGCAACCCCAGGGTCCAGCAGCGGAGCGGGGATTTAAAGGGGCCGGGGCTCCAGCCGCTTCCGGGAGTCCCAAGCCCTTTAAATCACTGGCCTGGGGAAGCTGCCCCATGCCAGTAGTCAGCTTTGTACCGGCTCTTGCCAGGACACCGTACCGTACCGGCCTACTTTCACCTCTGGTATTACCTTTCTTTAAGAAAATATTACAGTCATTGCTCAAAACACTATGTAACATTACATATTTTCTGGTGTGGGATAATTGTTACTGAAATATTTTAAAATATGTTTAGAAGTAGACATACCCTGAGATTTGCATTTGGCTGTTTACAAATTTTGATCACTCTTAATTATTCCCTTTCCTGGAAAGTAATGGGTCCTGGATGCCATCCATATTAAGGCAATTCCCCTAATATAAATATGCTGCACCTGCACAACCCAGGGTTTTCACCAGTGCAGCTTTCTTGAGTATGTTACTCGATTAATCTGCACTGGTGTAAACCTTGCTTTGTGCCAGTATAGCACAGCTATATTAGAGATTTGGGCCAGACTAACTACAACAATATTGTCAACCCCAGCATTCAAAAATCATGAGGTTGGTTTAAAACTCGTTTGCTATGATGCCTACAAAAAACTGACAACTGTTCGGCAGCTGGTATGCTGAGACCACTCACTGCCTATCATGCTGACCAGTATTGTCTCACTGTTTCCTTTTACTCCACCGTCTGTGCCCACCTGTTGTTGCTTGTCTTATACTTAGATTTTATACTCTTTGGGGCAGAGGTCATCTTTTTGTTCTGAGTTTGCAGAGAGCCTGCCACAATGAGGTTTCAGTCCAAGACGGGAGCCTCTAGCTGGTATTCCAATATAAATAATATATTTTGGGTCTTTTTATTAGCCTTGTTTTTGAGCCTTTAATATTCACATTTTCAAGATTTTCTCTGCAACCATGAAGTCTGGAAGCTTACTTTTACAAAAAATGAACACTGAGATTCTCATGTAATGTCATAACTCTAGAGGAGATGGGGATTGCAGTTACACAGGTGGGAGTTTCATTTATGGGTAAACAGGACCCTATAACAGATGGCTCTCTAGAGCAACTTGCTCTATTTATGCCATAATGTACTTCTACATCATTGTGATAGAGACTTCTAAAAGGTGATTGCTGAACAAACAAGGCAGATTCAGATGGGCTTGGATTCCTACACATATTCTTCACTCAGTCCTCATGGATAATCTTAAAATGGCTCAACCAGTCAGTAAAGGATATTCATTTTGGTTGGTTCAAGCACTGTTGCTTTCAGGATAATTAAGGCTGCTTAAGTCATTTATACTGGTGTTATTTCATGGATGTACTGCCACTATAGTCAAAGGCAACCTTGTGTGATCCAAGAGATGCTGATTGCCGCATGGACATGTATGTAAACGTGTATATAGGCACTCCAGACATAATTGCTTCTACCCTCAAATTGTCTTGTAAACTGAAGTAAGAGTGATCTTTTCCCAGATAACAGGAGGACACTTTTCTTCCTACAAATTTAAGAGTCTTCACGTAAACTAATACAATAATTTCATGGTCAATGGATCTTTCTCTTGAGTCCGTTCTTCAGTTTAAGTGT
The DNA here is from genome assembly GCF_003597395.2 of Chelonoidis abingdonii. Taxonomy (NCBI): domain Eukaryota; kingdom Metazoa; phylum Chordata; order Testudines; family Testudinidae; genus Chelonoidis; species Chelonoidis abingdonii. The sequence goes on from NC_133771.1 coordinate 100,342,877, forward strand.
AGCTTAAAGGGTCCAGTAAAAATCAAAACACATAAGAAAACTGTTTGGAAGGTGCAACCTTGGCCTCAGTAAATGTCAGCTAAGCTCCTGTAGATGCCTGATGGTGCAGCCTCTCTTGCAGTGCTTGGATCTATTAGATGATGTGCATGTGTATCTTCAAGGAGACTTGTTTTGCAGACTGAAGAAATGTTGCTTCAAGTGCTGTTCTACATAAATAATGACCCGCTTTCCTCTCTAGGTCTCCCAAGATGATTAAGATTTTGCTTACTGACCTAAGCATCCATACTGATTTTTCATGGATTTAGAGCCCATACTGTCAAAGATAATATCTTAGTACTCTCTAGGAGACCTTCTTTGCCCCGGTAGGTAAGATGTCTGCTACATGTGCTCAAACTGTATTTTGCAACAGATTTCTTTTTACTGGGATGTAACTGTTCTATCATTGATGCTTCTTTAACTATATTAGGTGTAAATTATCTTGCAGATGCCAAAATTCTAATCGCTGTGTCTGTGTGGGAGTTTTCACAAACAACACTCTTGGCCCTTTGACCAGTTTTTTAAAAAAACGAAAACAAAACACACACTTCCATGGCTAAGGTCCAATCGACTCAGCTCCGTGGGGGGTTTCCAGTGCTTGGGTGAGTTTTAACCATCCTGCCATAAATCAAACTGTGCAGAGCAATGAAATTCTGATAGCTGTGCAATGAGATGACTGGATAGTGTTACAGTTCCCTCATTAAGAAGTACTGGAGTTAAGCTAGGGAGTTGAACTTTCAGCTGTATTAAAATAACAAGTGTGAGAGAAAAGGCTAGAGTAAGGGAGTTCACCTTATCACAACAAAGACTTTGCATGCACATTTTATCAACTCTCCTGAACATCATCCTGCTGGGTAGTTTATCAGAATACCAAGATGAATAGAACAGAAAAGAATTTTGTCTATATACACCCTGGTTTAAATCTTCTAGCCTAGTTTTCATCCTCATTCTTTCTCTGTAATGTCACTCCATTGCAATGGGCTCCACCTCCTCGAAAATAAATTCATACTACATCAGATTTTATAATAATATTAGTATAGTGATCATATTATCTAAAGAAAACAGTGAAAGTAGGAGCCATGGTGAGGCAAGAACTTTGCTAACTTAGGAACTTACTGATCACTTCCCATGCATTCTGATGTGACCAAAACAACTGACTTCTCCTTCAGCTTTGACCTCAGCCTTTTTTATTAATTGTAGCCAATTAACCCCTCCAACAGATGAATCATATGTCCCCCTTATTATCCTCTTAGCAGTGCTATTTGTGTGTTACCGTTGTTTAAACACAAGAGACAATAGAAATGTGACTTCATGTGGGAGAGCATTTTTGGATGATAGCATGTGAATAAACTGTGTAATATGAACTGAGAAATGTAATCAAATTTCAGAAGAAATCTGTATGAAAATCTTGCTGTTACTTTTCTATACAGCAATGTGAACATAAGGATTTTAAGGATTGCATAGGTTCAAACAAAGCAAAAACCACCACTGCCACCAAAAACGTCAGCCTTGTTGGCTTGTTTAAAGGCAACCAGGTCCAAAGGACTTCACTTTGAAAAACGGATTAGTGACGTCTTGGCATCAAGACAAAATGAAAACACAGGAGATACTTGCATGAATAATTGCTAAATGCAGACAAATTGTTCAGAAGATACTGATTATGAAAAATATTAATTTATACCAAACTGTTATAAGAGAATGGGATCATTTTGCTGACACTCTGTTAGTACTTGGATTTACTATGCTTCCTAAGTGACTTATTAACTTATAAGCGAGACAGGCCAAGTCTGGGACAACATCAGGCGGTCAGAGAAAGAGAACAGAGATGTACTTGATTTTTCATCAATTATTTTCATGTTGATTTATCTTGGATGAGTGTTTCATTATGGCCTACTGGATACACATATCCAGCAATAATCGTGTATTCCCCCATATGCTTGAAGTTTTGCCTGTTTACAAACCAGTTCAAGTGCCTTTGGCTGTCTATCAGGGCTGAAGTATGGAGGCAAATTAATTTGCTACCTTGACATGGAACAGGACTTTATGCTCAGTTGCCCATCCATTGTGAATGTTTCTGTATGGTTCATGTGATTGTTTTCTCATCACCAATGCAAAAAAGAAACATTGTTAGACCACTCATCTGACCCAATACATTATATTACCTAATATAGGCCCCAATTCAGCAAAGTACTCAAAAGCGTACCCAACTACCCATGTGCCTAAAATTAAACACATGCTGAATTTGGGCCACAGAGAAGCTGGGTACTACAAGTAACTACCTACATTGAGTTTCAATAAAAGAAACCAATTTCTGCAGTGTATCCCTCTGGTGGTTAATACTAAAGAAATGCAAGTGATAAAACACCTGCCACTTCTTTCTATGCTCGATTAGAACCTTTCATCACTGTACCCACCAGTGCTGAAATATTGTAGAGCTTTAAAATATTTCAGGTATTATAAAGCACTCTTGTGAAATTTGGGGTCTATACCAAACACTGACACACACAGCTATGGTTCCTGGTATTGTTCAGGCACTGAGCAGCAGCCTTTCATAATGCTGCAGGCAAGCAGGAGAACCCTAATAAATATATTATATGTAATGACCCAGACAAAGAGGTAATTGGAAAGACTATTGGCTCTGGTTGAACTTTCTGAATATTTTCCTTTTTAGTGGTTTTGCAGTGTGAAGAGTAATCCTACTTTTTATATGAACATTCTATAGCTTCAGCACGTGGCAACATATTTTTGGAAGAAAATGGGTGTTGCTTGGATTTGACCATAGTGGTTGCATTACAAGAATCAAAATAGAATAGTGCAATAGGATATTGCTGTGCCATTTGCTGTGGCTGATGGGATGCCAGTGCACTGCAGTTTTGTAAATTATCATTAGCAGATGCTTCACCCTCAAGGATAGCAATAATGAGGATAACAAAATTTCTGCACTGTCTGTGGATTAGCAAGTATTCACATGTTCAGAGATAAGTGAAGTTTTAGGCCAAGTCATTAAAAATAGGGGAGACTAAAGTTAGGCTCTTAACAAACATTAAATTCTATCTTAGGGTTTTATACTGCTGTCCATTACCATAGTATGAGTGACTTGCTTTAAATTATTACCCTTTACTGAAATTATAATGCAAGGTTTAATATCAAGTTCTCATTGTCTGTAATTGTTAATTTAAAACCTCCACTGACTAAATATCTAAGACTAAGTCTTATGGTGTCTATGTTCAAGAGAAATGATTACAATCATATTGCTAGACAGATGTAAAAGGCATCCTGGCTACTGAAGCCACATAAAAATTCAGGTGAAATGAAAGATCCAAACACATTCCCTAAATTGTGACTCCCCTGAATAACAATAATGAGAGACGGCAGCACACATCTCATACCCTCAAAACCAGTATCACTCCTGACTTGTTTGCATTGATCTTCAGTCAGCTACTGCTCATCTGACTCCCTATCTCAGTCAGCCACTCAGAAAGATACATCATTATTATTGGTGTTGTTTTATATATATATATAATATTATTTATAAAATGTTATATTTGTCTATCTATTTATAGTAGTGCCTAGAGGTCTTAATCAGGAGCCCATCTTGCTGGGCTCTCTACAAATGCACAGAAGAGAGAGTCTCTTCTCAAAAGAGCTTACAGTCTAAATAGGGGGATGACTGGAGTGGAATGGTGACAATTATGACAGCAACAAACACAGGTTTCCATGGTTTAGTTTGTGCATAATTTAGCAACCTTCAATTTAATATACACAAACAAAAATAAATGAGGAAGATGTTAATGGATCTCTGAACAGGCCACTTGTTTAGCATTATCACTAGGCAATTAACCATGGGCAGTTAACTCTATAGGTTCAATAAGAAAGAGACTGTACAGATCATTATGTAGAACTATGCAAGTGAAATGGCTCAGGAAGATAGTGGAATGATTTGGACTTCTCACAAATCACAGAACAGTAACTTCCCACCTACTTGGAATGGAAGTTCTTCTATCATTTTGGCTTCCTGGGGCATCTCCAGACTGGCCCACATTATTTCTGTCTCTGCCCTTATGTCTATGAACAACTCCAAATATAATGTATCCATTCGCCAGTTACTGTTTTATCAATGTTTTCAGATAAAGCATTTTATTATGTACAATACACCTAATGTCCTCAAAGACCTAAATAACATAGGTCCAGCTCTTCAAAAGTATTTAGGGGTTTCTTTGCTGAGCATTGCCACACCTAGTCCCTATGTGGTCTAGTGGAATCCTCAACCCTGAGTTAGATGCTGGTGCCTAAAGAAGGGATCCTCAGAAATCAGCAAGTTGACTGAGGTGCTGCCTAAGCAAGCCAGGAGTGAAATGCCAAGAGAGGGGTAGGAAAAGGAGCAGGTCTTAGGCATCTAAATGGTGATGTGATGTGTATGGCTGGTGGGCCAGATATAGGCACCTACCTTCACTCAAGATCCTTAGCCATAAACCTTCTCCAGGAGTTAGGCATCTAAGCCAGGTCAGCTGCTTAGGTAGCCCATGCCATAGCAGCTGAAACAGTCTTTTGTTTTCTCTGTCACCTGCTTATGCTTCATACCTCTCTCATTGTGTAGGTGCTATGCTGCCCACCCACCACATATTGCTGACCTGTGTCCAGTCCCCCTGCTGCAACATTTGGCAGGTGTACTCAGAGCAGGCCTACAGGATCAGGCCCCACAAGTGAAAGTGGCATTTCCCTGCCTAGTTTGAGAATCGTGCTTTGGGACTTCCAAGGCTTTTACTTGAGCTAGGACTCCAAGCTGTTTGTTAGCTGTGGTCTGGCTTCAGGACTTTGTGAATGCTGACTGGTAAAAACTTAGGGCCCTATGGGACTTGGGAGCCTGCAGGATTAGGTGGCAACTTTCAACAGTTTTGAAAATGTCAGTGTTGCTTAAATGGTGGACTTTTTGGCTCCTAAAGAGGCAGATAGGCACCTGAATACCTTTGAGGATGTGGGTCCCCGCAGCGGACCACTAGACTCTAAGGGAGTGGTTCTCAACCCGCGGGCCGTGGGCTGCTTACGGCTCAATCAGCACACAGCTGCGACCCATGTGACATCCTCAGGGCCATACAGGTAATATATATATTGTGTGGATATGGCCACATAACACAGAAAGAGCCCACAAAGGTAAATAGGTTGAGAACCACTGCTCTAAGGGCATGGTCCTTGACTTCACTGGGCTTGTGTGGTAAGCGTCTGTCTCAAATCTGGACCTTAGCGTCCACAATCTGGGTGCTTACAATGAAATCCCCCAAGCTCACTACCAGCTTGGCTCTGATCTCGCTGCCACCAGATAGGATTCTGGCTCCTATCAGCCCGGGTTCCCCAAATATTCCTTAGGGGGACCCCCTCTCTGGCCTCCCCAACTTC